>NW_027526460.1:115296740-115445500 GCF_048455015.1 Haemaphysalis longicornis
TAGCCAGGCCAATCAACCTCGGTTTATGCGAAATGACTCTGGCGAGCGATCTTTTACCGCGGATGCTGTTTACGTGCATGAGCTAACACGTGTTTCGAGGCTCCCGACTAATTGTCGGGTAGTTTTAGGGGCGAAGCTCCTTAAGGCGTGGGTCTGTCCATCCTCGACGTATGTATGTAGCCACCTCTAGTTTAGTTCTTGGATTGTTTACTAGATGGCGTGGCTACCTCTAGTTTAGTTCTTGGATTGTTTACTAGATGGCCGTACTTGTATATGATGAAAAGATGCGCTTGGATTGTTTACTAGATGGCGTGGCTACCTCTAGTTTAGTTCTTGGATTGTTTACTACATGGCGGGGAGCGTTGTAATAAAATCCGTTCGCTGTTGGGGCGCGCTCGGAGTCGCCCGATGGATAAAGGACGACCTCCATGCAGCGAAATGTAGGCGAAAAGGCGGCGAACGTCGCCCGGCGGCGCCGCCGGCGTCGAAAATACGGCTGTTCGTCGGCGATCTACGCGAGCTAGATGTCGGACGCGCGGCGGCGAACGCGACCGGAAGCGGCAAACTGCATTTTGAGAACGCAGCCAATCACAGCCTCGTACTTCGTTGTACTTCCTGTCCTGTCTTCCATCGGCGGCGTTCGCCGGGTCACGTTGCATGGAGGTTGGGGTGGGCGAAAACTGAGCGGCGCGTCAAACCACGGCGTCCGCCGCGCCAAGTTCGCCGAGAAACTTCGCTGCATGGAGGTCGGCCTTAAGGCTGCAGAGCGGCAACCGCTCACCCTTCATTTCACGGACCATAAAGCCGTCATAATGAAGGGACATCGCAAGCCATCCATCCTCTCTAAGAACAAATAAAAGTTGATTTGTATATATACACACACAGTGCTTCTCACGTCTTTCTTGATGATGTAGCGGGCGAACTTTCACTGAAGAGTCACGGTTTTACCGATGATTTCCCCTCAGGAGCTTCGCCCACTCATCATCATTCACCCCGTGGATATGCTGTGAATTTTTTTATTGTATCTTTTTGCTGATTCTAGAAGTAGCCTAACAGAGATCTCAGTATATATTGTAACGGTGAAAGCCGAGAAACGGGATGTCCTCTTCTGATTCACGTGTGTCGGATGAAATCGGCGCCCGCGATAAACAGTCTGCATCGGTATGTTTCCTTCCCGACTTGTATACGACAGTAATGTCATACTCTTGGAGGCGTAGGCTCCAACGAGCGAGTCGTCCAGATGGGTCCTTTAAGTTGGCCAGCCAACATAAGGAGTGGTGATCGCTTACCGCCCTGAAAGGGCGACCGTACAGGTAGGGGCGGAATTTGGTTATGGCCCAGATCACCGCTAGGCATTCCTTTTCCGTTGCAGAGTAATTCGTCTCGGCTTTTGAAAGCGTGCGACTGGCGTATGCGATAACTTTTTCTGTCCCCTGCTGCCATTGCACTAGGATTGCGCCAATTCCAACATTGCTGGCATCAGTTCGGATTTCTGTCTCGCTAGAGTCGTCGAAGTGGGCCAAGATGGGTGCGTCCTGAAGGCGGGTACGTAGCTCATCGAATGCCGCTTGCTGCTCCCCTGTCCAAATGAATGGCACATCGTTTTTGGTAAGGCGCGTTAATGGTTCGGCAATCTTGGAGAAGCCTTCCACGAAACGTCTGTAATACGCGCAAAGGCCTAAGAAGCGCCGTATCGCCTTCTTGTCGGTGGGCAGTGGAAAGCAGCGCACAGCAGCTGTTTTGTCGGGATCGGGTCCGACGCCTTCAGCGCTGACAACGTGTCCAAGAAATTTTAGTTCTTTGAATCCGAGATGGCATTTTTCAGGCTTGATAGTTAGATCTGCAGAGCGGAGAGCTTCCAGAACGCATCTCAGTCGCAGAAGGTGCTCCTCAAATGAACTGGAAAAAACGACCACGTCGTCTAAGTAAACCAGACACGTCTGCCACTTAAGCCCCGCGAGTACAGTGTCCATCATCCGTTGGAAGGTTGCAGGGGCGGAACACAAGCCAAACGGGAGGACTTTAAACTCGTAGAGGCCGTCAGGTGTTACGAACGCCGTCTTTTCGCGATCTCGCTCATCTACCTCTATTTGCCAATAACCAGATTTCAAATCTAAGGACGAGAAGAATTTAGCATCACGGAGGCGGTCTAGCGTGTCGTCAATTCGAGGAAGCGGGTAGACGTCTCGTTTGGTCACGCTGTTCAATTTGCGGTAGTCAACGCAAAACCGAAGCGTATTGTCTTTTTTCTTTTTTAGAACTACGGGAGAGGCCCACGCGCTCTTAGACGGTTGAATAACATCATCATCGAGCATCTGCTTCACCTGACTCTTGATGATTTCCCTTTCCCTTGGCGCCACCCTGTAAGGTTGCTGGCGCACTGGCCTGACAGATTCATCCGTGAAGATGCGATGCTTCGCGATGGATGTCCGGCGCACTTTAGATGACGTGGCAAAGCAGTCGGAGAATTCTTGGACGAGGGACTTCAAGGCCTCCTTTTGGGCGGTCGAGAGTTCGGGGTTGATCTCAACGGGTATGCACAGAGTCGCTGCCAGTGTATCAGATCGCGTCGTTTCCAGAGCGCTCACGTGCGTTACGTCAGCGATCTCTTCAATGAACCCGATGGCGGTGCCTTTTGCGAGGTGCCGACGCTCGTTGGCAAAATTAGTGAGCAAGACAGGCGTACATCCGCGTTGTAGCCTCACTAATCCTCTTGCTATGCAGATGCCTTTCTCTATGAGCAACCGGATGTTACCTTCGGCAATAGCAGCACAATCGTGGAATGCATCGCTTTTAACATTCACGAGCACGCTAGTGCGAGCTGGTAGCGTGACATCGTCGTCAACGATGCGCAACGCCTTGTCACGCTCGTCTTCCACATGACTGGCAATAGCTCCTTTGGTAGAAAAGCTAATTTTAGATTTCTCCAAGTCGATAATTGCTCCGTTGGTCAACAGGAAGTCCATGCCCAGAATTAGGTCTCTCGAACACTCCGGAAGAACAATGAATGCATTGACATAGGTGAAGCCGTGAATCTTGATTCGGGCAGTGCACCTACCGACGGGAGTAATCAAGTGGCCTCCAGCTGTACGAATTTGAAGGCCAGACCAGGGGGTCAGGACTTTCTTTAAAGTAGCGGCGAGAGTTTGACTTATAACCGAATGGTCCGCGCCAGTGTCAGCCAAGGCAGTCGTCTCGCGGCCGTCGATGTCCACACGTACGTCACACGATACCGGTTCGGCGTAACAGCGACTGGGACTAAGATGACCATTTTCTTGTCGTCGTCGTCGTGGTCTTCGCAGTGGAGGATGTTGGCGGTTAGCGACGTCAGCGGCCTCACCTCCGGAAGTCGCTGCCCTCAGTTTCGCCGGTTCTCGGGGCTACCAGGGCGACGGTTGGTAGAACCTGGCGCGACACGTGGACTCAGGGATCTGCGTCGGATGGGAGGAGACGGTGACCGGGACTCACGGCGTATGGGAGGAAACATGTTCTGACGTCCGGCGATGTACTCCTCGATCTCCCGGGGTCGTTCTCCGTATTTTGGGCACGGTGCGTTCGGCGAAAATCCCCGCAATCCAGCCCGACGGTACGCACAGGTGCGGTAGACGTGCCCTGCTTCCCCACAGTGGAAGCAGAGAGGTCTGCGGTCGGGGGCACGCCATACGTCGCTCTTCCGGGGTGTTACATCCATCTGGTAAGGCACGTCGCGGGGTCCCAAATGTACCTTAGGCTGCGGCGAGACGGGGACGATTGCGGGCGGAGAGCAGTAGGCAGGGTTCCTCAAGGTAGCCGCGTACGAAATGCGTGGCTCCTGTCGCGCCATGTCTGCTTGCTCCGATGTCCTCACAGCTTGGCTGATTTCTTCTCTGACAATTTCGGCGATGGACACCGAAGCAGGTGACGCGTTTCCCAGTTGAAGGCGGTGGAGCTCCTCTCTGACTATTTGCCTCACGATCTCGCGGAGCCCAGGCATTCCGAGCTGAGCTACGTTTGACACGGTGGCTCCTTCGCGGTGGTATTGCCGGGCCCGTTGCCGAAGCGCCCTCTCGATCGCCGTAGCCTCCTTAATAAATTCGGAAACGGTTAATGGCGGATTCCGTACTAGACCGGCAAAGATTTCTTCCTTGACCCCTCGCATGAGGTGCCGCACCTTCTTGTCCTCAGCCATATCGGGGTCTGCGCGCCTGAACAGACGAGACATGTCTTCGGCGTATGTCGTGACGCTCTCATTAGGACGCTGACTCCTGGCTTGGAGCGCAGCCTCCGCCGTTTCTTTGCGGTCACCGGTCACGTAAGCCGCAAGTATCCGCCGGCGAAACTCCTCCCAGGACGTCATCTTGGCCTCGTAGTTCTCAAACCACGTTCGTGCGCCTTCCTCCAGAGCGTAGTACACATTATGTAGCTTGCGCTCCTCGTTCCATTCGTTGAACGCGGCGACGCGCTCGAACTGCTCCAGCCAGTCCTCCACATCTTCAAAGCTCTCCCCATAGAAGATCTTCGGCGTCCGTGGCTGATGAACCACGTACTGAATGGAAGGGGTAGGTGGAGGAGGTGCATCCACGACGCCGGTGTTTCGCCCCGTCATCTTCCGATTCCGGTCAGCCAAGGGCCCGCACTCCGCAGGCAATCCGCGTAGGCGTCGGCTGATCCGCTCGTGAACTGGTGGAATTTCGGTACCTGGCGGCCTTGTAGTCGGCGTCCTGGTAGGACCGGGTATCATGTACCCCGCACCTCCACCACTTGTAACGGTGAAAGTGAGCACTGGGGTTTGTAGCAATAAAGAAAAGCACTTTATTTTGAGGGCGAACTTGTGCCCGTAAGTCTGCTGTCACCGCTAGCTACAGCGTCCACCGAAACTGCTCCTTCGTCTTTCTCTTCGCCTTTTTCCTCAGCTGCTGGCTTCAACGTCCTCACTTCGAATACTGGGTGTGGGCCGCTGGGTCTGTCTGGCAATGATGATAATAATGCCGTGGCAATATTGGAAGCACATCCCAGAAGTCCTAATATGTAAATAGGTATTAATGTGGTCAGGAATACCATTGAAGTATATGAATATTCTCAAAACAGGATACCTTAGTCCTAGCAAAGGAACTTGTTTCCAAAAAATGAGTCGACGTTTAGTCTTTTCAATGAAGATAATATCACAAGTGATCTCTTCCAGAAAACTACTACCATAGAGATCTTGATCAGTAAAGGAGGCTGCTAGAGTGGATTCCACTTCGGATAAAGACTCAAAAACGTGCGGCCTCATCTAAAAGTAGCGCTCGAAATTCGTGCGACTCTCCTCTTGGCCAGATCACGAACCCTCACTGTGACAGTTGGGGTTCGCTGGAAACCGCTGAACCCGTTTTTCTAGATTGGTTGGCACATAGCGAAGGCAAAACTTAGCTTCTTGCGCAGATAATCAACCGCCTCAACGATGGTCATGTAACTTTAAGTGCACCGCTGGAGCGTGGTTACCTACTGTGTGTTGAGCGGTGGGCTCCCTTAGTCTTATTCAATCATATGCAATGTAGCAACGGGGCTTGCACGCTTTATAAATTTTGTTCGTAGTAGCCTTACTAGCTACTCTGGACTTTTCCCGTGACACACTCAAAACTGAATGTTACCACCTTTTTGTTAACTCGTCCTTTATTTGTTTATAATTGTCGCTAACCTTCTGTACGTCTTCTGCAGAAGTAGTAGGGCATAGGGTTGTAAGCATCTGTTCACCACCATTTGATCAGGATGACATGATTACAAGACAATGAATCTACTGCGATATAGCCGCCACTGTATAGGTATCAAGGGTCAGCATAATGCCAGCAGGCGTCAGCATGGCGTCAGTATGTTGCCACGGAATGGTCGTTTGGAGATTATGTCCGAAGTATGTGCCGAGTCAGAATAAAGTTCATTGTCGGCGAATTCTCCCGCTTCGCGAGGGACGGCCAATGGCTCACAATCTGTAAAGGGTACTCAGAAACCATACCGAGGGTAATGGTGCGCTATTTCTGTATTCTTTACTTGTTCTGCAGTGCACAAGGGAATACTCCAAGTTTAAAAAAAATCACTCGAACCATCTTCCCCGGAACTTAGCCTCAACAGGAATGTTTGGCGCCACATTTCGAGTAAAGTAATATGTTGCCCTACCTCTTTCTTTTCTCCTTTCTCGTAAGCCCTATTTCTTCTAAAGCCTTTCTTCCTTTTTGCCCCCCACCCGTCACACAGTGGACACTTATAACACAACATGGTGTCCCATTCGTTTGCTTTCCTCTAACAAAAACCGTTTCTCTCACACTCGGTTCCTGACTTTATTCAAGCCACTAGCCTATCGGCTTATTGTGTTAGCATTCTTTCAACAGCTTTATTGGTTACATACACGAAGCACTGCTGGATCATCCCGATGTAAGCGACCGTACAACGGACACCTTCAAACTTTCGTGTATTTGCGGCGAAATATAAATTCTTCCTAAGGTTAGGAACCGGGAGGTTGCTAAGTACAAAGCCCCGAACCACTCAGTCATATCCCGAACCGAAGATACCGGCCTCACCTCCGCACACCATTATTTTGCGATCAACAGATAGCCACCTTTATATTTTGTATTATAAATGGGATGAAGTACAACATGGATGAAGTACAAGTTGATGAAGTACAAGGGATGATAACGTTGGGGAGTGTTGACTAACCATCACACATAAAATATTGGCGTAGTAACCACATTGAATTACAGAGGCTATATAAAGCTTTTACGGTCCTCGCCTCGTCCTCTATTGCTACGGCGCTATTCTTTTGTGTGTGATGAGGTAGGATAGGTGTGCTGTCTGTGGATATCTATCTGTTCGGGTTGATGGCGGGTGAATAAATGAGGGCGTATGGGAAAGATCAGGCGCGGATGTCTTCCTTCGCCTGTTCTAAACTCTGCTTTATATCATCCTCAGCGTACGTACCTTGGCGTATCTCAGTCCAAGTTTAGTTTAATCAAGGGCTATATAATCAGTAGCTAAAATGTGACAAATTTGCAGGCTTTCTAATATCATCAACATGACAAGGCGATGCTTGAAGAAAACACAAAAGTCGGGAAGACGATGAGGCGCATTCTTTGATCCGAACAACAGCGGCCTCATAATTCCGACCGTTTGAGAGACCGTAGCCCTTTGTTTCACACCTGAGCAATGTGAAGGCCTGAACTGGTAGCGAGATTTCGTCCCATAGCGGGTACAAGCCCGGCAGTTCCTATGCGCTCCCAGCGACATCTACTGCTTCGCTTGGGGCACTCCTCCTATTCTGTTATGCAACTACTAAAATAGCTCAGATGTTTTGGCTCTGTATTCAAGCGGAAGAGTTGTAGCTTCAGGAATGAACGCCTCGGGTTCGAGCTCCAGCAGTTCCAATGGCTTTTGCTAGGGTCTACCAAGATCTGACTGACGCTGTTATATCCATCACGGAAATGTCATCGCAAGAAAAACTTCGATTGGCGCGGCTGCGCCGGGATTTGAACCACGAACTCTTTCGCCTTAAAGGGAGGCGCGAAACGCGCTCCCGACTGCGCTATGAGCAGACACGTAAACAGGACGACAAACGAGCGTGATATCCTTTCCTTCAGATGGTGCTGCCGTCTGGGAGAGGCGAAGCGAAGTAGTGCATCGTGACGCTAATGAGCGCCGAAAGTTGGCGCCTCGATGCCAGGGCCCACGTGCACGGGGGATCCGGAGCAGCGTAACCTGCGTAGTATGTAAGGCAACGACCAAGGAGTAAGATCGACGCCGAATTGCAAATGAGGCCCTCGTGGCACGGTCCGCTGCTCCTTTCGCTCCAGCGCACCGTGTGTTCACCAAAACATTCGCTGACAACCCATTTGGTTTCGTTCGCACGGATGGTTTGCGAGCGCCTGTGGTTTGAGTCGGATTTACGCAATGCTCAGGCGCGTGCAATTCAGTGTCTAACGTTGATGCGCATAACGGTGCCATACCGACGAAACATAAATACCGATGTGCAAGTTCATATCGATGCACAATAAACATTTCACTGCTGCTGTGAAGGCACTTTTCACTTTTGTGTTTTACCCGTTCCTATGGAAGAGTGATCAACCACATTTTTTGTATATTGTGAAACGTTCTCTCAGCTCTATTCTGCGCATTGTTTTCGTAGATAAACGTGGTTTATTATTTTTGTATCACTTTAGAGGGAGGCGGTAGCGAACAATCACGTGTAATTAACATTTGTTATTGTACAGGAAGGACCATGCTAGAACGTACGTTGTGATAGAGTATCGCAAACAAGAAGACGGACTCATTTCTCGCTGCTCGTTCGAGACATAACATAAAATCTTTTTCAAGGGAAACGATATTGCCTTCAGCGCCTTAGGTCAGTGATATGCTTAGTTCAATATAACGCAAAGTGCTTCGACTTTCTGTTTCTGTACTTATTATTATGCGCAATCATAATTTCCTTTTGTGAACAAAATGAACTACTCAAACGTGAAGTTCCCTCAACCAAAAGAGGTAGAATTGAGACAATCATAAACAGCACATAGCGCCACAGAATGAAATTACTTCCCTTGGGCAATCGCAAAATATATTTTTGAGGCACGACGGAGTTGCAAACGTAAGAAATCACCATCAGCTGGTTGAGCCGTCTAAAGTCCCCACCCAGATGCGTACTTAGAACATTAGGTACAAACCTAAGGTCAGAAAAAGCAAATAGGAGCAAGGAGAACTCAACAGGCGATTTACTATTCGTGGTCCAAAACTTTGAAGTAGCAGCCTGCATTTGTCACCATCATCAACGTAGGTACTATATGTACTATAACCCAGCTATCGAACAGATCATTGATTGTGGCCTTTGGTGATGAAAGCTAGGCAACCACAGTTTTCTTCGCATAACATTTGAAGATTAGAAACGTAAAATCTGCCCTTGCTTTGCATTATTATATCTGTGAAGGGCTTTTTAGGCCTCAGAATAAATTCAACGTGATACTTGCAAACAGTTGCACTAAAAAAAAAACCTGCCGTTAGCACCAAGAAAAGAAGCCTGGAAAGCACGGCCTTTTGCGCAGGTGAAGAATTCCTTTCAGCTAGGTGGAGAACGACGGTGTTCCATAGTGACATTTCGCCTAGTGGCGCCTACGAATTTTAGGTTGTCGTGCTTCTTTATTTTGAAGGTTTTCTCCCCTTAAGCGCTGGATTGACTGTTTCATACATGGCTGTTTCTACAGGGAACTGTACTACATTAAAACAACGAAAGAAGGACACACAATGTGATTTACGCTGATGTGTCCTTGACGGGCCAGAGCAGTTTGATCAAGCGTTTATAAAGGGCACGCTCCGGAAATAAATACATGTAGTACATCAAGCGACGCGCGAAGGAAGTTTAGCTTGGTCTGCAGTAATTCGGTAACCAAGCTTCGTGCGGTAAATGGCAATAATATACGGAGCAACGAGAAAAAGACGGGTCAAAACGGTCCAGAAGCCTTCGGCGCCACCCAAGAA
This sequence comes from Haemaphysalis longicornis, assembly GCF_048455015.1. Classification (NCBI taxonomy): domain Eukaryota; kingdom Metazoa; phylum Arthropoda; class Arachnida; order Ixodida; family Ixodidae; genus Haemaphysalis; species Haemaphysalis longicornis. Next base: position 115,306,209 of record NW_027526460.1, read on the forward strand.
GAATCTCCCTAACTCGGATCATTGATGCGGTTTTGTCACCACAAGTAATAACGAGGCAGCATTATATTAGTGACCTGAAGCAGGCATGACCTTCTAGGTACCAAGAGTTCGCAGACAATCCCTCCCTTGTTAAACTTGTTCTATCACTTTGGGTTTACATGTAGGTTTGATTGTTTTTTTTTCTTCCCTGCAGTGCCTCTAATTAACCCTTAGACCATTTAACGCTGTTTAGTTTTAGTTATGTGCAAGTAAGTAGCGAGCGCCGTGGTTGTTAATGAGGCCTCGAGCACCTCAAAAGCACGCGTCAGGTGTTTTTCACGGCGGCTCGTGTATGCCGCAGTAGCGGCATTTACGTTCGACTTCCCACGTCCTCCAGCACGGAAGTAAATAAAACCTGACAAGCGTTTTTCATGCGTTGAGGTCGTATGCGGCCTGGTGTTACAAGTAACGGTTACCGTGCATCCTTATGTCAACCTTTCAGATATATATGCGTACGACACCAAGCATTCATCGGAAGAGGCAACAAATGGCGAGAGCTTGCTCACGAACATAATGAGCGACGTGCCTAGTATTTACAAAGTTACTTACTCTTCAACCTGTACGGACAAAATGAGGCCGCAAAAACCTGTTTGTGAACATCAAGTTAGAGACATTGTTCAATGAAATTTAAATTTTGTAGATAACGTCTGGGCAATGAGGCACGCTGTAATGAAGGAGTCCGTATTAACTTTGACACTTAGGGATTTATAACGGGGGCCGAAATCTTGACACATGGGCGTTTCTGTTTTTTGCCTCTGCATAGTTTGGGACCCCTGTGCTAATCACAACATCCATAAACTATTAGGTTTATTTTTTTACAAATACTCACGCACCGATTCTCCATCACAGTTAATGGTGACTAACAACATCCCAAGCCTTGAATGCAGGAGAAAGTGCTTCCGCCTAGACTTTCTTTCTTCACTCAGCAAAGGTGAACTGTCTATCAACACATCTTTGTTTTTGTCCCGATTATCAACAAGGCATACTAGACACCACAAACCAAATGCTTCCACCCCATATTTTTCTGCTACTGATACATTCAAATATTATTTTTTCCGCGTACGATAGCAGAATAGAATACCTTACCCACTGTATAAGTGGGTTGTTGTTTGTATTGTTTGTATTTTTCTTTGCCTTTTATCTTTTTGTGCCCCCCTGCTTGGACCTAATGATGGTCTGCACTTTGTGTTAAATAAATAAATAAATAAGTAACTTTTTTTTTTTTGGGGGGGGGGTCTATTGGGAGATGTTACTGTGGTTCTGAGATTGAACTCGTCATCCCAGCAACGTTCATTGCAAAAGAAGGTTTCATAGGTACCCATGATGGAGTATCTGCACTATAAAGTAGTGGAAATGATTTAAAGCTACTTCCTCAACTCTGTTTGTTATAGATGTAACTACAAGCGAATTCAAAAACGTGACTTTAAGTATCTTATTTTGTTTTTTCTGGCATTGACTGGAATTTATAGTTCACCCTTTTGTTCAGTATAATTGTTAGGTTTTTATTGGTCTTGCCCGTTCTGTCCATCCGGTGGGTTTTAATGGCTTCCACTCTCTTAAATTGTAACCATTGCTAACAAAACAAATGCCGCCATGTTTATCTACTTGGCCTTCTAAGGGGTTACGTGTTTATGTTACTCTTTCCTTCTTCTCTTTAGTTGCAACAACTCTGACAGCGGCTTTGAATCTTAAGGCCCCAGCCGCGCCCATACACGGTTGCGCTTCGGCGTAGTAATTAAGGGAAGGCGCTGGATGCAGAGCTTTTCAGGCTTAATCAAGTTTACCGGCCGAAAGGCTCCGTTTTGTATTAATTCATGCGAACCGCTTTCTACGCTCACACTGACAAACTCTTGGCTTGTACCGACCAACGTAAGCCTACCTCTAAAAACGTTCTTCGCCGACTTAACTCTCAAGAAACTTCTGAACAGCTAGGTTCGTGCCGTGGAATAGCTCTATTACCAGGGAGCTAAGTTGAAGAAGGCGTAAGAGCGGCTGATAGAAAGGAAAGTGCTTCTGGTGAATTGCTAGGAGAGGTAAAAAGGACGACGGAAGCCCCGCTGCAAATTTCCCGGGTCACAACTACCCCTCCGAGATGAAGGTAAATCCTGCGTACTGAGCCATCACTCGCAGTCTCGTCTGATACTGTCGTTAACCAACTTAAAAGAAAAAAGCGCCTCAATATCAAAATAAGCAGCGCGAGGCCAGTCACTTGCTGGAAACATGGTGCTTCGACTGAGATCTGGGGTCTTTGCATCTCGAAGGTGCCGGCAGTGAGGGATCGAGGAAGGTTTCTGCCCTCTTGAATATTTGACGAGAGGCAGTGGGTACGGCCGCTCTTCCACTACCTGGGCGTTGCAGGCGTGTCTATCTTCGAGTTCATCAGAAGCAGACCGACCACGCTTACGAGCGTATTCCTGGGCGCTGAGTGGGCTCTCTCACCGGCCGGGACAGAACAGTCTTCCGTTTTTGTGCACTCGGTTTCTGCGCCGGCCAGGCCACCGCTGCACCGGCTCTGCCGCTACGCCCACGTTCTACTAGCGCCGTGGGCGGAGCTCTGCTATCCACAGAAAGTTACGCTTGCTGACTTTTCCTTCTTCAGCACAGAGAACTTCCACTCCTTTTCCGGGCGTCGTTCGCCCGCGTCGTGCATCCTGCGTAGCTGTTTTCCCATACTGCGTAATTCTGGACATTACGCATCATGCTCCATCACTCCTCCACTTTAAACAATGTGCTCGCTCTGCTGGCATATCGTACTACGCATGTGTGTAATTATAAAGAAGCTTTAAAGTTTGATATATACCTTACTTGCGAACCTATTTGTGATCCGTATAGCGGCAAAGTAACTGCGTGGAGCGTAGCTCGTCGGCTGTTTTGTGGGAATATTTACACAGAATTTATGGAAGTGTCCTGGCAAACACAATCGGCGCAATGCTTGATCGGCAACCGGTCTGTTCCGTTTGTACTCCGATTAGTTCAACTAGACTTGTAATAAGTTGCAGTAACGCATTACTTGCAAACCAGTACATTTTATTTTAATGGTTTACAAGTAATGTAAATCTTATTGTAAAGCCTAATTGCTTACTGTAATGAGTAACGATTATGAAAATTGAATTACCTTTTTCTGTGGTGAATTAAAAGATTCCTCGCGACTATATTTCTCCAGTGTGAGAAGGGTAAGATGCGCTGTAGTCACTAAGCTTACGGCGAAAATAATCAATGCTTTTCTGTTTTTCTTTTTTTCAAGCCACCAAGCACGGGTGTTCGGGGATAAGTGGGTCATTTCACGCTTCTTCGTTTTTTCTTGGTAAAGTTTTGAGCACCAGAGACTCCATTCGGGTACTAAAGGAAACTGCCTTATTTAGCCTTTTGCGAGCATTGTCGCTAAACAGCGTTTTTTTTTCCTTCACGAGAGGATTTCGGAGTGTTTAGTGAGTTTAGCAGGCGCAAACGCGCCTATCGCCACGCCGTGTTTATTGGCGTCCGTCATAAACAGTTTGAGGAACATTGTTCCGACACCTCACCAAGTGGAGCTTCGCTTTGAAATTTCAAATGGTTGTGTGCACCGCCGAGTTATCCTTTCGTGAAAATTTTTTGTGCGGACGTGCTTGTGCCGGTTTTTACAACTTGGTTTATCGGCAGCCGCGCGATTTATTCGACGCTATCGGTGTATGTGCGTGATACCGCAATTTAAAAGGTTATGTGGTAAGTAACGTGGGAAGTGATCAATTACTCTGGATGAATATTCTATTAATTTTGATGTTGCAATTGTAACTGCAATCGGGTACTACTATTTTCGTTTACTTTTCCGGCTGCATTAGAAATTGCAATCGGTTATTTATACAGTGAAGTAAATGTAATTGTATTCGATTACTTATTTCAGCAACCTGTGCAAAGCTGAGTTTAACCTACGCACCAGCAGGCCCCGCAAGCCGTCACCTCGCACGAGGATTTAAAGGTTGCATGCCTTCTGAAAAATTTGCAACCGCAGAGTGGTCAGGGCACTCGTATAATTATCCTGAAGCACTTCTTTTTTCCTAGAATTACAATAGACAGAGTGAACAACATCCCTCCTTCACACAGGTGTCGTTCCCAGGAGAAAATACGCTTCAGTGAAATTTGTGTGGCGTTGTTTCTCCATTATGTGTAATGGCTAATAAAAAGACTGCAACGAAGACAAGGACGATTCCAGTGTAAGATACGACCGGATATGGGTACATGGTAAAATCAGCAATGACAGCATCCTATCAACTGCATGTGTACGAAGTTAAAAGGAGGAGGAGCATGGAATGCTGTTAGGTTCAGCAGTCCCAAAACTTACCTTCCTAATTCCCCTTACGAAGTCATTGGTAACAGCATAGGCATAGAAGTGTCAAGCGCAAAGAGTTAGCTAGAATTGGCGGAATTTTTCAGGCTTTGAGATGCGACGTTGATGACATATGTGGTTACGACCTTGCCTAGATCGATGAAAAATAGATATAAAAGGTCCTGAAGTAGCAAGTTTAAAATTGATAGCGATATACTGCGTGCTCTACGAACTGACAGTGACAATACAAAGAGCAGGCACGAGATCGTAGAGGGAGGAGAAAATTTAGCGTGTTTCCAGAACCTGATCGGTACAGACGCTAAACCAGAATACGGTGCTGGCAATCATAACATGCCAGGTGTCACTTCAACGTGAAGTAACCACCACATCAATGAGGCAATAATATTAGGGCACCTCCGAGAATGGCAGAATAACTGTGGATTCGGAATAAGATAATCCAGTATTCGGTAAACCGTTACCGTACTGTATTGTATTCTGTTGTAATGTATTGTGTTGTATTGTATTGTATTGTATTGAGTTGAATTGTGTTGTGTGGTATTGCATCGTATTGTCATCATTATCATCAGCCTGTCTACGACCACTGCAGAGAAAGGCCTCTCCCATAGTTCTCCAATAATCAAGGCATCTGTGAACTGCAACCAATTTATCCCCGCAAACTTCTTGATCTCATATGCCCATCTAACTTTCTGCCGCCCCCTGCCACGCTTGCCTTCTCCAGAGATCCACCCTGTTACCATTAATGACCAACGGTTATCTTGCCTTCGCATTACATGCCCTGCTCACGTCCATTTCTTCTTCATAATTTCTACTAATATGTCCTTAACACGCGTTTGTTCCTGGCCCACTCGGCTCTCTTCTTGTCCCTTAATGTTACGCCTATCATCTTCCGTTACATTGCCCGCTGAGCCATTCTCAATTTAGGTTGAACCCTCTTAGTGAGCCCCCAAGTTTCTGCCCCGTAGGTGAGTACCGGTAAGATGCAGCTGTCATACACTTTCTTTTTCAGGGACAATGGTAGGCTGCCATTCATTACCTAAGAATATCTGCCGTATGCACTCCACCCCATTCTTATTCTTCTAATTATCTCTGCCTCATGGTTGGGATGCGAGGTCACAACTTGCCCTAAGTAGATACATGTGCAGCTTTCCCGCTCATGGCAGTCCTTTCAACCGTGATTATTCTGCAATTTTTTAGCGAAATGAAAACTTCTTTTGCACACCTAATATTTGGGGTGAATACTTGCTTTGTGCAGTTTCAAGTCGCGCACGTTGCGCGACTGGGTTCCTGAGCCATGGGAACTATCCCATAGAAATGCATGGGGAGTTAGATTTGACAGTGAATTACACAAATAAATAGTCCGAAACCTGAAATGTTCTTTTAGCGTTTTAATCTTCACGTTGACTTCTAGCTTTATGCCAAATATCATTTTCCTAAAGTGGTTTTTCTTGGTTCCCGAGAGGTTGTAATTTTGAGCGAGAAAGCTGGGTATGTATTCGCTTACTACTTTTGCGGCCTCGCCACATATCTCAAACCACTGTGCTGTCCCGGGGTTATTAGATTCCACGCATCTCATTCACCCGCCTTGCCCCTCCATCCGTCGTCGGCGTCGTTATTGTCGGCGTCCGCCCCTCCCCCATTCTCCTCGCCGCGCCAGCTTCGCTCTCCGCCGCTCACCTCCTCTCCTCTCCGATAGCGAACACTCTCTCGCGAGGGGCATTGGATTGGATTCGATTGGATTGGCTTGGCTTGGCTTGGCTTGGCTTGGCTTGGATTGGATTGGATTGGATTGGATTAGGTTGGGTTGTGTTGTGTTGGGTTGGGTTGGGTTGGGGTGGATCGGATTGGATTAGATTGGATTGGATTTCGATTGGATTGCATTAAAGTGGATTGTGTTGGATTGTGTTGCGTCATAGCCGCGGCAGACGCACTGGCGCCGGCGCGTCCCCTCACCGTTATGCGCGCTGTAAAACGCGGTGCCTGCGCCGCTCCGCACCATCGTTCCAGCGCCGTTCCTCCGCTGTCCAACGCTGCAACGTGAGCCCCCTTTTTAATTCCTCTTAAAATTCCGTGTTCCCCCCCTCCCCCCAAGAATAAAGAAAAATAAAGTGGGGAACAATACCCGCTCCAGCAAGGCTATGGCAGGTTTAAAGCCAATATAAAATAAATGAACGGGGATAAAAGCCAAACTTTCTTTTTTTGATTGAAGAAAAGCCAATCTGCAGGGTTTAAAAAAACTACTTTTCGCGTTCCATATGCTCGGGCAGCAGGAACATAGAACGTGAGAAGAGTCGGCAATCAAGGATGTGATTGAAAGTAAACAAAGAAAACAGGTAGCAAAATGTCCTAATTTTGAAGTGCAGTGGAAAAAATGTAGTAGCTAGCAGCGTGGAAAAAAACCCGGATAGGCAGCAGAGGAGAAAAAAAACACGAAAAAAAATACAAATACATATGGTGTTTCACTTATAAGGTTCGCCACAAATGTCCGTCTAGAAGTAGAAGGAACCTCCTATGCGTCGCATCTACACAGGGGTTCGCGCGAGGGGAGGTGGTAGTTTTTGATCATTACTTTGGTTTTATGCATATTAATTTTCCGGCCCACTGTTGTACTCTGTTTGTGCAGTGCGGTAATCATACGTTGCAATTCGTCCCCCGATTTTCATAGCAAGGCAACGTCATCAGTCAATCTGAGGTTACTGAGGTATTCTCCAGTAACCCTTACGCCCACCTGTTCCCAATCCAATGTCCTGTATACTTCTCGTAAACAGGCTGTGAATAACATTGGAGAGATTATTCCTCTTGTATGAAGCAGCTCCTTATAGTTATTTCACTGCTCTCCTTATGGAGGATGATGGTAGGTGTCTAGCCATTGTAGATATCTTTTAGTATTCTTATTTAATGCTCGTCTGCACTCTGATTCCGCAATGTCTGAATGACTGCTGCGGTTTGGCATGAGTCAAATGCTTTCTCATAATCAATGAACGCTATATTAGTGGTTTAGTATACTGCGCGCGTTTCTCGATAACCTGATTGACCTTCTGAACATGGTCCATTTTTGAATAGTCGTTACGAAACCCTGCCTGTACATTAGGATGACTGAAATCTAAGGTTGTAGAAATTCTGTTAGCGGTTACCTTGGTCAGTACCTTGTAGACGACTGACAGTAAGCTGATCGGCCTGTAATTTTTGAAGTGCTTTATTTCGCCTTTCTCATGGATTCCGATTAAATTGCGGTAATTTTATTGTATTCTGTTGTATTGTGTAATTTAGTCTTGTAAAATTATTCCCTGAATTCCTGATGATTTTTAGTTTCTACTAGCCTGAACAATCTAGTCTGCAATTCTAATTCATATAAAAGGGTAAAACAGTGACCTTAAGCATAAGAGAGTTATCAGCCTAGTCACTGTAATGTAAAAGTTTCTTAACATATCAGTTATAACACCAATAACAACACAGATTTCCTGCAACCTAAAGAACAGGTTGTTTGTAAGAAAGGCTCCTCACTATGTGGTCGCACTCATGCAATCCACCTTGTAATGGAGAAATCCGGTGAGCGTAACAAACCTGTCTACTTTCGCACCGGCAGCATTTAGCAGCGTTTGTGTTCCTGCGGTGCAATTGTAGAAGCGTTAGTTGTTGCTACGGCTGGACTCATCGACAGGCGCACGATAGGCTTCAACGGCTTCCAACCCCCGGCGCGACCGCTGGCCGAGAAGAGCCAAGCGACACAAAACAGTAAGAAAAAAATGGCTGTGGCTTAGCTCCGCTAACCTTGGATATGCAAAGCAAAAGCTTGGCTTAGCCTGGTTTAGTCTTGGTTTCACTTTGTTAAACTTTTGATTTAGCAGTATTGCCGACCACGTCTTAAAGCCATTCGGTTCTGTACAACGCTCACAGAAGGAGGCCGGGCGAACGCAGCGTTCATTCATGGCGAACTCGCCGTTCCTCTTCGCCGGGTGCGAGACGAGTCACGTTCCCCGAAACGACCCAGCGCCGCATGCATGGGAGGGGGTGTTGGCTGCCTCTTCCGCATCGGCGGTGGCGACCGCTGCTCGTTCTCCGCAGCGCCAACAGCGGACCCGGCGAATCACGCGATAAGCTTCGAGGAGTCTGTCGCCAGGGGCGTGTCTCCGGTCAAAAGGTCATTTGCGCATCCTCCACGAAATCGCTGGGCGAAATTAGTAAAGATTTGCCTTAAAAAGGAGAAGAGACAAGGAGAGTTCACCTACATATTGTGTCAAAATAATGTACGCGTCCATGCTCCAGACGAAAATTATCGCCACCAGCGGGCGGTTGCTCACTGTAGGGCGAATGCGTATACTCGAACCGGCTACAGAGTCCCTCCGCTTCACGTCACTGAAATTTCACCCTTCTCCCTTTATAATTTCTATATTTCCGAGGGCGTCATTCGGTATCGATTACGTACGAAGGATAGGCCAGGAATTCTCTATATCTCTCACTAGGTCCGCAGCCAAATTCCGCACCAGCAATAGAAGGCAAACGAGTTAGCACTATTTCAGAATCCTCACTTCTTGTGTACATGTCAAATAGTATTGTTGACACGTATAGTTTACTACGTGCGAAAAAAACTGATGAACATTCAGGATGCGGTTTAAGTAGATTTTGGGGCGAATTTATTAAGACAGCTTGGAACCACCAATAATAAAACGGAAGAACGAAAACTCATTTTTCCGCGACATATTTTCGTATTTTTTTCTCATTCTTTTTCACTAGTATAAATGCGACAATAGGCAAATACCTTGCTAGATCTTTTTGCAAAGCGTTTGCCATAATTTCAAATACAAGGTCTTTTTTGAATATGGCATCCGACCAGGACTACGCTATCTGGTCTTGTACAATTTTAGTATTATTGTCGTAAGAAATCACAATAACTTACGCGAAATATGCCTTTTTCTATGGTCAATCTTTCAAGAAGTCGTACTAGTGATGTCCTAAAGTGTGGCAAGCGACCACAGAAAATATCTCAACACATACTGGGACCATTGATGGCATGCGATTTTCATGAATAGTTGCTACATTGGATTATCATGAATAGTTGCTACATTGGACGAATATATAAAAAGCGAACTCCTCAATTTATGTCCGATGGGTTCAATTCTTACGCAGCTTTTATGTATGTTAAATGCTTACGACTGAAAGTCAAACGTTCATATGCCAGACATTGAACATACGCATCTGCAATACTTGTCGCTCCACTGCACTCATTGCGAGCCCGCGACGACTATACGAAGGCCTGTAAGCAGTACTTGAACGGATGCAAAACAGAACAACAGCATTAAGTAGAAATAGCCCTCATTCCGAGAATTCGAACAGGACTGAGAGTAGAGCGGTAATTTCAAAGAGCATACTCTTTAAACACAAAATGACATCGCAGAATTTTAAAAGCAGACTTCAAAAAAGAACTTTTGCATCAAGCTCGAGAAACTCCACTCCCTTCGCAATCCAAATGTTCTAACGACGGTCACCCGCAGAAACTTCTACCATAATAAAACTCAGAAAACCACGAACATTCAGCTGCAAAGCTACATCAAAGGGATGCAGATGCGAAGTTTCTCTGCTTAGATGCAGCGGCGACTTTAAAAAAATGATTTATTATGTAGACACGTTACTGGGCCGTTGGTAGAGGACGAAACGATGGGATGTTCCGCGATTCACTGAAGCTGCTTTTCAGCGAGACGTCAATCTCAAGGACACGAAAAGGAATGGCCGGCTGCCCAAAAGAGAAGATCATGCATACATCACCTTTCAAAGACGAATACGAATGGGAACGAAGGAAACAACCGCACAGGACTAACTCGAAATGGAACACTCGATGGTGGGAAGACGAAGTGAGGTTTCGAGAAGCACCGAAGCAGGAATACAACAGCACCTCTTTGCGTATTTGTGGGATTGTAAAAAGCAAATGTTTTCGATGTTGACGCCGATGCCCTCGGATTTTCCCGAAAGGACGCAACCACTCGGGTGTAGTAAACGACGCCAAAATTCATCCACATAGAAAAAGTGGCTACTTGCTGAAGCTAGCTTTGGGGATTTTCGTGGTTAGGGAACCGTAGTATGGCAATTTTTTCTTACACTTGCGCTATGAGGGATAGCGTTTCCGCTGCCGCAAGATCCTTTGAAAACCTATTTCAATAGTTTGCAGTCCTGTTTACACCTCCACACTATTAGTCCTTTCTTTTTCATCTGATTGTAGTAGCTTTATTGTTTTCACAGACTCTTCAGTTTTATTTTAAATTCATCGCGAGGAACTTTTTCATTCTTTAAATTCCGCTGGGAGTTTTTGGGACGTTTTTTTTTTTTTGCAAGGCCCTCAACATTTTCAGTCTAGATGGAACACAAGCGTTAGAAAGCAGCCTCGGGCCCAGCGGCTTTCATTTGCAGTCCAAGTAATCTTTTGTCTCCCAAGACTCTATTAAGCGGATGCAACTAAGTCAGGTGATACTGTTCTTTTGGGAGTGTTGCATGAAATATTGAGGACGCCTAAGCGCTCTTATTATACAGTGAATAAGAAAACATTTCTTCAATTGTGGAACAGATTTGCGGTTATGGTGTGCGCCCCCGCATTTTGCAGCTGCTTTGGGTGGCTCAGAGTAGAGTCAATCGCCGCATACACCACCACACTAAAATTTACAGGGCAAGTGTGCTGCTGAACACAGCGCGTTCATTCCGCGCACAAAAATGACGTTGGTACCGCAGCTGACATACGACCAGTGTGGCGCATGCGTTCTTTCATTGTAATCATTATCCTTCTCCCTTTGCGTGGTATTCTTCTGCTATCGGTTACTATGAATGAGGGGCTTGGGCAATCATCCTTATTACCCTACATACACTATTTTAGCAGAAGTATCATTTGCAGCTCACTTAATTGCGACTTGTGCAGTTATGTTCAAACGTCCGTCGCAGTACTGAGTACATGTGTTTGACGCCCATTTCTGTGTCGGAGGTCACAATCCTGCCACTATATCCACCCTCCGACCGCTCAAATCATCCACCTGCGTATGTCGGGTGGTTACCGTGGTCGTCTCGCATTTCAAAGAAACTAGTTTAAAGTCCTTCACAGGCCGAAATTGGCCTCATTTTTTCAATTGATTTCCTTACTTTGCTTAAACGTGCTTCTCTGATAAAAGCGGCGTAATCCGGAGCAATCGCTGACAGTTTGGTATCCTATACGCTGTTTTTTTATCTCTTGAGCCGTAGGCTGTTTCGTGTGCCCTGCTTCGACAATTTTGTCTTCCGTACGTCCGGCACTGCAAGTGATAATAACACCGGCTTTTTGTCCAACCAAGAGAACTGACGCCTCTGCATTAAAACTGCATGAATGGTGCCACATATTACGAAATAGACGCATGTAGCAAGGTTCGAAATTGTAAGGTTGATTGATTCAGCACTTATTTGATCGACAGAATGGTCTGTTTATTTATTCAGGTATTTGTTTGTTTACCATGCTTTATTAACTTGTTTAATCGGTGTGTTCTTTCTTATTTCTTCCGTTTATTTATTGAGATGGTGACTGAAGGGTAAAAAAGCGGCCCAATTGTGTGACACGGAAGATTTTCCGTAACCAACTTACCGTAAACAAAAACATCAGTGAATAATGGTATCGCTTCCGCATTTCTTCATACTGCTTGGTTAATAATAAAACGCATAAAAAGTTCACACCGAGAAGCAGCAACAACAACAAAACATAATATTAGATGACCCGTCACGGCCGTCTTTATAACCCTTCTTTTCGAATGACTCACGACGACAATTGCTATAGGCTCATAAAGCAGTATGTTCCCACTCGGCAGTTTTAAACACGAGGCACACCAAGAATGGATGTACAGTGCTGTAATGTATTCAACCAATAGCACTGTCATGCCTTTGCTGCAACAACAACAAAAAAAAAATAGGACGCGGCAGTGACTTCACAGAATAGAGACGCAGAAACTTTAATGTCCGACCTCGTCTGCCCGGGAATGTTTACGACGCGAGCACATCTCTTCAGAGGGAGAAAGGAAAGAGATAAATCATAAAAAATGATCGGAGGCAAACCGCCTATTAGCCGAATGACGTTCCACGAAATTAAGGCCACCCGTTTCTATCCTAATTTTGTTCATTTACTGCCCTTCCTTCGCTGTGTTTGCAGTTGCAATAGTGGGCTGTTGGACACCTTACGTGGTATCGACCCTCGAGGGAAATTTGCAGCAGCAAGTGGCTAGAAAAGCAGGGTTTGGTGGCGAATAGTTTTTTGGCAGCGGGGAGGCCCAGTGTTTTCTTCCAGCCTGTAAAAAAATACTGCCGAAAGATGTACGCCTTCCTCCCCCGCAGTTAATAAATCGTCACGGGAAATGCGCAACTTACGCATGGGAATAAACGAAAGGGAAGCCATTCGAATAGAGAATAAGGCCATGCATAGAAACCCGTTCACTAAATCGTAGCAGTTTTTCCATCTCCCTCAAATGCAGGGTTGCCTCTTTTTGACGCTCTGTATTATTGTTGAAATCATCCAGTTGGCTACTTCTAAAAAAAAAACATATTTTAAAATAGGTTTTACACTTTGTGACAGCAGAAATTTAGTGCGCGGTGGAATTAGAAAATGATGCTGAAGAGTATTGTAAGCACCAAACAGTGGCACAGCTGATCCTTCGATCGGTATATGACAGATCACACCTATTATTTGTTAAGTGCGCGTACGGGACACGCAAAAATGTGAACTCACGTTTCTTGTCAGCGTTTGTGCGGTGTTACCACTGCAGTGCATTCGTTCCACGCTGGTGTCCACTGCTGGTTAATCCCAACGGCCATTCATCCGATTGGAATCTGCATTAATTCTTCGTACAGTCGCAACTGAATACCGCCGACGAGTCTTGCTGACATTTTCCCCCTTGCATCAGAATGTTTACATTATCATCGCTCTCGTATTTCCCGCGGGTGTTATACCGTTCCGAGATAGGTTCAAGCCAGGCACTTCTGGTGTGGTGCACAATGTTACTTTAACGTGTTGCTGTGTGGTGCCTCGCCCATGAACCTACCAAAAATTACCAAGCCACTCTCACTTACGAGAACAATGAGTAGAATTGGGCAAAGGGAACTTCATACAGTAAAACACATCACTGGTCTCTGAGAAATTCTGGAACTACTGAAGCTCAAACCCAGGCCGTCCACGCCAAAACCAGCGGCTCTACCCCTAAGCTACCGAGGCAGAGCATTGGGGTTCTTTAAGGAGTTGCCAAAAACAACAGAAGGAGCTTTCGACGCAAACCAGTAGGTGGCGATGAATGCGTACAGAAAAGGCGGGCTTTTGCTCACACGGGAAAAGAATCCTACTTCCCGCGGCGCTAATAAATGAAGACAAAGATTGCGGCCGCTGTTTTTTCAAGTAATGGGGTGTTGCCCGCGGAGTTATGCAGTCAGTCCCACTTCCAATCTTTTTGCTCCCTTACAACTTTCTCCTTCAGCCTCCTCTATTACCCACTCGGCCCCACCATCATGAGAGGCGTGGTTGTGGTGTGGCTTCCTCGTTATAAGAGTAGTTCGGGTAACGAACGCACGCACGTTTCGTTCCGAGAACTGCCCTACCGAGCCACCCTGGATGCCGTCGACCAGCGAACGCGATCAGGGCCCCGTAACCGAAACCTTGTTCCCTCCGCTCTGGTCAACCGACGAACATTCCCATCACCTTGGCTCTCACTGTCACGCAACAGGAGGTCCGGTGGCAACAGCTACCAACGATTGCATTCCCAACTTACGTGTAATGCGCCCTCCACTATCACGACCTCCGATCCTCACACTGCCCCTTCTGAAAATACGCGCGCAAACTTCCGCTCTCGACATGGCTTTTGCCTATATAACCGCTTCGGCACCCGCCCCTCCCCTCCCCCTATGGCTACTCCACTCCCCAAGCCTGGCACGTCAGTGAGCTACGATCTGCGAGGTCGATCAGCTACTACTGATCGACATTGCCAGCGGATGAGTAGAGCGTTTCTGATGCAGCCTTGTATTGACGTCTCCATCCGGATCTCAAATCGATTTTTTAAATAAATGTAGGTACCGTCGGCATCACCGCCTCTTCTAAACTGGACGCACCTATCTCTACCAGATGAACATATTTTATGTAGTCATGTACCATGTATTTGAAAACGCAGCCTGTATTTGATTTGATTTTTTATTTCTTGGCAAGACACCAAGGAGAGGCTGCCCCTAAATCTATTAACTGGAGTATACGTTTTTGCACGCTTACTGTCATATTAATGTAGCTGGAGAGGTTTCTCAAACGTTTCGTAGGGTTTGGCTGGTTTCGCTTTTATTTTGCCGCATGGTACGAATGATTCTTTATCTGACAGTAGGCACATTGACCCATCGTCAGCCATATAATTAACAACACTCTGGTAAATGTCCCGCTGCCTGTGAACGGACCCTGATTTTGTTTATCACATGAAAACGTTCTGTGAGAAACCACGCCTTGAACTCCTCTGGAGAAAAATGCGAAAGACCTCGACAGAGACAGTTTTTCAGCCGGTCCAAAGTCTTGGCTCAAAGCCAAACTTGGGGACATTCTTCAACACACCTTTCAGTCTTTGCGGCACTTCGCAGTGTCCGAGGATGATGAGGTACTCTGATGGTTCTTGAGGGTGCTCTCTTCAGGAAGTTCGGCCTAACCAAGCTCGGCCTTTCAGGACAATCATTTCAGAAAAACACACTTGGCAGTATCCGTTGTCCAAGTATCTACAGAAGCATCTGTCTTCGCTAAGAATATGCGATCCGTACTTAATAAGGAATTCCGAAGAATTTGTGAGATTCCTGAAAGAATCAAATCCAAAAGGTTGCGAGGCCTTCAGCTTCGATATTGAGGAACTTTGTTATTCGCTGCCGCTCGTACAACTTATGAAAAGCGTAAAAAAGCGTAAAGACGTGCATAACAGAACAGAATGATGAAATTCATTTAATGGCAATTTCATGGCATGGCATATCAGTTGAATCTTTCCTTGAGCTCTTATCCATGCACCTAGGATCGATGATTATACAGAAGAACGACATCCGCTGGCGTATACAGAAGAACGACATCCTCCAAAGCACTCGTGCGACGCTGTCACCGGGAGAATTTTTCCGCGATCCTGTAACATATCCATGTGCCCTATAGCACAGGAGAAAAAAAAAGCAATTCCGCGTCTTCACGCTACGTGCCTATTTACGTATCTACAAATCAACGATACACAAAATCAACAACGCCAGCCTGGTCGTCTACGCCTGTCATTCCTTTTGGTGCGGTAGCCGCGGGCCGTACTCGTTGTACAGCGTCTTTTGTCGATCTTAATTCAGGCTCTTCTCATTTCTTTGTATTGTTGAAAAAGAACGTTCGCACGCATAAGGCTGTGTCCGGAAATTGTCTTTATTGTTCTGTCCTTCGGCCGCAGATAAGTTAAGGGAACGCAAAAAGTTCACAAAGGTGATTGTCCCGGATGATAGCTTTGCCTTCAAACCGTTGCCTGAGGCCACCCGTTCAGAAAATACAAGCATTCGATGACATTCAATGGCGCTGCCTTCGGCAGAGGGCTGCTGCGATGCCACATTCTGGCCAAATACCTGAAACTTCCCTCCATTGCAAATGAAGACGACATTCTTTCGTAAGCTACGTAAACGAGAAAATTTTTGCCTGTCTCTATGTCTGTCCGTCCGACTGTCGGTCTGTTTTAGAACAACTTTATTTGACGATACACACAAAGCCTTACATTACAAAAACGGGCCACAGAACATCAATGTACAGACACTGACAGTGGTCAGCACAACCACGCTATGGGCAGTAGAAAGAATGCTATTGCATAAGTGTACAAGTAAATATATAGCTACAGTTAAAACCCGATCAAACGAAGTCCCCGGAACCAACAATTATTTCGTTAAACGAGAACTTCGCAACAGCAGGCCTGTCAGTTTTCAAGCAGTTGATGTCATACATTTGATATGTGAATGGAGGCGCACCCCCGCAGCTACGACATCATAATTGCGGTGGCCGCGGCGCTCGCCTGGCGATAATTTAGCAATGCACCAAGAGTGCGAGTTAATACTAACGAGCCAGCCGGGGCTTGCCCTAGAGTCATCGCACGCCAGCAGACACGCGATACACAACGCTTTTTGTTGCCCCACTTCCCCACTGCGACGAAAGTTCCTGGCTCTCATACCCTTGAACCCCGTAAACAAGGCTTCCCCCGGCTTCTTGTGTGGAGTGGTCTTGATGTCATTTTTTGTCGACGCAATTTCTGCGGAAGCCACATTGGTGATCGTGTCATCTTCTTTCAAGAATGTGGAAAGCATGCCGCCAGAGACGCCGTGTTCTGTGACCACACGACTGCTGAGTTTATCTCTTAAAGCTCTTAAAAAATAACACCAGACGCTCGATTTTAACGACGATGGTCTCTCTAGGGCTACTTAAACGGCAAAATTTTGTTCTGTCTGTATGTCTGTCTGCCTGTCGCTCGATTGAGACACCCGGCCCAACTGAGCATATGCTGCGCAATAGTCTTATATTCTCACAGCCAAACCTGAACATCTAAGTCCGGTTTGATTGTTCATACTTGTCAAAATTGTTGAATTAGAACAAGACATTACGCAAACATAAGGCAGAAAATTAACACATGAGTAATATTTGCAGTGTTCCTTTATTATAAATACCAGTGCTTGCTTTTTGGGGTAGAAAATAAAATACTACATCAACTGCAGAAATACGTCGCCTGCTGTTGCCCGCGCTACCTGGCGGAGTTGGAGAAAATGAAATGGCAACAGCAACGAAAGGTTCCACTAGACGTTGGAACGCTTGGAACGTTCGTGGAGTAGGGCAACATGGTTCTATCAACGTTGTATTCGGGTGCCTCGATTCACGTGCGTCTCAGCGAACCCGAAAACAAACGCAGCAAAACCAATGAAACAACCACTAGTGTCACGTTAGAAGAGCTAAACTGCACCCTACAATCCTTTATGACGGAGATTCGTTACGAGATGCAATGCGTGAACCAACGAGTAACAGAAATTACCCACACGATAGAAGCCAGAGTGACGGAAAAATTTTCTACCGAATGCCACCCGCTCCAAGAACAAATACAAGCCGTGCGACGCCAACTCGACATGATTATGTAGAAACTTTATGGACAGTAAGAATAATCTACTAATTTTACAATGGAACTGTCGAGGTTTCAAGCAGAAGCAAGGAGAACTCTACTCATGGCTCGCAAGAAACAAGCTCCAACCAGATAATATTGCGCTGCAAGAGCCAGGCAACAACCCAAAGCTTTTGGGATACACCACGCATCAAGCATCCCCCAAGATAGCAACATTAACTCGCAAAGATCTCTTAGCATCTCAAGAAGACGCCAATGATATCAGCCTAACCATCAAGATAGGACCAAATCGCAACCAACTACACATTACTAACCTCTACAGCCCCCAAAAGGATGACCTAATCGATATAAAAACAATAATGCACCCTCCAAGCAACAAGAGCAAGCACGTACTACTGGGGGACTTCAACGCACCTCATACAGCATGGGGTTACTCTAGAAATGCCAAGAAGGGTCAGCGCCTCTTAAGGGAAATTCAAGATCATCAATACGTTCTACACAATGACCTGCAGCATCCTACACGCATTGGCAACTCAGTAGAAAAAGACACAACGCCAGACCTAACCTTATCATCAAGCGGTGTAGACGTGCAATGGTGCAATACGCAAGAATATCTAGGGAGCGACCATGCCATCATCAGCGTAAAAATCAATATCATTCCTAAACGGGTAAAGTGGAAGACAACGCGCATTACAGAATGGGACAAGGTTCGCGAAGAGCGCATTAATCAACCACATCATAACATTCAAGACTGGACCGAGCAGCTGCTAAAAGTTGTGCACCGACATACCAAGAACATCACGCAGTATGAAAACGAAGGACCGGTAGACAAACACATCGTCCACTGCTGGGAAGCACGCAATAGCCTAATCAAACGATGGAAGCAACGCAAGACAAACAGAAACCTCAGAAAGCGAATAGCAGAGCTCAACCGACACATCCGGGAGTACACTACAAGAGCATACCAAGAACAATGGCAGCAAACCTGCGACAAGCTCCAAGGTACAATGGGAATGAGAAAAACGTGGAACGTACTAAGAGCCCTCATTAACCCTACTACTACTAAAACTATGACAACACAGAAAATTTACCGACTAACACAAGAATTTGAAGATCCCGAACAGCTACTACAAACTATAAAGGAAACTTACGTAGCCCCTCGGGTTCAACCTGAGTATCAAGCATATGTCGGTCCAGCAAATCCCCTCCTCGATGACGAGTTCACCCTGGCAGAATTAAACTCCGCAATCAGTAAATGCACTGGCAACAAGGCACCGGGACCGGACAAGATGACCACACCGTGTCTCAGGAATCTAGGGGAAGAAGATCGCCAACTCCTCTTACAAAACATGAACGATGTGTGGACAGGCAGGCAGCCTCTCCATATCACGTGGAAAGAAGGCAAGATGGTATTCATCCCTAAGCCAGGAAAGAAAATAGCCGTCAGCAACTTGCGACCAATAACGCTCACATCAAACGTAGGCAAACTTATAGAACGAATGGTACTCCAGCGACTCCAAAACCACCTTGAAGAGATGAACATAATTTCCTTTAACATGATAGGTTTCAGGCAACATTTATCGACGCAGGATGCACTCCTTGCCCTCCATGAGGAAGTAACGGCAGAACCGAGTTCGGCACAACTCAAAGCCATCCTGGCGGTGGATCTCAAGAAGGCGTTCGACTACGTTAACCACGACGCCATACTCGAAGAACTAGCGGCGACAAAATGCGGACCGAAGATGTATAACTACGTAAAGGCATTCCTTCAAGAAAGAATTCTTACTATAGCAATAGGGGATCACGAAACAGGACCAATACCTCATCCACAGAGGGGAATTCCTCAAGGAGCGGTGCTATCCCCAACTCTCTTCACATTAGCGACACTCAAGATCCATAGGGCACTATCGCAAGTGGAAGACATTAAACACCTCATATATGCAGATGACGTTACTATATGGAGCACAACTGGATCACCTGGACACATCCAGACGCAACTACAGGAAGCACTCAATCGAGCACAACAAGCAGCAACAACAATAGGTCTATCATGCTCCGCAGAAAAAACAGAACTGCTAACAGTAGCCAACAGACGGTGGAAACATCCTCCCATTACCTTAACCCTGCACGGCAACAATATTCCAACTCCATCCACTATCAAAGTACTGGGACACTACTTCCAAAAAGATGGAGGGGGACAAGCCACAACCAACCAGATACTAAAGCAAGGGGAGCAGGTTCATCAACTTATGAAGCGGATCTCCAACAAGAAAAGGGGACTTAAGGAGGATGACCTAGTGAGACTGCACGAGGCCCTCGTCATATCGCGAATAAGATACGCAGCCCCATACACCAATTTTACCAGGACACAGCTTAAAAAAATAGACACCCTAATCCGCAAAGCCGTCAAGATATCGTTAGGTCTCCCTATCAGTGCGAGCAACACAGTCCTTGACAAAATGGGGACAACAGTGACCGTGGACGAAATAGTCGCTGTTCACAAACACAACCAATTGGCAAGACTGAACCAAACCACAGCCGGTCGACAACTCCTGAAGTCTCTAGGATACAGGGTCAGCCAAGCGGCCCCTCCTATTGCCAAAATACACCCACGAGACTGGCAAAAAATCAAGGTGGCCCCCATACCGAATAATATGGGTCCAAACCGGCACACAGAAAGAAGATCCATTAGAGCAAATTAGTTTAATAAGAAACCGAAGAGGGAGCTGGACCAAATGCACGCCTACACATACGCGGCAGGAGCCAACAACACATGGACAGTAGCATATTGGAACATACTCAACCGAACTTACACTCAGAGCAACATGCACTTCCAGAAGGCAGAAGAAGCAGAGATCTACGCAATTGGAAAAGCGATATCTCACCTCAGTCAACCAACCCGTCCCCTAAATATATACACAGATAGCAAGAACGCCTGCTGAATTATAGCATCCGGACACACCCCCCAAATCGCGGCACATCTATTTCGATATATTCAGGGCACTGTGAAGATATATTGGATTCCGGGCCACGCTGGCGTACTGGGTAATGAGAAAGCAAATGAACTCGCCCGAGAAGCGCACTACCGGGCTCCCAGGAACGGCGGCGAAACTCCCGGTGAAACCGAATCAAGCCCACGACAGCTTCACCTGAAAGACTACAGGAGAGCCAGGAAGCAGTTACCGCAGCCGCACCCACACCTAGAAAGACACCAGCAGACTACATTCAGACAAGCACAAGCCGGTACACTACACACACCTGCTAGACTACACCTCATGCAAAGTAGAAAGACAGATACACCCCCATTATGCCGCACCTGTAATGTGATCGCCAACCAACAACACATATTATGGGAGTGCCCCATTTATGCACACATTAGACGACACTACACTATAAAGTGACTGGCCACCCAGAAGACCAAGGACGAGCAACGTGGCCTGGTGGACTTCATCGAGAAGGCCATCAGTGGGAGCCTGGACGGAGGCACCCAGACTCCATGAAGCTCTCCGACAGAGACATTTCCCCTCTTTTGGTTAAAAAATAAAATTCTCTCTCTCTCTCTCTCTCTCTCTCTCTCTCTCTCTCTCTCTCTCTCTCTCCGCCGTTCGGCAGCGCTGGAATCGATGCACCCGACTTGGAGCCGTGGAACGCGGTAAATTTGAATTGACTTGAGCAAACCTCTAGCGTGTTATCTTGGAAGGAACGAGACGGGAGAGGAGCAGCATGAGAGGTGAGCGGGAAAGAGATGCATTTACTTGCCAGGGGCGCCAGTCGACGATCGTCTTGCGCCGACATTTGCAACGAAAGAAGGAGATACGCGGCCAATATTTTTTAGTGGCGGAGCCCCTTAGTGGCTCGCGCTTTCAGCCTCTCTTGTTGTCATCGTCGCTTCATTGGTCATGGTACTAAAACGTCGGGACACTTGTTTTTCAACGCCTCCCGCTGGGACGTTTCATTTACGTGGGCGAAAATGTGTAATGAAAAAACACGCAGAGACATTCGTTTTCCAACGCCTCCCGCTAGAACGCTTCGTGCTTCAAAGACACGAGAACTTTGCAGAAAAGCTGTATAGCTCTACTCCCAAACGGTTTCATCTCCGTGGGCAAAAACGCCAAGGCGCCAACACTGTGTTCCTCATAATTAATCAGAAATTCAGAAGAGCAAAACTTTTGTGTTTCATATCCACATAAAATCCACCCTCGTTCCACATTGAAACTTTGAAACGTTATTTTAGCGGGAACCTATGCATAGCCAGATTAAGAGTGTCGGTCCAACATTTCTTCCAGTTTGGGTGGTGCTTTCAAATTTAATAGGTCTATTCTGCGCTGCTTAGTAGATGGAAGGTCAAAGTGCGAAGTAAAACTTAGGCACTTACCTGCGCCATACTGCCACGAATCTAACGAATGTAAGGCGAATCTCACCCGCGCCAAACTGGCGCGTCCGGGTGCCTTAGGAGGCGTTTGAACTTAGCTCATTCTGTAGTCAAGAGCAGATGTTTATCATTTAGTGTAGAGCCAGTTAGGTTCGCTTGGAAGTCCGCGTCGAGTTCACAAGGCTTGATCGGTCGTGCGAAATGGAGAATGTCGCAGATTGTCGATTTGGCACCGTAAAGTCTATCTCTATCAATCAAAAACGGCATAGGTGGAGATGGCCTACACGTAGGGGCGGCTTGTGCACAAGCCACAACATTCAGCGTTCGAGGACAACGCTTCTTTGATCAAATAACATCAAGGTATCCAGGATTTGCGTGCCTCGAAGCCTCTTCGCCGTCAAACTTGGGCCCACTCATGCATCAGTCGTGAGTTTCACAGATGTAACGCGTGGATAAGGGGATCAGAGTGCAGACACCCCGACGTCCGACGTTCAGCTAACCATTCAAACAGCTGCGTGAGGCTGACCCCGTCCTCTGATCATAGTACTAGTATCCCGTGCTTAAGCCCGTCTGCCTCAATATTTCCGACACTTGATGTAGCTGTCTGAGGAGGTTCATTATGCCTCACCACCACAGAAGGCACAGTGGTGCAACAAGACCGAGCGAAGCACTCAAGCCATTTTATTTGCTCTAAACATAAAAGAATCCCGCCATCTCCACGAAGTGAATGATGATGAAAGGGGCGAAGCTAAAATGTTTATCGGTAAAACCGTGAAACATTCGCCCACAGATCATATAAATACTCGACTCGTCAAGCTTTCGACCGCTTCGTTGACAAGCCCGCCGACGAAGTCGATGTTTGTGGTGATTATGCAGAGCTTGTTTGGGACGATGAGAATCTTCATGGGTAAGTTTGCGAATTCGGTGTGTGACATTTTAGCCACTTTGGCCGTCGCCTTCTGCAGAGCGTCTTGTATCGCGTACCCTCGGTACGTCTCTTCAGCTCGCAGGCGACGAACGACAACCTCTTCTTCTTCCTCTCCTTCTTGTTGAGTAGCAACGAACGCGTTGAACGTTATAACTTCTTCGGCCAATCTTTGGTTGGCCAATCCCTAGGGGCATCCTGCCACAATCATCATCAATGTGCCGTGTACAATGTGCCGTGTACGGCCGGGACAGGGCCCGAGCAAGAGGAGCTTCGCCCCCTAAAAAACATACACCATAGTGTTTCAGGTCCTTCCATGAAAGCTGCCGCACGCGAGCGAAATACCGAAACGTTAGGAAGACAGCGCCATCGAATTGTAGTTTCATTGTACAAAAAAGTGAATATCTTTGTTCTGAATGACCGTCCGAGGGAACAAAATGTTCATTCATTTACGCTCCAATTTTACACTCCAAGCGAGTTTAGCAGAAATATCTTTTCCAGCGAAACATGAGATGTTCACGTTCAGGGGATGTGAACAGCCCGTGATGAGAGGCGTCTTGAGTCAACAGGTAGACATTGGCGAGAAAGGGACGCACAAAGACGAAAGAGAGCATAAAGACAGGAGGTTACTTTCTTCTTCGTTTCTTTTCTGAGTAGCCAGTTTCATTGGAGTTGTCTCCCCTCGGAAATGTAGCCCGGGAGCATTGAGGTGGATTGGCCCAGGAAGTAGGATGAAGCAATGATATGAAAGGCAGAGCCTTTCTTTGTAGGCACCTAGACTATGCATTGCCGAAAAAAATTGAAGCAGTTCCGCACTAGGGGCGCGAGGCAGCCACTAGTGCGGAGAAAACAGCGGGAAAACTACTGGCAAAACAGTGAATCTGGTGGCCCTACCTAGCTTATTTCTCGTTCGCCTAAGTTTATGCATTGGTGTGTTTCAAAACTCGGCTAAATTCCCTGCGTGGTTACGCTTCGAGTCTCGGTGAAGTTTTTTGCGTGCAGTCATCGTTAGCCGCCCCCCCCCCCCCCTGTCCCCCCTTTAAGAGCAATAATTACTCGTCATTAATGTATGTACGATGCACGCATACCCACGGGCTTTTCGATGCAGCTCCAAGAGTAGGTGCAGCTCCAAGCTCCAGGAGTCCCGTGCAGCGTTGCGGTGCAGCAACAAGAGTCCCGTTGTGCTCCAAGGGCACAACGGGACAAGCGTTTGCCCCAAATGTTTGAAGTAGTTCGGTGGCCACGGCTTGGATTCTGTGGTCTGGCGTGAGGGTCGCTAATTAGGAAGTAGATTAGAGCTTTCGCTTGTCGATCGCTGATCACACAGTTGAATAACGTCATCGCTTGTAGGCATTAATTCTTCTCTTTGCACCACCAAAACTGCACCACTCGTCGCAACGAGCGATAGAGCGAGCCACCCCGCGACGCGTGTTCCAAGCCATGCTTGAATCAGTTGAATCGCGTGTCCGCACGACGCTTTTCCAAAGCCGTGCTTGTAGCAGTTGTACCGTGCCTCTACCGTGCCCGAGCGCAGCGTGGCAAAGCTTCTGTAAGGCGGTGCCGGCTCTCGCGATGACGTCATCTTTCGGCGAGGTTTTTTGCGCGAATTCGGCGGCCCAACCACCAGCTTAAATAGCATCGCTGTTTCGCCACCTATGACGTGACTCCAAAATAGTACATGTCGATGTCAGCATTGGTGAAGCTTTTGTTATTTGCAGTATTTACAATACCAGCCACCCAGCCTGAGCAAGGCGCCATGATTTCAATTCTAAGAGTTTCCCACTTTGGCGCGCAACTAATACATCGTTAATTTCGCGCACTAAGGTTCCTGTTCCATGCGGAGGTCGTCTGAATTTCCGAGATTCGAGACGTTATACGCATTCGCTGTAATTGATCTCTTTACAAAAATTTCAGCAAGGGGAAGAAATGAGTGTATTTTTATGCAAGTCGTGGTGACAAACACCAGGTCTGAAGTCACGGCAGTTTTTGAAAAGGTCGTTCTGCTCTATTCAACTGTGTCAGCAAGTCAAAACTGAACTAAGTTTAGGCCTATGCCTGCGGGCTGAGTTTGTAGTTAGACTTCTCCCCTTATTGACTTCTATAGCTTTCTTATGTCCTCATGACCCTGTACACTCAGACGTGTGAAGGTTGCACTGAGCTCATTTGGGCGTTGTATACTGCTGGGCATGCTCCGAGAGAATAACGAGACGCGGCGAATCGGGATCCTATTAACTCGGCTTGGCTGCGTCTTCATTTAAATCGTTCTGTACGGCTCTAGCCGTTTCGTTCGGAATATTGGCAAGGTAAATATGAAAACCCAACGTTCATCATTGCAATTTGAACAAGACGATTTCACTATGCTTCTGGTTGTTTCAGAGCTTGTTGTTATGGGATTAGTCCAATTCTCTATGCGTGGTCAACCTATTGACGAACGTGCTACGATGCCGGCGTCTGTTGAAGAAAGGAAGAGAAAGAGAGAGAGAGTGAAAGAGAAAAACGTTTTATACCTGCTACGCCTACGTATAGTTGACCGGCGAAAGGGATTCTCTGTGGGCCCGAGCCCTGTCGACGAGGGCGCACTTGTACGGGGGTCAGTCACGCGAGTGCAAACAGCGAGGTAAGGCAACACGAGGGCTGGGACCTTCAGTTTGAGTCCGTGCTTGAAGACGCAGAAAACACCGAAGGGCCCACACGGGTCATATCGGCACATGCAAGCTTTCTCCGCAATTTTTGAAATGGCTCGGCGTCGACTTCATTTGACATTTCCGAATGCCTTTTTTTCTCGTTTATAAAAATTCGCGAAAAGAAGCAGCATACAGGCCGCCATCAGTTTGTCATACTCGCTCAAAACATGCCTTGCCGTTGGTTCCAGACTAAGGTACAGTCAACGAGGACTGAAATCATTATACGTGTGCACAAATACACCTGCACAGAGGTATTCCGCCGTTTACTGTTCCATCCTGGTCGCACGCATTTGCGTGTTGTGAATTGGTCCATTCACAGCTGTTTAAATGAATGCCATTATAGTTTTCTGCGAATGCTAATCCTAGTCATGTTAGTGAGGTCCCATTCTGCCTTGCAAACGACCCCTTCATAAGACGACTGGCACCATGAAACTCGTTGCATAATACAGCCACGTGATTGTCTGTTGCACTCACAATTCCTACGCTTGCTGATCTGGTGACAGTGCCAACCACCGGTTAGAGATTGGTGGGGGGAAGGGGGAGGGGAGGGGTCGTCATGGGAACAACGATGGTGTAGCCTCGTGATGTGTAGAGCTATGCACGGTGTGGTGGAGAGCTATCCAAACTACGTGTTTGCTCGAAGTAAGTAAAATGTTAAGTCTTATTTTTTGCTTAGTTGTTGGAGGTGGAGCGGGCAGATTCTACGGTCCAGGCAGTAATGTGGAATGATGCTACGTTAAGACACAATTGGGGTGGGGTCAGGTTCCACTTCCGTGGCCTGGTTCGTGGGTGCATAGGCCGTCACGAGGGCAAATTTTTTGCCCGCAACGGATGCGTGTGCTGGGGACCAGACCATCGTGACATGCAGGTTCGGGGGATTGCAGCTTAGGAGGCGCTAACTCGGGCAATCACCGAACCCGAAGTGAATCTTTTGCAGGCCTGCTGCGACTCAAAGGACCGTGTTTGCCTTGGTCTGGGTGGTGGCTAGCGCTATGGCCATTTATTCCGCTCCTTGAGTGGTAGCTTTAGGGATTGTTGCGCTGGTTTGGCATTTGTTTCTCGATGTCACACGTGCCACCATTGCTTCCTTGTGTTTGCAGCTTGCTGCGTCCGTATAAGCCATCGCTGCCTCATCTCTTTGGAATAGCTAGGGGTTCTCACTTGCTTTGGGGCGTCCACTGAAGTTTCGTCAAGAGCTTTATGCCCACTGGTGTAAGTTCGAGTTTTCATTTTTCGCCGAAGAGGCATCCTCCGATTAATTACGATGCGGTAGTCTAAAAGCATAATTTAAGCAGTCCAGCAGTCGCTGTGGCCATTGGGATTCCCAGTGCCTCTTCGTAACCTTGGCGCATAATGAAGTCGAGCTGCTCTTTCTCTGCTTTGGTCCGAATTGCGTGTGGCGCCACGTAGATAATGCGCGATCGAATAAAGGCCTGAACCAATCTGGTGGTATCCTGCTCTTCCATCCCTCTGTTTGTTCGTCACCATGCGAATCATCTGAGTGACCAGAAGTATCAGGCTGTTGTTCTCTGCGTCCGCCTGGATATATAATACAGGTATCCTTATCGCCTCTGCAGGCGGCCTCTCCAGGCCGCCTGGCTTCCCAACGTGACTTCGATGACGCCTTTGTCTTTCTTTGTGTTTCGCCTGCGTACAACAAGAAGTTCCGATTTTTGCAGGACGCGTGTTTATCTGTTAATCTTTGGGGTACTGATTGAGGGTATCAATTGCCTATTAGAACGTGTCTTTGAGGCGGCCGACCGAATCCGTTCCCGTAGAGGTAGTAATATCGTCGTCGTAAAGGCCATGCTTTGTAGGGATTCTTCTCTAGTTGTTTTCGCAGCTCTAGGAGCACTATGTTGAAAAGTATAGAACCGATTTCTGATGGGTTCTCCCGACAACAAACGAGCCCTCTTTTAACATTGCGGCTCTTGTAGGTCCAACCGTTTCGTAAGTTTCCTGTAGGTCGTGAGTCATGTAGGCCGCCTCGTAGAAAACGGTTGCCAGACCCACCGATAGAGGACGCAGTTGTCTCGAAGGTGCGTGTTCTTCTCCCTTCCGCAAGGAGTGGAAGAAGGGAAGGACCCCTCCGCCAGTGACATTCAGCTGCCGATTAGTTACCGCGAACCGTATAAATGGCGCGGCAAGGGCACTGCCGTTCTCTGGGGAACGGCAGTTAAGGTGCCAGCCTACACAAGAGAACCACAGCTCCGCTGTGTCAGCAGATTTCACGCTGGTTGGAACTGGGTTTTTTAGTGTGGAAGCACTACATGGGGCTTCTGTGAAATTTTATTGGCGACCAGGCCATGGTATGGTTCCAGGCACATATGGTACCAAAAGACGTGTTGGCTTCGAGCGGGGGTCTGCGCGGGACTAACGTCCCCACCGACTGCGACACGTCCTGTGGCGGCGAACGGACCTATGCGGCGACCTGACATCACCATTGGGTATGCGACGGCCCGTCATTAGAACGCACGTCACGCTATGAAGTCTAGCATCGCTAACCGGTAGCCCCAGATTGACGTATACTTGAGTTCAAAGTTGTTTGACCAGCAATCAGGCTCAACCTTAACATTCCCTAGCTTTGGGGTGCATAAGGGCCGAAAGTTTAGGTGCCCGCTCAAGAAGATTGGCCAATGACAATTACAGCTTCCATCGGAAACACACGGCCTATTCACCAGGGATATCGGAGGAATAAACTATATATTGTGTAAGTGCGGAAGGGGAACAAGGGAAGAGGTGGGGAGCGCTGTGGTCGGGGTCCTATGTCCAAGACTCAGGTGGCCAAGCCTACGACCCTCGCCTGCTAATCACCTCGAGGTGATGTTTTCTGTGGCTGCCGTAGTACTGGGAAATTCCCGGCTGTGTGGAATACATTTCCTTTGGCCTGGCATTTGTAACAGCTCTCACTGTAGTTTTCTAGGAACATAAGTTCAAGTGTCCACTTGTGTGGGTAGTTGTAATTATGAATTTCATAATTCTTTGTTCTGTGGGACGCCAACATATTCCTGCAAAAGTTTCCCCTTTCCATAAAGGGATTGACGAGGTTAAGTATGACCATCAAAAGGCTTACGGTTGATTCAATATTACCGATTAGTTACCCACTTGAACCACTCACGCATATAATCTCAAATTTAACACATGTAAAAATTCCTACGTGTCTCTCTCAACTTGGTTCGGTTATATTGAGGCAAAGCATTTTATTAGACTGCGTATCTCATAAAGTTAGTACAATATCGTCATCGCAATATTATTTTCTGAACGTGAGAATGATTATACTTGTACTAATCGTATCAAGGAAAAACAGTTTATATTATTTATAGGTAAAAGATGTAATTACAGTCTTTGCACATTAACCTGCAAAATTCCATCATTCGTAACATTGTCTCTTTAACGGGCATCTTCTTTTGGCCGAAAGTTACTTGTACCAGTCTCTCCTTGCGGTGTCGTCACTGATCGTCGTTTTCGCAATAGGAAAGCCTCTGCCGATACAAACGTTTCTACATTTGGCGTCCGTGTAGAACCGGTTGATTCCGGTCAAGCACAGATGGCTTCGCAGCACGGAGACCGTCGCTTGGACGCAGCTCACGCGCATATCATCGGGAGAGCTCACAGCGAAATATGGGAACCTGCAGGAAAATAATCGTGTCGGGTTAAAGCGAATACAAACTGCGATAGCACTAACTCAGCGAGAAACTTACTCTTGCTGATTACGAAGTTTGAATACAGCAGCAAAAATAGGAAGCCAATATTTATGCATCCTATTGCGAGCTGAAAAGTGAAATTTAAACTCGTTCCCCGTTCGAATATTCTGATACAATGGCCGGAATGAAGGTTCAAATACAATGTGATTGGCTCAAAACTTCGGCATCGAACTCATACGAACGGTCCTGAAATTGCCGTTAGGATATGTGTCGGCATTAGGGGTGCCCCAAAGTTTAAGAACAGTGAAGTGAACTAATTTCTTTTCGTTCGACGCGAGACAATTGCATTTGTAATTTCGCGTATATTTTTTGGAAACAAGATATTTTGGATTGCCTCAGGAATGCCTCCAAGCAATATTTTTGGCTTCGGAAACAGTGTTTGACAAATCAAGCAAAAACTAGACACTCTTTATTGACCTTAAAAACCCTGCTGTGGCTCCACAGAAAGAAAAAGAGAAGCAAAATAAAATTCAGATATGACGCGTCTACGTTAAGCACGAATTACAAATGTTAGCAAAAAAACAAAGACTGATACTTTGACAGGTGAACGAGGGAATGCCATGTTTACTGCGTTTTACGGTGTCCGCGCCTGTGCAAGGGCCAGTGGGAAGATTACACTATCCCAGTTCCCAACTTTCCTATCAACGCAGAAGAAGCACTGACGCATTCCCCGTATTCCGTTGATACCGCGTGGTACACGCCTCCAAAATCTCTCTTCTAAGTGCAGAGCTCTTTATGGGCTCGCGTTGTCGGCGTAGCTCGCTGACGGTCGATGTCAAGCGACGGCCAGAATCAGGCGGCGCAACGAGATAACGGACCCAAGTAGAGCCTGGTGTACTGTCGTCAGGAAGTCACGCTGAGGCTTTGAAAACCGCGTGGTTTAAATAGTCAAACCGTTAGAACCTCGTAAACCACTGGCGCTTTTCATACATCTCCCTGTTGTTTAGCGCAAAGAAAACTGCAGGTACTTTTCTAGCAAAATCTGTGTATATAACCGGCATCCTCCGCATTCATTTTGTTAGGAACGCACGTTGAGTTGGTTTTAACGATAGTAAGCAAAAAAAAGCGGCCTAGCAAAACAAATTGCGTGTTTGAAATGCCGCAGAAAGGCTCCAGCCGCACAAGACAAAAATGGCGCGTTCGAAATGCCGCAGAAAGGTTGCAACCGCGCAAGAAAAAAAAAATGGCGCTTTTAAAATGAAGCAGAACACCCCGAGCCGCACAAGAAAAAAATGACGCATTCGAAATTACACTGAACTAGAATATGTGATGCAAAACAGCCCCAGCTAACGAAATTAAAGCATGCAGAAAAAAAAATAACAGAACTCCCGCTGACGCAGTTTCGGGCGGTTGGCGTGCGATCACTGGGTAGCGGGAAATTTGAATTGCGTATTCATCAAGAGAGGAATGAGATAGGGCGCCGAAGGGCGTGATAGCTGGTAGCAGTGAGCAGATAACGGCGCCACCACTCATTATGTCGAATTACTGCTCTGCACTTCCGAAAGCTTTCACATTGATTGCAACGGCTTCAATTTTTGTTGTTGGGGGAGAAAACGTTTTACGGCGAAGCAGTACACCTCTAACCAGCCAAGAAGATTTTCGTGTCCGCGCTAACAGAAAACTCCCAGGCTACTACTGGCTACACAAACGAGCATCCCAGGCTATCACTGGCTTGTGGCTACACCCCTGGCTACATAAACAAACTGCTGGCACCCCCAAGGATCAAACCTGGGCCCGAATGGAGAAGAGGGGCTCGAGCCCGCCGTCTTTCCGACTAAGCTACACCCACATTTTTTTTGTAGCGATAACTTCGTTTACAGATAAATATACACGTTATGCAGATGGTTACACATGATTCTGCAGTATCTTTGACAGCGACGTGTCGGTAACCTTTTTGGAAAGTGGCATGACAGTGAACATAAATCCAACTGGGAAAACCGAAATAAAGGAGGAAGAACCAACATGTGGAGACCGCGCTATTAGACGGTGGTTTGGACTCAGCGTTTGGGGAGGGGGACGGCGCTCTTTGGCGGCGACACATTGAACAAGAGTGAGGGGGACGCAATGAGAGAGCTGACGCCAAAGAAGCATGTGTCGCCCTCTTTGCAAAGACGCTAAAATTGGCCGCGAGAAACGGAGCTTTTAATACCGCTCATTAAGGTACCGGCACGTGCAACATGAAAGCAAGCTAAAAAAAGAACAGAACTCCCGCTCGCGTTGTTCAGGCAGGGGGCGTTCCGGTACTGCAAAGGCGGGAAATTTGAATGGCACTTTATACACCTCCGTTGAATTCATCAACAGAGGAGTGAGAGAGGGAAGGAGGTGAACAGCGTGGTGGGTGATAGCAGTGAGCGTATGCTACGTGTGTAAATTCAAGTGACTCCGCTTGGGTAATCGTTGTGGGTATCGTTTACAGCTTCGCATCCCAACCCACCTTCACAGCGTGGATTGGAGCCAGTTCCTTTAAGTTTTTTTGTGTTTCGGCTGTGAAAAATATGTTGAGGCAAAGACTTTTAGTATAGCTGCAGCTGCAGACGAAACACATGCACCGGTTGCCTCACTTATCGTTCAGCACTCACTCCTGGGTTCTCTAGACTGCGGCGACGCTATGCTCATGCGTCCGCGGCTCCAACTGCGTCTCGGGAAGTGATTCCGAACTTCGTCTCAGTAAAGGAGAGCGAACTGCATCTGAAGAAATGAACGCGTCATCGTCGAGCACACGACAGGAGGCGCTGCTATAGCTTTATCTCTCACAACGTCACCACTTCCCCCTCATACAGCATACCGCCCTCCCCCTCAGACTTTCGCCAGTCATCCCTCTTCCGCTTTCCAGCTCTCTCTCTCTCTCTCTCTCTCTCTCTCTCTCTCTCTCTCTCTCTCTCTCTCTCTCTCTCTCTCTCTCTCTCTCTCTCGCTGGCCTCTGGTGTCTCCTTCGTTGCATGTGTTACCACTGGGGATGACGCGGCGGTACCAAACCGCAATAGCGGGCTTTTGACGGATGCGCAATAAAAACAAAGCATCGGTATGCTTCAACAAAGCTTGAGATTCGCACACTTTGCAATAGGCCACAAAGTTCCCGGGACCATCCTCACTGCACACGCCTAGCGGCACTCACTGAGCACTCACTGAGCGCACTGTGTAGGCATCTGCATGTTTGACCCACAGATGTCCAGCAGCACGTCAACGATATAGAATAAACTACATTTGCAGAGCATTCAACAAAATTGTGTAGTATTATATCCCTCACTAAGCTTTCGGCAACATGTTTCCTTCATCCCGGTTTACTTTTTTGCATAACGTCCTGAATTTCATACGGCTGAGTAGGCTACGCCCACATCGCGCCCAGATCACCCTTTCTTCACCCCATGATATATTTTGTGTATGCTTGGAGTGATTGCTGTCATTTTCTTACCCGCCGTGGCAGCTCAGTGGCTAAGGCGTTGTGCTGCTGAGTACGAGGACGCGGGTTTGATTCCCGGCCGCCGTGGCCGTTTCCTGGTGGAGGCGAAAAGCAAAACCGCCCGTGTGTTCGAGATATCGCCGCCTGTGAAAGATCACCAGTTGGTCAACATTATTCCGGAGCCCCCCACTACGGCGCGCCGCATCGCCTGTGTAGAGTCGGCACGTTGAATCCCACAATCAATTATTTTTTTTCACTCACCTGTTTAATTGATTGATTGTAGTAACAACCGAAGAAGTAAGGAAGGCTTTGAAAGAAAAGAAAGGGGGCAAAGCACCTGGTGAGGATCAGATAACAGCAGACCTCTTGAAGGATGGCGGAGAAATTGTTCTTGAAAAACTGGCAAACCTGTATACGCAATGCCTAATGACCGCAATGGTACCGGAATCTTGGAAGAACGCTAACATCAGCCTAATCCATAAGAAAGGCGACATGAAGGACTTGAAAAATTACAGGCCGATCAGCTTACTGTCAGTCGTCTACAAGGTATTTACCAAGGTAATCGCTAACCGAATCTCTGCAACCTTAGATTTCAGTCAACCTAAAGAACAAGCAGGGTTTTGTAAAGGTTATTCAACAATGGACCATATTCACACCATCAATCAGGTGATAGAGAAGTGCGCTGAGTATACTGAACCCCTATATATAGCCTTCATAGATTATGAGAAAGCATTTGACTCGGTCGAAACCCTAGCCGTCATTCAGGCATTACGGAACCAGGGGGTAGATGAGCATTATGTAAGAATACTAGAGGATATCTATAATGGGTCTACAGCTACCATCATCCTCCATAGGGAGAGCAGTAAAATACCTATAAGGAAGGGTATCAGACAAGGAGACACAATCTCTCCAATGTTATTCACAGCATGCTTACAAGAAGTATTCAGAACGTTGGATTGGGAACAGGTGGGAGTAAGGGTTAATGGAGAATACCTCAGTAACCTCAGATTTGCTGATACACGTTGCCTTGCTAAGTAACTCGGGGGACGAATTGCAAAGCATGCTTTCCGCACTGGGCGAACAGAGTAGAACCGTGGGCCTGAAAATTAATATGCAGAAAACTAAAGTAATGATCAATAACCTCGGGACAGCACAGCAGTTTGAGATAGATGGCGAGGCAGTGGAAGTGGTAAGCGAATATATATACTTAGGCCAAGTTGTGACCCCAGATCCCAACCATGAGGCAGAGATAATTAGAAGGATCAGAATGGGGTAGGGTGCATATGGCAGACATTCTCAGATAATGAATAGCAGCCTACCATTGTCGCTGAAGAAGAAAGTGTATGACAGCTGCATCTTACCGGTACTCACCTACGGGGCAGAAACTTGGAGGCTCACTAAGAGGGTTCAACTTAAATTGAGAACGACTCAGCGGGCAATGGAGCGGAAAATGATAGGTGTAACATTAAGGGACAAGAAGAGAGCGGAGTGGGTCAGGGAACAAACTGGTGTTGAAGACATATTAGTAGAAATTAAGAAGAAGAAATGGACGTGGGCAGGGCATGTAATGCGAAGGCAAGATAACCGCTGGTCATTAAGGGTAACAGAGTGGATCCCTAGAGAAGGCAAGCGTTGCAGGGGGCGGCAGAAAGTTAGATGGGCAGATGAGATCAAGAAGTTTGCGGGGATAAATTGGTCACAGTTGGCACAGGACCGAGGTAATTGGAGAATAATGGGAGAGGCCTTTGCCCTGCAGTGGGCGCAGATAGGCTGGTGATGATGATGAT
The DNA here is from genome assembly GCF_048455015.1 of Haemaphysalis longicornis. Lineage (NCBI taxonomy): Eukaryota > Metazoa > Arthropoda > Arachnida > Ixodida > Ixodidae > Haemaphysalis > Haemaphysalis longicornis. The sequence goes on from NW_027526460.1 coordinate 115,340,553, forward strand.
GATGAGGGTTTAACGCGCCGTCGCAACGCAGGGGATGAGGCGCGCAGTAGTGGAGGGCTCCGGATTAATTTTGACCAGCTGGAGATCTTTAACGTGCGCCGAAATCCCGTACACACGGGCGTTTTTGCTTTTCTCTTCCATCAGAAAAGCGGCCGCCGCGGCCGGTAATCGAACCCGCGTCTTCTCTCATCCGTTTGAAATTGCCTGGCCTTGTCGTATGAACCTGCATGATCGTACGTCACTGGCTGTGCTTTTATGTTAGCTTTCGCTATAAAGTTTAGTTTGCTGCAACGCGTCATCTGCATGCTTTGCATTCACCGAGAAACCCGGCGGTTTTCGTAAATGCACCTTTTGCGTTAAGATAGTTTCCAAAATCTAGCCTAAGTGTTTTGAGGTACGCTCATCTTGATCTGTGGGAGGCCCGCGGTATCATTGTTGCCGCAACCAGAACGTGCAAACGCGTTTCGGGCTCGTACTATCCTGGCACGTCCATAGACATTCGGTTTTAGCGACAATGTCCCAAGATTAACCACCATTTCGGTAAATATTTCTGCATTGTTTAACGGAACCGACCTGAGCTGTTTGGGCCTGCAGGGAACAGCCGTTGGTTTCCGGCACGGTGGCAAGAGAAACCCCGCAAACTTGCTTCGCGTGGTGCAGTCGGACAGATTCCTGAAGATATCGCCCCCTTTTTTCTTCGATGGGCAGGCCCCCGAAGGGAAATGCCATGGCACGCATTCGCTGCCGTTGAAGTACCACCAATGGGTTAGGACGTCCCGGCTGCGATACGAAAGGAAGATACGCAAGAAAAAGTCGAGCAGCGATCACGGTATTTGAAAATGGCTACTTTAATAGGCGTAATTGTAAAAAAGTTGTGATAATGAGAAAGTGCAGCCACATCAAGCCGGATATTGTACCACAGATAATGCTATTCGTTCTTCCTTTGCTTTTACTGTGACACCTCCCTAATATACGCGCAAGCCCTCGTTCAGCACTCGTGTTCAATGAAAAGGCGCCGCCGATTCTTGAAAGTGACGTTTGGATAAAATTTGGGGCGGTACTGATTCTTCAGAACTGCTAGCTCACTACCTCATAGTAGGGGCACCAGCTCATGACTAATGTGGCGCGAACGATGACCACGTGTGTATGATAGCCTGGAATGAAATAGCTCCGGGGTAGAAAGAGACAGCGGTAGCATCTTGAAAGAAGTGAACAACCCCGTCAGATGCGGGAAAGCAAAGTGACAAAGAGTTACAAGTTTCATCGAAGCCACTTTCTTAATGTTCCCAAGATGAGAAAGGGTAAATAATGCATTTGACAGAAATCATCATTAGTGTACGATCGATTTCGGTCACGTTGAACAATGGTAATCGCAGCTATTGACTAATTCAGCCCCTCCAACACGCCTTGGAAGCCCTCCCACATAATTGCGAAGGAAACACCCGTTTATTTGTACTTGGAGACACAGCGCACAGCACTAATTCGAACCGAAATTAATCATTTATGCACGTTTAGTAATGCAGGAACTTACACATCACCACTACAGGCGTTGCATTCAGGACGCCATAGATGGCGGGGCTTATTGATTTCCGACGCTTTCAGAAGCAAGCTTTAATTATCAGCAGGATCACGTACTCCCTGCCGTACCTGAACCCGACTGCCACCGAATTAGATAAAGTTAATCGGCTCATCCGAAATCTGCCCTCCACCTCCCCTTTAACACACCCACTGCCAGATTTGAATGCCTTGGTGTGCACATACTGCAGAGGAGCTGATCGATGCCCACCTTTCAAATCAAAAACTCCCACTCGAACCCATATTCTCAAGCGGCTAGGTATAGGTCATATTGACTGCCCTGAGGCTAAAATTCCCCTTCCTTCTGAAACCCATGCAAACGTTATTATTAAAGCAATACCCCGCAACATGCATCCCATATACCACGCGAGCCGCAGGGAACAAAGAGCACGTGCTCTCCAGAAACGACTCCCCGCTCGAACCGCCGTGGTCTATGTGGATGCTGCAGAATAAAAAGGCACCACGCCGCATTCGCCATTGCAGTTATTAATGACCTAGATAATTCCCCTCTCGACTTCCTAACCTTCAATACCTTCCATCCCACCACGGCAGAAGAGGCGGCAATAGCTTTAGCCCTCTCACAAAGGCCGACCCCCTCGATAACAATTTCCGATTCCAAAGCGACCATTCAAAATTTTGCCAAGGGCCGTGTTTCGCTTAAGGCATCCAAAATTCTCCGACGCCACCCACCCGACTCCCCGGTAGGAATTGTCTGGACTCCGGAGCACGCTGGCCTCGCTGGTAATGAGGCTGCCCACAATAGGGCTCGAGGGCTCACAACCCGAGCCGGGGCAAGCCTCGAACCCTAGCACGGGGCAAGATCCGCCAGAGATAGACTCCTTACGTACAAAGAAATAACCACTCATTACCGCGTCGAACACCGTAGGTACCCCCCGGCTCACGTCAACCTTACTAAATCGGAAGTACACACGTGGCGTCTCCTTCAGACGAACACGTTCCCTAATCCCGCTATACTCCACCGAATCCACCCTTCATTGTACCCTTCCCCAAAATGCCTTGCATGTGGCGCTCTCGCTACCCTTCCCCACATCTTCTGGGGGTGCCCGAAAGATCCCTTTCCCCTAATTTGCTGCGATGAGCAGGGGGAGGAGGCGCTAGGGAGCTCAGACCTAGAGGTACAAACCTCCTTGGTCACCAGAGCTGCCGATATCGCCGCCCGGCACAAGCCAGCGGCCACATCCGCCCCCTGATACACAAAGCTCAATAAAAACGTTTTCTCTCTCTCTCTCTCTCTCTCTCTCTCTATGAACAAGCTTTGCTTCCCGACGCCCTTCGTAACTTTGAAACTACAAAGGTAAAGCCCCTGAAGTAGCAACGCTGAAACAGCGTTTAAAAAGCATATCGCAAATCCAAGCCTTGCATATTCTTCACGCTACTAAACAAAAAAAAAATGGAGCAGTTTATTTTCAGCAATAATAGCTGATTTGTTTCCTTCTTCTTATCGTAATTTCTAACTCAATATTTCCTACAATGAACGGGGTACAGGGTCGAATTAACGGCATTCTTCGAGGCACATTTCCATACAATATGCTTCCGGGTCGTTAGACACTTGAATTTTCTTTTCGGAGTGTGCACGTAAAGAAACCTGTCGGTGTCAGGATTGTTCCTGGAATGGCTGACATTGTTGGTAGAACATTTAAATTACGGAATAACGTCATCTGAACCCGGATACACCCAAAGAAGGAATTGGAATTCCAAGATATCTGGTTTGTTCTTTTCTTTAGGGGGCCGCGGGGGCGGGGGCGGCGGAATATTGCTTAGACGCTTGAAGGCTGCAAAAGTCAGTCGAAGAGTCCTTTGGCAGAAACATCGCGAGCGACAGGACGAAAACAAAACTACAAACACCGTGCTTTGTTCAACACACGCCTTTTCTTCTTCCTCTTGAGATGATCCTACCGAGATACTGCCACGCCAACTATGTCAATTGCATCTCCAATCGCTTTGGGCGCTTAGGGTAGAAGGCGTGGCGCGAATGAGCGAATCACGAGCTCGCTTCGCGATCGCAGGGCCCGTTTATCCAATGAAGTTAAAAAAATTCACCATCTCTTCCTAAAGCAAGTTGAGAGAAGGCCGAATATATTTCTCACATCAAAACTCGTAAAATGTCTGCCAAATGCTTCGCTCAAAGTGCTTCCAATCGATCGTCAAAAATTCGAAGAGCTAAATGGCAAACGAAGAACAAACCGAAGCGACGATTTCGCGAGCACTAAGTAAACGCATTTACAGATGATCTAAATGCTATCCGAGTCGGGGTTTATGAACTCAACGCATACAATTGTACTCATACTTGATGATAGATGTGTGAATTGTCCTGTCTAGAAACGTTCTTTTTCGCGATTTTCAAGTAACCGCTTTGACGTAATGAAAGCCCAGTTTCACGCACGCGCCGTTTCTCCAAAGGTCTTTTCAGAGCTTTTCGTCGAAAGGTCACTGGGGAAATGCATTAGTTTTTTGGCAGGATGCTATCGGTCCCACTAAAAAAATTCGCTTTAAATATAAGCTGGTTCTATTGGCGTTTTGGCGCGCGTTCACAGTTTCATGTAACCGAACTTATTCCGTACCTCTCTCTACAACGCACCTTATAGCAGATGTGTGTCTTTTGTGGCCAGAACCCCCATATAACTTAGTTTTAATACCTCCATGGAATAGAACCTATGCTAACAGATGTTGTAGTAGGTTCTGCATGCTCCTATGAACACCAGAGGGTTTACTTCCCCGGTATTTTTTGTTGAGAGCACGGCATGCCTGGAGCGTTTTCTTCATATAGCGAAGAGAAGAGCAGTGTTGGGTTAAAGGGACCCTGCAACACTCTTTGAGCAGTGCAAGTTAACCTGCGCGACGTTTAGATTACACTGTCAGGAATACCTGAGCCAAATATTACACGTGCACGTGAAGCGGTGAGCGCGCAAATCGATGTGAAAGACGCGGAAAAACCAACCGCTCTCTCTTCAGTTGTCCTCATTATGCAACCCCTGGCATGGCCTAAGGGACGTCACATAGGCCATGCCAGGGGACGGCCATGGCTGCCTGATCGGCTGTCACTGGTCAACTTCGTGGCTAGATTCTCCCATTGCGTTGCGCTGCTGAGCACGAGGTCGCGGGTTCGATTCCCGGCTGCGGCGGCCGCTTTTCTGATGGAGGCGAAAAGCAAAAACGCCCGTGTGTACGAGATTTCGGCGCACGTTAAAGATCCCCAGGTGGTCAAAATTGATCCGGAGCCCTCCACTACGGCGCGCCTCATCGCCTGCGTTGCGTCGGCGCGTTAAACCCTACAATCAATCAATCGATTCTCCCATTTCCGTTGTCGTCATCGCTGTGTACGAACCTCTTCTATGCCTGAACCTGTAGGCACAGTTTTGCCGTTTCTTTTGTGTTTTGAGTGCGCGCGGAGTTTGAGCGATGAGCTCAATACTTCTCTTTCAACGGGACCACTCGACTACAAACGTTTATTGCTTCAAAAACGCCCTACCAGCCCGAGCGCGCACTTGCGAGCAGGCACCCATGCCTGCTTTTTTGTGGCACCAGACCGGAAATAGGCCCCTCCGCGTTGCGGAGAAAAGGAGAAAACTACCCGGCATGTGATATATCGAAGGCCGCCGAAGAGAACGCCGCGAGCCGCCCCCCTCTTCAGGAGAGAGGGCGCAGCTTTCGTCGCGTTGTCCGCGGTCGAGTTGAGAGGGAACGATTATGCGCGATTTCTCATCGCGCGTAGTTTCGTTAATTCTGAACGGAATTTCATAATTCTTGCGGGAGGATATTTCTGAGACAATACTTTATCCCAAAATACATTACTAGTAGTCGATGGCAACTGTTGCTGCAACACTTCCGATAAGCGCTTTCACTCTGTCCTTCGGGTCTCGAAATATAGCGAAAACTATATTTATCGCCAGCATGGAGCAGCCCTGCGTGATTTGCTCGTCGCACCAGATACGCCTTCCACTTCTGCTTTGTATTTGTGGCTTTTTTTAGCTACTTTCCAAAAGCGTTGATTGCTGCAACTGAAAAAAGAAAAAAACTGGCCAACAGCCGCTACATGGCCTTAATAACGTAATTCGAGCCGTCGAAGAACGTCAAGACCGGGAAAGACAGGAAAATCTTTTGTGCTAATTTACAAGTTACATGATTGGCATAGAGCAGTAATTTTTGGATGAGGTACTTCGCGACCCCCTAATCTAAGTCCTGGATGCGTTGGGTGACTACGTTCTGCAAGTGTTCGAGATCTCGAAAACAAATGTTGAAAAAAGTGTTGCAGCGTCGCTTTAAAGTTAGCAAAATTCAATGCACATACCCCCGACCTACACGCCTGCTGGCATGTAAGCCTTGGCCGAAGATTTGTTTTATTATATATCCAAATAAAACTTTCAAAAGCAGGTGTTAATTCCCGTGAGGAGTAAGAAAGCTCGGACAAAAGGCCTCCTTGTATTGCGGGCTCGGTTTTGAAACACTTTTAGCGTGTAATACCCTACATGGATGCGAAAACCATTCTTCAGTTTTATTTCTGTAGCGTTTTACTACATGCTATTATACATTTCTCTAGGCTGCTTTTGTGTTCTGTCGAAGCTTTTCTAGGCTTCCTACTAAAGCCGCATGGAAGTATTTTTCCAGCTACTATTCATGGAACAAGAGCAGCAATTGTTCACAAATCTCCGGCCTTGCGCACTTTAAAGGAGCCATGAAGAGAAAATGCAAGTATGCTTCATTAAAGAGTCATTCTTGTCCCGATAACAACGATAGAATTTTATAGTAAGCTTTAAAATATTAAAGTTGCGCTGAAACCAACGTTAAGGTGTTCAGATTTGTGACGTTAGCATTATTTCGGCCTGGATGGAGCGTTTTGGATTGGGTTTTACGATTTATGCATTGACCATTTATGCTTTCTAAAAAATGCAGTTTATCGTGAAAGCTAGAGTAGCTGCAACGATTTTTAATCACTGCGGGGAAGGAAAGCCGAAGCCATTTACGCTTTTGTGGCTTAAGATGCGGGAGTGAAAGGTTGTTGCGTGTTGGTCGGTTCGAGCAAGAAAGTGACAGTGTGAGTGTTTCTTAGTGCTTATTCTCTAGCCTCGTGGGCCGACTAAACAATTCTTAGTATAACACACATACGCAAAGAGAGAGACAGAGACGGAGAGAGAGAAAGACAGAGAGAGAGGGGGGATACCTTGATTTTTATCAGGATTGAGTAAGATTTAACAGAAGTTTGGGAGCACAAGATATATGGATAAGGTAGACTCCATGGGTGGAACATGGAGTCCAGGTACGCAGCATCACCTCGTACTGATCTTGACGTGACAAGCCGGCCAGGACAGCCTCGTATGTGTCAATGTCAGGTTTTGTTTTGGCAGTTACGTTTACATTTTCTGCTCTCGCTCCTCAAGCTCCGCTTCCCCTATTTTATACACCCATTATTTCTCTTTAAATCTCTCCTTTTCCTCTTCCCGTGTGTACGGTAGCCAATCAGACTCTTCCCTCGTTAACCTCCATGCCTTTCATGCACTGTCTCATCTTTACTTGCTAATATGCAATGTTTGAGCGTATCCTTCAATATGACCCGGTTGCGTTAACATGCGAGTGCTTCCCCGTATTTAGTGCAGTCTAAGGTTGATGTAACGCGTTTCCTACTTCACATGTTCGCTCGTGTAGACTTGTGGATATTTGGTGTCTGTGTCCTGCGAAAGCTTGGCGATTCTTCCGCATTGAGATCCTCGCGTGGCACGGCAAAGGATGGTGTTCCTAAATGAAGGATGACGAGGCGTTCTCAATATTTTTTCGCGGAGGGAAGTGGGCCAGGCGTTGTCAAAAGGGAGCACGGTATGCGAGTTTTCGTGGATCTTCGTCGGTTGCGTCGTTTCCTCCCAGGCCCTATCGTTCGGCTGTTAACGTGGTGTGATCGTTTATCATTGTAGATTTAGGAACCCTCATCAAGCGTTCCCGTACTATGCCTGCAGCCAAGAGACTAATGGTTTCTTGAGCGTGTGTAACCGTGTTTAGGCTCTTTTTGATTTTTCCGCGATGCGGATACTACCAAGAGGATTTCCGCTTTTCTGTTCCTGTGTGTAGGAAAGTAATGAACTCATAGCGATTGCCACGGCAGTCCACTACGACAATTGCTGCATTCGGCCATTCGAACGTCCCTGCGTCGGCGTATGCTGTGTTTTTATAGTTTTTAAGCTTTTCTCGACGGAATTTTATGCTACTTGTGTAGGTTTTGGTCTGTATTTTTCGGTAGTGGGAGGGCGTTTATGGTTAGCCTCTGGATCGGTGACATATCAATCATGGCATCAAGACGTGTCCTCTCTGCAGGTGCGGCATATATTCTAAGCGATCACTGTTACATCTGTTTTCCTAGAGGCCCCTTTGAGCTAAAAAAGTGGCTTCTCTGTTGTAAAAACATCAGTTATCATTAGACACAATTTAAGACCCGTGCTGTAATCATGACAAGTGATAGACAGGACAGGTCTATATGCTGTTGCGACAACGCTTCTTATTTGAGTGTCTTAAGTGCGGGTCAGTCTCTAGACGGCAGGCTGAGCGATATCCTGCTTGTGATCAGCGCCTACATGAGTCTCATGTTGTCGTCTCATGTCATCACCGATGTAGTCACGGTACTAAAACGCGAGGATACTGGTTTACACCTTCCGCTAGAACGTCGTTGTCGTCGTTTCATGTTATCGTCGATGTAATGACGGAACTAAAACACCGGGAGAATCATTTACGTCTCGCGCTAGGACGTTAGGCGTACTGAAAGAACCGACCGGGACAATCGTTTTACAACTCCTCGCGCTAGAACGCTTCGTGCTTCAAAGACACTAGACTTTTACAGCCAAGCTGTATACTTCCATAACTGGGACGTTTTCTAGCGCAGAAAAGATGGGAACATAGATTATACCCTAACCCCCAGTGGTTTTATCCCCGTAGGACAAAATGCCAAGGTGCCAAGAATACATTTATACACTGCATGCGTTGCCCCTCCACAAGTTTCACCTCAGTGAAGATGGCCCGGGATTTTTTTATTCCTGCTCTTTCCTATCGAGGCGTTTTGCAATTGGGGCAAAATGTTCAAATATTTCCTGCAGTTTGGTGGTTGTGGTATCGGCTGCGCCGTTTCTGTGGTGGGACCTGCCGATGATTCGTTCGCGACTGTTTTACAAAATAACGGGCTGACCATTTTTTAAGGTGACAGAGTGGGGATCTGGACGATTTGGTATGGTGTCATTCTGAAAAACAGCGCGAAAAAAGACGTGGACGAAGAGGCGGACTGGATGAGCGATGACTCACAACTAGTTTATTCATAGATGCGTACAGATATGAGGTTTGCAACAGAAAAAGCGTTCGACAGAGTTCAATTTGAATTCTTTGTTTCCTCTCTTTCTGTTTTACTGTTGCAAACGTGTATAATACTTACGCATTCCATGAATAAAGTAGTTGTGAGTCAGCGCTCGTCGTGTCCGCCCCTTCGTCCGCGAATCTTTCCGCGCTGTTTTTCAGAATGACCCTATTTTTAGGTGTTGTAAATTTGCAAATTGGCACCGTTCATCGTTTGCCAGGCGGAGCTTGCGGCGGTGAGACTGCAGCGAAAAATTCGAAAACAATTCCCAAATTCTTGCAATTACAAGCCATACAGTTTTTATTAGGACACATCATATTTTCTCTCTGGTTTTAATCTAGATTTTCCGGGGTTTTAGAGAGCCAGGCGTTAATCTGTTGCACTGTCTGCATGCGACAAGATTTTTGCTAGCGCCGTCATAATTATCGTTTGGAGATGCGCTCTACTGGTGGCGTATATGAGAGAGTTTTAGAATAACGTACGCAGCCGTACGCAAAACGTTAGCGAGCGCAATTTTTGGGTCGTTCGCACTGCGCATGCGCCGTACGTTAAGCTGCTTTTGCGTTTAGTGGACGGAAGAATAGCGGACGCTATTTCAGCCAAATAGCGTGCGTGCGTGAGTCCGCTTGCGTTTCCAACATGGCGGCAAATAGCGCGCCAACCATCCCCGGTTCCGCTCTTCTGTGGACAGTAATTTGCTTTCGATGGACCAATTTATTTGCTCCTGTGGTGTTATATACGTCGAGTGGTTAGCATGTCGCCCTCGCGCAGCTCTGTATCGTCGTAACATCGCTGGCTGTCCGAATGAAGCTTGCAGCCGAGCCAGCGACCGAAGCTGTGTGTGTGTGTGTGTGTGTGTGTGTGTGTGTGTGTGTGTGTGTGTGTGTGTGTGTGTGTGTGTGTGTGTGTGTGTGTGTGTGTGTGTGTGTGTGTGTGTGTGTGTGTGTGTGTGTGTGTGTGTGTGTGTGTGTGTGTGTGTGTGTGTGTGTGTGTGTGTGTGTGTGTGTGTGTGTGTGTGTGTGTGCGCGCGCGCGTGTGCGTGTGCGTGTGCGTGTGCGTGTGCGTGCGTGCGTGCGTGCGTGCGTGCGCGCGCGCGCGACGTTGTGCTTCTGTGCGTGGATAGTGCTTCCCATGCACTGGATTATCTTTTTAGAGCGACGTACGACTCAACCTCGCATCGGGCATGTGCTGCGTGTGTGCTTAAAAGCCTTCTCGGCTTGCGCGCCACAGTTAAGTGACTTGCTGTTCGTCCCCGCAAAACGTGCGAGAAGTGAGTGCCGAATTCGTAACGGGCAGGAGGAGGCAACCGATCGCCGGTCAATCGCGGTTCGGACTTGCAACGCATGTTGTGACGTTGTGTTCCTTCGAAGCGTTATCTGGATTGTTTTGAAGTTGAATAAAATGTATGCGTCAAACCCGGGTATTCGGTTCACGGCGTTCCCTGCGATTGCGCGAAAGCAGTACCACGGGGCTTCAACGCTTTCTTTATGGGACGTACTCAGGTAAGAGAATATTCATGTCGCGTTATGGCCGCGTTGCATTCAATACTAAAGGGAAAGCGTTTGTTTACAATTGTTGGGATAGTCGCAAAATATTGAAGCACTCCAGCATTCCGGAGGGCCGTGGCAGATCAGCGGCGATTCATTTCGCAAAACATTCGACAGATGGCGCCGTAAGCATTAGCGTGTCGCTACGCAAAGCTGATGAGACGCTCTACTAAAACTCCTCTCACGGTGTATACGCAGGGCTAGGCAAAAATTTAGCGTTTACCGTACGCAAACCCAAAAAACGCTGTACACAAACTCTTTATTAAGGGCACGGATGGTGACCACGCCTCCCGAGAAGGCGTCCACCCAAGGTACGTAGGACGAAGTTCAACACGCAGTCTCAAAGCCTGCTTGAAGCGCGCATGTTTTCTCTCGTCCCGGCTGTGCTATCATTGTTCTGCTTTCCGCTATCTAGTTGTCACTGGTTTGTAATCCCGATTCGGGCAAGTCATAGTATCTGGATGCCTCCGGTTTAGCTTGCTGTTAGCATCGATGACGCACTTCCGAGGACGTTTGATGAACACGGCTGATAGCGGTAGTCTAGAACGGTCGAAAAAACCGAGAAATCAGCCTGATACAGCTATAGCGTCAATAGAGGTATAAAGGAAACACAAGCGGAAGTGGCGATTCCCCAGCCAATGTGCAGGGATGCCTCTATGACATCACAGAATCTCGTATGTGCGATTAGCGGCCGCAGCCGTAAACCACTGGCAAGGAACGACTGGGTGAATGTAGTGGGGCCTAAAGTTTCGTTTTGTCAAATTACGCCAATTTTAACGTGTAGTTGAAACACTGATAACAATGTTTTTGATACTTTGTCATAACACGGTACTTCAGCCTAGCTTCCGTCACTGCGGCGGTAAATTAAGATTTTTTCAATAAATCTATCATTCCTTTTCGTTTTTTTCCTTTGGTTGATTGATTGATTCTATCAATGAATCTTTAAAAAAGTGTATTTCGCGGCTGGAATGAAGCGAGTGAGTTACAAAAGGATTGAATTTCAAATTGAACGCAGGTTTATTTTTTTTAATGAATCCTTTACCTTTTTCGCAATTGAACGAAAGAAGTGCGGGTCTTTATACTCGCCTTGTGCATTTCGTGAACACGGCGGGGCTGTAACAGCGTTCCGAGGGGAACTTGTTGTCAGCGCACCTGGTCTCGCAGTTCCGTTTGGACGTGAACCTGTTGAAGCTGTGGTTGCACACTAGCTTTGTGTCCGGCGACGTCGGAACGCAGGAATTGTTGGACTGGTGGAAGTAGAACTCCCGTCGGATGCCGGGGCAGTAGGTGTACGTCACCTCCGGACACTTCCGACTTGGCTGCAGTAGAAAAGCGTATGGGCGCAATCACTGATTGAGTGCGCGGGGAGTTTAGAGACTCTCGTTGGCTTTTTTGGCATTCATATATACCGAGGCCTGCGGCTTTCCTCAATTGTTTTTTGCTTTGAACACCACCGTACCTGACAAGACCACTTTCGATAGGACCTGGGAGGACCCTGCAACTTTGAGAGCAGTTTGCTTGAAAGGGTAGCCTAGCAGCTGTGGACCGCCCTACCACCAAAGACAAATGTGAAACAATCTCTGCTAAATGAACGCCACCGGCCATAACGACTTTACGAGAGGCTTTTCGGGTTAGGAACCTTTTGTAGTACCCGCTTTGGATTACATCCATCCTGGCCTGTTCATTCGCATAGCACGTGTCGTTGTAGTGTTCCCCTAACAAACAACGGCAGTGGCAACTCGCCTGCGACTTCACAACTTGCCTGGCACTTGCCCGCACTCCTCATGGTCGGTGAGTGCGAATTTCGAAATCGTTGTTGCGGAATTATCGAGCAGATCTTCCTGTGTTCTGTGCGCCTTTATGTTGTATTGGGGACGACGTGGCCCATTAACTGTGTTCTCCTTCGCACACCTAGATTTAACCAGATTTACTGGTTCAGGGTTCTGTGCCTGTTTCGCTTTCCTGGTGAACTGGTTTCAAGGTTAACGACCACCGGAATTGGCCCAATTTTATTTCTTTGCAACTAAACTAGCTTCTTTATTATAGGGGCTTACATGGGAAATATGGCCTGGTCCAGAGCAATACATTATCTTTAGCAGTCGTCGATTGTGTGTGCCATGGACACCGGAATTTAGACACAGGTAACTAATGCTTTTCACATTGTTGAGAAGAGCAGGAGTTTCTAACCGCGGAAGCATTGCGGCTTAAGCAATCACATTTTCTCGACGCCGCCTTTCTCAATTACCGGCAGTCTAAGTTTCTCGATGGTCCCATTGGGCAAGGTAGGTAACATACAGTCTGGAAATCATGTATCATCTTCAAATGAATAACAGCGTGCCCCTCGTGCTAGAACTGGAAACAGTACCCACATTCGCATATCCACCGTCCAGCTGTTTTCCACCCACAGTATCCCGATCCTTTTATCTCCACATTGATATAGAACAGCATTACTTTCAACCGTAATAGAATTGAGCAAAAACTAAGCACGGCCATCATTTCTTTACGCTCCCTGAATACTGCATCACACGCCATGTCTCGCGATTCGCCCTATGCACAGATGGCGGCCGCATTCTCGAATTGGCACGGTCCTTATTAAACATTCTATGTTAGTGGCTACTGGACCGTCCTGGTCGTGAATCTCGCTACAGCGATTTTCGCTTACCTCATCGCTGTATGTATGGGAGGCCGGGACTCGCATCAGAACTCCGCTGTTCTGGGCTGGCACTTCTGAGCGTGCTTTCTTTACGCTCCTCCATGCAACTTCATGGTTCCCTGAGTAGCGACCCTTGTCAGCGTCTGCAAGAGTCTTGGATGTCGGCGATGGTTCCTTCTTCGCGAATGGCGGGAGAGTAAAAGCAAAGGGCAGCTTGACCGGCCTTAATTCGTTTATTCTGGGCGCTAACATATCAGTGAGGGCGTTAGCACGCACAAAGATCACCACGAAGGACACCACCAGGAACGCGGTGAGCAGCGCCATCAGAGCGAAGATGCACGTCGGGGACTTAAGGGGTGGCTCCGACGAGAACTCCGTCTGGTAGGAATCGTCAAAGGTGGAAGGAAGGAGGGTCTCGAAGTCAACACCCGGGCGAACACGAGGCCTTGCGGGTTTGCGTCGGGAATTTCCGCCGTCGGGGCAGACACTGCGGTGGTCACCACACTCTCGCGAGCTGTCACTTAGAGACTCAATCCTGTAGCGCCAGAAGGCAACCAGTTCGCCCGTTGATTCTGAGAAAGACGTCCTCGAAAAAGAAGGCTTAGAATGGGCTCTCTTTAGGATATCTCGCTTCGGAGAGCAGTCCATTACTTGCAGATGCTCGAACAAACAAGGCGCCGCAGCAGAAATGCAGAAGGCCTTCGTCTTCTATTTTTCTGGGTAGCCAGCTCCACTTTTGTGCTTGTGGTACCGCCGGTAAGCGTGATGTATGGCCACTGATGGGGATTGATTCCGAAAATAATTGCAAGGATTAAGTGTAAATAGAAAAGGAAGGAATTAAAATACAACATCGGACACTTATCAGTGGACAATCATGGTTAATTGGTCATCATTTGCCGTCGACTACACTTCAGAACACTGATCCTAAAACCATTTTGTTAAGACGTCATATGAGCTTGCATGAAAGCATGGATCACTTCAGGGGAAACAATAACCGCCGCCTTCCCACCCTGCAACCCTCCAAGATATACGCGTTCCTCACAACTAGGCCCACTACTACAAGACAGAAGATCTTTCATGGTCATGGTGCGTGACCCCAACGCAATATTTACTGACGCCGCACTCGATGTATTTCGCCTGGCCCGGCACTGAGTGAAACCGTCGACCAAAAATTCCATTGGCACCTCCGCTTTGCATGCAACCTCTACACAGACAAAACTATTGGAAATCTGCACGATTATGAACCCCACCCTTCAGCCCATCTCATGCGCTTTTTTATTTGAAGCACCAAGAAACATAGATAACATCAATGAAGATTTCCCAGTTTAGCTCACCCGCCAGGTTGCCCAACAGAGAGAAATGAGAGACGTTGACGCTTGGGTCACCTGAACGCCTGGGCACGTCAGGATCGCTGGGGGAGGTAACGATGTGGTCCATGGTCTTGCCACGTCACAGTGTCACAGTCAATAGTTTTACACAGTCACTCCCAGGCTTTCCTACACGAATCCTGCCTTCTCGATGATCCCGCCTATGGGGTCTTTTAGACTGGCCACGGCTTCCATATGACGCCAGCATGACCTTACCCCTTGTGTCTTCATCGCAATAGACACAAACGTGTCACCCCTCCTAACAACTTTAGGGATATACCCCTGCGCCATCCCCAAGAATTGTTTATCAGCAACGCACACAACCAGGCCAGTACCGCCGACGTAATCCGCAAATGGTAGCGCTGACACCTCCTCCGCCCGATTTTGAATCCATTGTCCCACCGTATGTGGGGCCATGTTGCTGTCTCTTATTCTGGGCTATCCCTATTTTGGTTCTCATCGACACCGCCGAAGTATGTTCCGCCTTCTAACTTCGAAGCTGTGCATATGGCGTAAGCCCGTATTAGAAAATTGTCATCGCGTAGTCACATCATCCACTTTCTGTCTTGATAGTGCCTGGTCCGCTAATCCAGTGTGTGCCTAATTACAGGTTCTTGCTCCGATTTCCTCCACATGTAAATGAATGCCTCATGTTCCAAAAAAAAGGTCAATCAATCTAAAGGAACCTCACTTCAAGTGAGCTAGAGTGAATTCAGAAAAACAAATATGCCGCACCAGTGCCACATGAATGCATGTAAATATTCATTTTTTCGGATCCAACTAACGATTGGAACTTACTTTCTAAGAAAATAAATGCGTTTGAGCAATTTGATTGTGCAAACTGCTGTTTGGGTCTATTAAAGTATATTTGCTCAGCACAAATTTCCTGGTGATATTGTTTACCTTTATCGTGATATTTCTATTAAAACACATTAAGAACCCGCGTCAATGTTGTTTCCCGGTACACAATTTCTAACGTCAGAAAATGTAAGGGGGGGTGTATGTGATAGCGATGCCTATCTGGATATTTCTAGCATTTGGAAAGTCACTAAACTACTCCCGCTGTGCCACGTGTTTTTATTTATTCTCGGCCCTTAAAACTACCGAAATAACGCAACCATTGCTTTTTAACTACGTTCTCAGAAAACAAGTTGCTCGGCGTGGCTAGAACACGAGCTTTAAGTGACCACTTTCGTGACCCTGACCACTTTCCGGCGAATAATTGAAAGGGACAAAGAAGTTAAATATTTCGGGGTACTCAATCTATGTTTGGTCGTGGAAGCCTATACTCGGTGACAACTTAAGAACGGCATCAGAAGTTGCCGCTGTGCCTTATCACCGTAGCCGGATGTTTCTCCGCGCGGCGCAAGTAGGGCATTACTGGGAATATTTTGAACATGGCGTGAGCCGTTCCCGTTATTTTTTGGGCTTAATATGCTTATAAACGACTCCAGTCACGAGAAACAAACTGCGTGAGACAAGGCAGACGATATCACGCATTCATAGCAAACCCCTTTCAAAACGCGCGCGCACTGAAGTCACGGGTCCGGCGCTTTGGCGGAGTGATACACTACATGAGGTGGTACCGTTCGTGAGTTGTAACCGAGTATAGTAAAGTATTTGTACGGCACGAGAACCCAGGACTAGGTCTCTATGAGATACACTTCTTTAGCTTGATTCCTACCTCACAAAACAACTCAAAACAATCCACTTGGCTTGCGGCCAACAGTCCGAAAAAGTCGAGATGGGCAAATGCTGCCGCCGAGATAAACAAGGGTAGCCGGCTGGCAGAAAGAGCTTTTCTTGCCCCCTTCCCCACATTTCCTCATAAGACAGGCATGTGCGCAGTTGTGTCTTCTCCCCGGTTTTTGTGCTGCCAGCCCTTATTCATATTACGGAATGTTTCGAGGGCCGAGTAAACATACACGGATGGAGGCAGCAGTGCGAGTCAGCATAACTCGAAACTTTTTCCCTTTCATGACTTCAATTTGCTCATTGGTTTTGTCGCAGTTATATGGAGTGTCCAGATAGTGGGCGGCTGCTTCTGAGCAGAAGGATGACGGTAAAAAAAAACTTCACAAAAAGGTGAAAAAGCAGGGAAACCGGCGATTCCCGACCAGTTTTAATTTCCAGTTGGCTGCAGTCATAAGCTTACAGCGCATCAGTGGGAAAAGTAGAAGCTGCGGCCTCGACCCTAATGATCCCGACCTTCCGCTGCACTAACCCCCTTTTCTTTTCTTCCTTTCTTCCCAAACAAAACATACACCCGGTTTTCTATGTATACTCATGTTACTTTCTACGGTCTGCGCGTGGCGACAACTTGTCGCAAAAACTGCCGTGGTCAAAATGCCTTTATACGGGCCCGGGCCATTGGACGGCACTGGCTGGAACACGCTGATTTCGGCGCTGCCTAATGACTATTGTACACATTCACCACAAATGACAATGAGGGTTCCACGAAATGATGTCGTTACACAAAGACTTTCATCGTATTTTCTCGACCTTTCCACCCGTTTCCATCCGCCTGAATCGAAGGCTATGTGATATCGGGAGAAAGAATTCAACAACTAGTAAGTGGATGGCGCAGTACTTCCGTTTGTGAAAGTGGAGGCTGTTAGTTGAGGCTGCTTGGCGTTCTTTTTTTTTTTTTTTTTGCTTTTTGCAGGAAAGAGTGAAAAGAGAGAATGTGCTAAACAGATTTTGTTACTTCCTGCAAACTTGACAAATGCTTCGGCGGATATATCTCATAGAATGCAAATGGGTTACAAAAATGTTCATTGCGAACTGATTCTCTTAACGCGACACAAAGGAAAATCATTTGGGTGGCTGTAGTTCCCCCGAGGGCTGTGGCTGCAATGCGTTTTAAGGTGAAAGCGAAAAAGCGTCATTCTGCAAAGCAAAAGAGCGCCGTTCTTGTGGTTGATGTAGTTGTGCGGTCGAGAAAATGGCCGCCGGGGAAAAGAGTACACAAAAGAGTGCATAAAATATTCCTCGTAGCACTTAACTCTGCTTACGTGCTTTGAAGACGAAGGGCTGGCGGTACTTATTGACAACTGTGCTTGATCATCGCATTTGCTTTGCTTCGATTTCTTTGTCCTTTGGCGCAAATTATTGCAACCGGCCTTTTTTGTTGTTGTTGTTACACTGTGCATCCCTCTTGTTCTTCGCTTTCGTTTCTTCGCCTTACGGCGCGAATTACGTCTGCAAGCAGACCGGCACAATGGCTTCTCTACAGAATAGTAGGGGCTCTGCGCGGCTGGTGTGCACCTGTTCTACTCACGGGCCATCAGGTTCAGGTGCCACACGGCGCGCACTACTCTACAGCTTTTGCGTTTCAAATGAGGTTTTGGGAATTTTATGAAGCGTCCACATGACCATTAAAAGCTCCCGCTTCGAGGAGAATCCCCCGAACATGTCACTGCCATGAGAGAGAGAGAGAGAGAGAGAGAGAGAGAGAGAGAGAGAGAGAGAGAGAGAGAGAGAGAGAGAGAGAGAGAGAGAGAGAGAGAGAAAATATTTTTGTGTATCGTGCAGAGGCTGACGTGTGGGCCTCGCCCGTGGAAGGCATCCCTAGTCCAGGATGCCTTGACATCGGCTGGCCGTCCATGCTCGGGTCACCAGTTTGAGCTGGATATCCGGGTCCGGGCTGGCCAGAGAAGCCCTCCACTGCTCGAAGGTGGGGTTGGGAAGCGGCACCAAGTCTGGAGTACGTTGTTACTCCCATATGATGTGGTAGAAGGTGCCAGGCTGGGGACAGTAAGAGCAGAGGGAAGGTTGTTAGGTGGGTTGGGAGGTTCTTCCTTTTTTGATGCTGCCATAAAAAAAAAGGAACAATAACGACACCAAATTTTGTTGCATCGTCGCCCACGTGCAGAGAACATTGGGTAGAACAGCAGGGTGAGAGAGGAGGCTGCCTTACTATCGGTTACCGTTGTTTTATCTACGGGTGGGCTGGAAAGGAAACAATATTTTATAACACTTTTAAAGCGCAAATATTGAGATATTCAAGTATTAACTTACACTTATAAAAATTACAAAAATTGAATGTGGAGAAATCCGCAAAATGAAGAAACTATACTGAGTACTTAAGAAAACATTTCGTATTTCTAAACGACGCCAAAGAACTACAGAACACAACTGCACAAAAGGCGTTATTTCCGCCTTTTCTTTCAGGAAGGAATTCATAGCCCGTCTCCTCAAAAGGAATGCTGTGGTTCTAGCTGCATTGACAAAGTAGCCTTTAATTGGACAGTGGCGATAACGACAAATACAAAGGGATTGCAATTTCTGACGAACATTAATGCAGAGCTTTGCTGTAATACGGCCTTGTAGGGTGGACTGACAAAAGGGTTAACAGCGCTGTGTGGTGCCGCCCTTCTATCGTGCCGTCAAACACGCAGAATAGTTTGTGTGTGCAGCAGACAAACTAACTCAAAGCTCAATTCTGCTATCACAAAATGTCCTTTTTTGTTTAATGCAGATAAACTGCTCTTGTCAATGGCCCCACTTCAGGCCACCAATACAAGGTAGTTCTCATTACTAGAGACCTTTATCAGCAGTAGAAACTCCATAACTTGGAACGGTTATCAACAACTGCTTTTGAGATTATGGCCTTTGCGGAGGATTATCACCGTGACCGAGACTGCACTCACACGCGCATCTAATTTGGCGGCAACTTAATTTTTGTAAGTTTTCTTGGTGCTGTTCTTAATTGAATATAATAGTGAATCAGCAAACCTGTCGGAGCTGAGTGCGTTCTTTTTTTGTTCGATTATTATAGAACCGTGGAGCCGTTTCCTAATCTTCTTACTATCGCATTTGTGATCGCCCAACACTTTTTTCAATTTCAACACTTTAGCTCTGGGCCTAAAATATTTGATTTAAAAATTTATAGGCTTCGCTGTCACGTTCAAAAGCGATACACGTTTGCCGCATCGTTCTTACATCTTTAATCACTTTCCATAAATTATGTCATGCTTACATTTTTCTGCTGCTTGTGCCCTTAAACTCATCTAGCCCTAGAAGCTGGTGGCCGGAATTAACACCGAAAAAGCATTGCCTTTACTTTTTCGAAATGGATTACTGCGTTATTAAACGTAAGTCTGTTATGTCTCGGTGCCCAATGCCCACCTCAAATAGCGGGTTTGCGAACAACAGTTACTCGCAGTTCATGCTTACTTTTTTTGGATGCCTCAAATGGGATTTAAAGGCGAGTCTCTCAGAAGAAGATACTTTTGAACCAAACGTTCCGCTAACCCCTCCGCCATTCGCAAGCTGTTTTCGCTGAAAACCTCGCTTCGCCTCAAGAGTCCTCCTGATCCGCAATATTTTTCCGCCACGTGGCGCTATAAAAGCAAAGCCCAAGAATTCTCCTTGGATACACCGGAGCAATTTTCCCGGCTCCGCATCTGCAGCCACGGCGAGTGCCACCAATGGCTTGTATAGACACAAAAGAGTACGACATCACATTGTCGCCTCTTTCCTTTCCGACAATTAACAGTAATATTCCATCTCACTGTAGTCATGCTTTTGTTTTGACCTCATGACTGAGTAGATCATACACCTCCTAATAGTGTAGGTTGGAAACCTAGTTTCATATAGAAGGTGTTTCCGGCATGTACGGCTTAAGGTAGCCTGATGAAGGAACGGAGGCTAAGACGCAAATAACCCGTGGCTCGCTCCATTCTTATTGACCCCTTCTTCTCTCCACCGCCACCCCTTACCCGGCCTTTTCGTTCCACCCAAGTGGCTCTTCAGCGGATCGATTGAGTTATACGGCCACACTCATCACCAGTCCTGTCGGCGTGTGCTTGCGCGAGATGTAGCCCACCCGGGCAGCGGCCGGAACCAATCCTGCCTCGAAGAAGTATGAGAGCCTTTCGGCTCCGCCCGTCTGTGTCCACACGTGCAAATCAAGACTCGTTTAAACTAAGACGCACTTTCGTCTCATGGCTAAAGCAATTAATCCCGACTCAAAGCGTCCCGACGTCTGAGACGGCGCCGTTCAGTTACTTGAAGCCAGGTCACTATGATCGCTGGGCGATTACTTCGTCCGTTCCGTCTAAAAGGTTGATGATGTTTAACTGTGATGATGCCCAACTATTCGAGCGTAGCGAGGTAGAGCAAATATTTGAACGTGGAAAGGGAAAGTGGCGGTACTCCTTCTCAGATGGCCGACACCTATTGTCTTTTCAAACAGCGCGCGCCTTTGGAAGTGGAGAACACCGTTCACCGTGTAAGATACCGCGTTTCTAAAAATTCTAAAAAGAACGCTCCTTAAGACGCGTCGTAACAACTGGAAAACGTTTGCAACAGAACAGCGACACGTTTTATTGGTACTGTTGTACGTTACCTACAAGATGCAGTTCTCGGGGCTGTTCCTTAAGGCGAAAAAAAAGGAAGGGTTGTGGGACGGCGAATTGTGCTTTCGTTTGACGTTTCTGGCAAACTATTGAGTAAACAAACAACTCAAGAAATCGCACGTTTCAAGAGCTCTCTTTCTAAACAAACAGTCGTGAGTATTGATCATAAATAATACAGCGTTTCTCCCCGACGTACCCGCCTGAACAGTAGCGAAGGCAGCTCCTCCGCAGCCCTCGAACTCGCCTATTGTAAAATCATGTGCACTCCAAAAAGCTTGAGTGTTTGTAGTGAACAAAAGAAAACAATCACCGATTGTAGACTTTACAAACGCCTTCCGGAGAATCCTGGGACCAAAACGCATTTGTTGAAGGTCATTACACACACGACCTAAAACATTTGTTGCTCGTGCGCCAGCAGGAAATTTGTTTGTTTTTATGTCTATTTCTGTGTGTGTGTGTGTGCGTGCAGGACCACCCTCACAGTGCAAATCATCTGAACTCATAATTGTACGTGGCAGCTGCCACTACAGTAAAAGCTCGTTAATTCGAACTTACAGTTAATTCGAACGGACGCCCTGGGCCCACCACAGCCCTGTATATATCAATGCGGGAAAACTCACAATAATTCAAACACGTCGGCATTCAGAACGGTTAATTCGAACTCTGATTCCCTGGTTTCCATCGTTCCTCGCAGAATACGGCTGCCCAGAAAGATTACAGTGTGTTGAAAATCCAAAGCAAACGAAATTTACTACAGATGCAAAACAACGGAACAAAAAATTGCCGTGGTTCAGCTTTGGTTAACCCTAGTTGACAGCTAAAGATTCACTTCCCTGGCCAGGCCCATTGTCGAGGTGTGGTTTCGCAGTGATATCGCGACATGTAAGCAATGAATGCACTGTTTTAGATGCAGATCATCTGATTCACTCGCCTTGTCCCTCCGGCGTCGTCGTCGTTGTCGTCGTCGTCGTCGGCGGCGTTGTCCACCCCTCCCCCATTCTCCTCGCCGTGCCAGCTGCGCTTTCCGCCGCTCACCCCCTCTCCTCTCCGATAGCGAACATTCTCTCGCGAGGGGCATTAATATGGATTGGATTGGATTGGCTTGGCTTGGATTGAATTGGATTGGATTTGGATTGGATTGAATTAAAGTGGATTGTGTTGGATTGTGTTGCGTCATAGCCGCGGGAGACGCGCTGGTGCCGGCGCATGTGCAGTACTCTCTCTTCCGCGTTTTCCTCTCCTTCGGGCACGCTGCGCATATAACCGGTGAGCCGTTCTCCGGCGAAGCAACATCCACGCTTGGCTCAAACACCTAGAGTCCACGCCGCTTTACAAGTACGCCAACGTCGTCATCGACTGGGACCGGCTTACGCAGTCCCCTCAACGTTATGCGTGCTATAAAACGCGGTCCCTTCGCCGCTCCGCCTATGCGTCGCATCTACACAGGGGTTCCCGTGAGGGGAGAAAAATAAAATTTTCAAGGTCAAATTGGTCAACCTGTGAACACTGCCCGAGGTAGCGTAGTGTAGCTCTCGTCACAAAAAGAAAAAAAAAGCTCGCGTGCTACGCCAGGGGAGTGAAACTTCCTATACCTTGCATGGGACGCGATATTCGCTCGCAGTGCCGGACAAACCCCTGGTGTTTGGGGGCGGTACTAAAAACAAGGCGGCGCGTTGCGGACATGCACTGGTAGACGCCATCTTAATGAGGACTGAAAAGCCGAGGGGGGGGGGGGGATTTAGCGCCAAATTCATTTGGGACGCACATTAAGGGTAAATTGAGCGAGTGCAATATATTCAGACGGCCGGCGCACGACCTTGTTCCTGTTGCGCAACCCGCCACATTATCAAAAGAGCGATTGTTTTGTCCTGATTAATGAAGTTTTGCGCGTCCACTTCTTATTGCACCACTTATTATAAGTATGACGTTGTTTTCTAGACAAGAATAGACAAGAATAGACGCAATAGACACAAGCCTCCTAATCCAAAATACATTTCTGCAGACAAAAGCAGCCATCCCACACCACAATCGATAAGCAATTCCTCATGCAGATATACTTTCACGCACTATGTATTCCTCAGGTATTTCTCGGGCCCTGCAGTAAACCGGTTATAAAAACCTCATTTAAGAACATCTAATAAATTACCAGCAAAGGTTAAGCCTGCATTGTCTAATTATTTATCGGCTTATAGCTGTAACTGCGTTTTCGTGAATATATCGTTTGAATATATTTGTGAATATATAAGCTGAAACTCGAAGCACGGAACTGAAGCGTATAAATTATAAGTGGCGGAAATATAGTTATGATTGTATTATAAACATATACAGTGATTGCTTAGTTTGTATATTTATAGCTACACAAGAATAGACACAAGAATACACAAGAATAGACACAATCTAGACAAGAATAAAGAGTACAGTTATTTTATTATTTATTGCCTAAATGTACCATTCATACAGTAAAAACACAACTTGGATATTTTGCGCTTTTAGTCGCAAACAAACGTGTATGGCACATGGCCACATGCTAATAACTAGGTGTCCAGCGAGTGCATATGTGTCCAGGGCCTTGTCTGTCCAAGGTCCGCGTAGTCTCTGCTGGTGAAATGGGCAGGACACAGTCGGTAGCTGCTGTACACCTGTCGAGGTGGCAAATGAGCCAGGTCCTGCCTTCTCGCATACTGGAGCCAAACGCGAGATCTGGAACATCAACAAGCACGTTTGCATATTTGGGTTAGAATGAATACTAGCTTTAATGCTGATTTCAGGCGCACATAGTTTTGAGTGAAAACTGGCATCTGTATTCGAAATAAACGTGATCTGATATATTTCAAATCTTTCTTTCTTAAATTGATTTTGACTACAAAGACGACTTGTGACAACACCAATCGTAAAGGCAAATTCTAAATTAAAATCAGCCTTTATTATTAAGAGACGTGGATACACTTTCAATTTGTGCGATCATAATGTTCGGTGGCAACAACCCACCTTTCCTCCTAATCCAAAATACATTTCTGCAGACAAAAGCAGCCATCCCACACCACAATCGCTAAGCAATTACTCATGCATATATACTTTCGCGCACTATGTATTCCTCAGGTATTTCTCGGGCCCTGCAGTGAACCGGTTATAAAAACCTCATTTAAGAACCTCTAATAACAGCAAAGGTTAAGCCTGCATTGTCTAATTATTTATCGGCTTATAGCTGTAACTGCGTTTTCGTGAATATATCGTTTGAATATATTTGTGAATATATAAGCTGAAACTCGAAGCACGGAACTGAAGCGTAAAGTATAAATTATAAGTGGCGGAATTATAGTTATGATTGTATTATAAACATATACAGTAATTGCTTAGTTTGTATATTTATTGCTACAAATTCATTCTGCTATATTCCGTTGATTCACGTGAAGAGGAAATGCAGAACACACAATTGAAATGCAATAAAATAATTTATGTAGTCACTACTTAGTTAACATAGTGCTAACAACACGATATGAACCTATGGACCCACCCTTCGAGCCATAAGTTTAGGGAAATGCCTTCATGGAGCTGTACACATAAATAGGCTGATAATAACGATAACAATAGTACTGATAATAATTATAATATTCACAATGATATTAATATTATAATAACAACAACAACGCAGGCAATCGAAAGCTAATAAAAAGAGTGCGGATAGGCTTGCACTGTTCCATAAGTTATTGTATATGTTGCCTCATATACATTTTCCTGCATACCGTGCATTAACTTGCGCTAAAATACAAAACACATGATCGAAACGCATTAAACCAATAACGCACGTATAAACAAGCGTGTGTAGCTAATGTAGACATTGCAATAATTACCAGATGCTCTGCCGCGCATTTCTTGCATAATTCAAGAGTCACAGAAGACAATCGGAATGTAAAAAACAAATTGTGCACGTGTAGGTCACTTAAATTATAAAGCTACTGCTGCAACCGCATCCTGCTATCTCGTGCAAGCGTAGAAAAGCAAAACGAGCAGCATGCAGATAGTACCTTTCGTCCACCGGGATCCAAAAGAATGTTATGCGGCCTGGCGTGAAGAATTTTGACACCACTCAGTACAGCACTATCTGTGATGACGGTGCGAATCCATTCATGCGTCTGTTTCGATGAAACGAACTTTACGGTGGTAAAAACGGCCCTCCGAACACCGTGGATCGTAGCATACCTGTGGGCGCAAGAAAAAACGCCCCTTTTCAGCGGGGCGAAGTAAAAAGGCGCGGTTCCCGTTTTCCACTCAGGGTGGCGCTCGTATTTTCGCAATCTCGAACTGCAACTTTGTAGTTCGCTTGCATATTAAAAACTCCGTAATTAGTAAGTGACCTGGTAATAAATACAAAATGCAACAACAACGTTCATTTATGCTTGGATGTAGTACAGCCCCCAAACGTTAGGATCGCTGCAGTCACGGGACAGAAAAATGGCGGAGTTTCATCCCCCTGGCTACGCCGCTGCATTTTATTTCGCTTCCGCAGCGCGAGCATCAACCTCCAGCTGCTTCCCTGCATAACGCCTCGTCCCTCACCATTATCGAAGG
Source organism: Haemaphysalis longicornis (assembly GCF_048455015.1). Lineage (NCBI taxonomy): Eukaryota > Metazoa > Arthropoda > Arachnida > Ixodida > Ixodidae > Haemaphysalis > Haemaphysalis longicornis. The sequence goes on from NW_027526460.1 coordinate 115,365,971, forward strand.
TAGATCAAGTGCAGAAAACCTTGCTCAAACGCAACCGCTAAATCTGCAACGTTGCTGGTGTACACATGACACGTTGCTTGCGCCTATCACACACAGACCACCGCCAACATCTCAATCTTTTCTAACGAAACCCGAGAAAATCCATTTGCATAAGTAAGTGCGCGAAGTTTCGAGTGAGGAAATGAATTTTCTTCCCTATTCAATACAGTGCTCTGAGTAAGTGCAATTACGATGGTCAGCGTACGCTAGCCCTTAAAATTGGAATTAATGGAAGTTTGCCATCAATCACCTTGCACCCGCTGGGACCGCTCGAAAACGCATGGGTTTCATACTTGGCGGAAATACCGAACACCGATGTCCATTGGGAGGATTGCAATCCGGCTAGCCCTGATGAGAGGATTTTCCGCGCAGGCTCGCGAAACCATGCGTCATTTAGCCACATAAAAGAACAGGTTTTTACTGGAAAGCGAATCTTCAAGGCCGTCCGCCGCCAACGCTTATCCTCGCGCACTTCCAGCATATCCTGTATCCAACAACGGTCCCTTCGTAGCTGCGTTAAGCCTTCAGTGTCGCGGGATATACTTGGTAAACACTGAACGCTGGTTGATAGATTCAAACCTCTGTTTACAGTTGATATCTACTTCGGCAAGGCTGCATAAAATGTACTATTATGTGAACGAACGCACCCGTAGAGATTTAAGATGCCTTAAGCAGTGACCCAAGCTCAATCACAGAGTTTGCCGAAAGCGAACGAGACAAGGACAACCGCTGGCTCACTTCTGCCACCGGTCTTTGTAGCTAACGTTTCGCTCGGAAGTCTTATAATTAGCACAAGGTGACCCGAATTGACGTCTCCCGCAACTGCGGGGCAAAAGTGACTCGAAAAGCGTTGCGTGGTTTAGACACAGGCCAGCCTACACTCCAGCCTTAGGTACTGATAGTTGTCTCGCAAAAATGACAAGGCACCTGTTCACGCGGCATTCCGGTGACCTTACAGGGACACTGAAACGATTTGTAAACATTGCAGAATAATTAGCCCAAATTGTAATATGGAGTCCCTAAGCCATGTTTCGATCACTCTAGCTGCAAATAGGCGCCTTTATTTAGCATAAACCCAATTCGAAAGTGATGTCTTTCTCTCTGCATCCTGCTTGCCGATTTTGTATGATGTTTTGCATGGCGCTCACTCGAGATGGCGGGGCTTGACTACGCTCCTGCGCGGATCGCCTACCGTACGACAGAGTCAGTCGGCCGAACGCTGACGGGTCGTCGCAATTTGTTCGCTCGGTTGAAACTAAGCCACGACACCATTTGTGCTTGAAAGAATATGCCTTTAGTTTGTTGGTTTGCGGACCACTTTAGTGGGTCTATAAAGTCAAAGTAGCTGTGCAAAATCGAACCTGGGACGCTTTGTTGACTGGAACGCTAGTAGAAAATCCAAGGACAATTGAGCTAAGATGATATCGGTACTAAAAAATTAACACCGACCAAAGCTTCTCTTGTAAAGGGTAAAACCAAGGGGCTGGAAGCTCTTCTTGCACTGGGTGATTCAAGGAAATCTTGTGGATGTTCTTCCTGGTATTATTGCTTCTTAGGGGGAACATTTTTGTGCCGTCCGTTAACTGTTGGCTTTCTGATGCTCCAGAAAAAAATGGGCATTGTTTCATTGGCTGCAAAGACGCTATATTGTTCTCGGATGTGCATCAACGGATACCCCAAAATACGTTGAATTAACACCCCACAGTGTACGTTACCTTGTAGCTCTCAGTGGTGATGTGCCTTATGACCTGTTTTTGCTGATGGCACTACACAGTTTATGGAGAACAGGCGTGTTAGACAGAAACGCTGAGCCGATGGTATCGTCCAGATTGCGTTTTAGTCAAATGATAACTAAGCTGAAAGGCTACTATGTGCAAAATGATTTGACATCTGATTGGTACCGGGTTTTGTTCCGGTATGTATCATCGCCCGCTTACTAAGGGCCATTTGTTGTCAATGTTTTGTTTGCCGAAATCCGGATAACCCATTTCACCCAGTATATTAAGCGCCCACATTTTTCGATATTTCTTGTACATATGTTTATCTATATTCGAAATAAATACCCTAAAAGATAAACAAAAAAAGAACTATGGTCGAGTGGTCAGAAGCACTGGCTGTATCCTTTTGCAATTCGCAAGTTTGAATCCCCGTTAGCGCATGTCGTTCTTGTTTAGTTGGAGTTGTTTTTTTTTTTTTTAGAGGGGACGACTTCTCACTTTAGTAAAGAGCTGGTGAAACGTCGTTATTCTCCTTGAGGGAAGCGCTTGACATCCTTATCTCAAGAATAGAGGAAGAAGAGCGACGTTAAGGAACAGCGGGATGAACGTCATCATGATGTGCCCGTTTTTCGCTAAATGTTTTAAGAGGATGGTGGGATACTCTGCACCGTCCTTTGACAGTGTGACGCAAAATGCGTGGCCAAAGAGTGCCGATGGCAGGCAGCTGATTAGAGATGTCTGCATCCTTGGGGTGGTCTCGAGTAGTCGGATCCGCGCAGAAACGCGGTCCCGGGGAAAAAACGTTTCGCGCTGTTCTAGGTAATTATCGTCCCCGCCCACCCCCACTACGGGCAGACGCCAGCTGCCGCATTCGCCTCCATTTCTCAAGCCTCCCGCGTGTCCTTGTTTGTAAAAACTAAATAAAAATCTAGCCCGTCACTGATGCAGTTCGTGTTCTGGGTAGCCCTACTGTCGTAATGATCTGTCGTTGACAGTGCAGCGGCAGCGTGATGAACGGGATAATGGGACGTTGCCATAGACAGTGGGCGCGCGGAAATCGGCGGCTTGGGCGACGCCTCTTGCCGACTAGATTGCTTTCCTCCTGCGGTTATAGTGGAACAGACCAATCAAGAAAGGGGCCTGTAAAAATAGCAGAAAAACTCAGAAAACAGCTAATTACGTTTTATATATTAAGTGTGCTATAAGCGCAACGCGGACATAAGTCCCAGTAAGCACCAAGATGTACAGCTGGCACACCGTCGAAGCTGTAGAACTATACTGAGATATCTGGGAGGAACTACATAGGAAACGAGGGTCGTTTTCAACCATCTCGAAAATGGCATATTCTTCCACAAGCGCCACCTGGGGCAACAAGATGTCAGCCTGTGTATCACTGATTTGCTTTGCCCCCTCATAGAAGGCGCCGGGGGTTTTCAGCCATGGGCACAGAAATATTCACACAATTTTATGTGTGTTTGATATTTTGAAGCGGAAAGCCTGGCAGTGCTTATCAGAGACTCCTTTACTCCTATGTCATGTTCGCGTCCCATCGTTACTTTCCGTTTCTTCGTCTTCTGTGAATTACTTGTGTGAATGTTTCTTGTTCAATGTGACTCATACGACGGTGCCCTTCAACGCCCTTGGAAAAGTTGGGCCACAATTTCGCCCAATACTTGAGGACGCGAAGTATAGCAAAATTTCCACGTGACCACAAGAGGCCTGACAGATTGAAGGAAGCATACCAACCGTTTACGGGGTCAATACTCAGCGGTGAGCCCTAGAAGCGACTCCGGGCTGATGGAACGCCCTCAGGTATCTTCCTCTTGAGGGACTGGTGGACACGACAGTCTTGCTGGTGTCTTCCTGCTGGCCACACGCACTGCCCCGTTTTGACCTCGGCCGCCCAAAGAAGCCTGCCAATGTGTACATGTCAACGCTTCGCCTTCGGGTCCCTTAGGCGATAGCTAAGTACACCTGAGATTTTTTAACAGGGCAGCTGTTGTAGAAGCCGCAAGATCAGTGTTGCAGAAAAAAATCCCAAGAAAATGCAGACCGCTCGTGAGCGCGTGCATCGCGGCGACCGCCGAGCCCGCCGCTCGCGCAGTGGCTTTAACAAAAATTTAAAATAAATAAATAAATAAAAACTACAGCGCTGTCGTCAAGCGCAACCACGCATGTAATGCCTGACATGAGGAATGCCACGATATCGATGCACATGACGACGACTACTACTCCCACAGTGCAAAACGACGACGTAACATGTAGATGAACTATTCCAAACTTGTAAAAATGCGTGGTGACGTGCCTTCAGCTCACACGTATAAAACAAACCTTCAGCTTCGCTATGGTTCAAGCTTTGCGTGACCCAGTGCAACCTTCGCCAGGTGACCTGGTGGAAGTCTACAATGCTAACGATGACTTTGCATTAACCACTCGCCGCGAAGAAGGCGACGACCTCGTTGATGCCTATATGACGGCGATTACGAGCACCGAAACCATGCAGATAAACAATTATATTGAAACCTCAATATGACACCGGGAATGCTCACCTACAACAGCTTCACCCGTCAAGTCTTGCGCGTAGGTGCAACCTTTCCTGAATTTATTTTCTGTTTAGGGGCTGGGAGTTGTGGTACGCGAATATAAAAAAACAGTATGGATTGGCAGCCTTATAAAGCTCCGCTTTAAAAGTTACAACACAAATGTTTTGCGCTTATCACTATACAACGAATATTTCCCAAATCGCCCAACACGCACTATTAAAAGCTTCATTCAATCGTATCGTTGTTATGAGTTCTTGGTGCGACGCTCACTCCTCGCTACAGTTGGCTTTATTACAAACGCCCCCCCTCCCTCTGCCATGAATCCTTCTCACCCACCAAGAATAGCCAGCCGTAGCCTGCCATAGTGTAAATTCCTGCCTTTTTAAATGCTAATTCATTTATTAGTCGGGCGTTGTCTTGCGTCCATCGAGCGGCGTGCGCCTGCATTCCTCCAGCGCGAGCGCACGTGAGGGCGCGCCTCGTAGTTCTGCCTTCGTCGTCGTCGTCGTCGTAAATGCGAATGCATTTCTTAGTCGGGGGTTGTCGTGCTCCGTCGGCGTGCGCCCGCAGGTGTTATCTCTCCGCGCTCAATGCCGAACGCATGCGCTTGAAGCGAGCTGTACTAGTTTGCTCGAAGCGGCAAGGACGGCGAGTACTGCGGTGTTAGTCTCATGTCTAACGTGTATGGGAACTTGATATCGCACGCCGTTGCCACGTCTCCCGTTCGAGACACGTCTCCGTACAAGGACTTGTACACCCTTGCCTACACCGGAGACGGAGTCTTTGTGGTGACCGTGTACCTCGCGCCCAACCTCGCTCGAGACGCCGTTGCCCCGCAGCTGGACGCGGCTATGGAAAGTGTGCGCGTGCGCTCCAAACCCTCTGACCCCATAGTCTTGGTTGGCGACTTCAACGTTGACGTGCGCAAGAAGAGTGGAGAGTGGCTGGTCGAGTACATGCAGACCAGGCACTCTATGCATTGTCTCTCTGCCGGCTTCGACATGTGCCCAAATACCATTCACGGGAGTTGCATTGATCTGGTCTTTAGGCGAAACTGTGACGCGCGTATGCTTCTCAAAGACCCTTTGACCGTGCACTTTAGCGATCACAAGGCAGTGATTGTGGCCGTCAGGTACAACGATAACACAAACAGGTGCTGATGAATAAATGATTACGTTCACACTCTCGTCATTAATGACGCCATTACTCGCAACACACTCATCGGTGCACCCAATGCATTCGCATTTCTGTACGATTCCCTTCGGGGAGGTGCGGGGGAATTTTTTAAGTGCAATTCACTTCATAAGCGACCCTGAACCTGCGTCCACCGGCGATGTCCGCGCACGTGGAGATGGGCGCGCGCAGCCTGGCCGCTGACATGGCACATACCCACGTGGGGGATTGGCCAGGAATCTCCTCGTCTTCCTTGGTAACGGGGGGAGATGGGCGCGCGCTGCCTGGCCGCTGACATGGCACATACCCACGTGGGGGATTGGCCAAGAATCGGGCGTGAGAAGGGCTAATGCACCTGCTTAAAGGAGTACTGACACGAAATTTCAAAGCTGAGATCCGCTCTAGCAATCAAGTACAACGACAACACAAATAGGTGTCTGTGAATAAATGCATCTTTCTTTCTTTGTAGTTGTGTGTGTGTGTGTGTGATCTCTCTTTCGCGAACATTACCGAACCGCGCAAATATAACTCGTGCATTCGCACTTTCACATTCTTCCCCTCGGGGAAATGCGGGGAATTTTTTACATTTCATTCCTGTCGTCACAAAATGTGCCGATAAATTCCTTTGGATGGAAGTGACCCATTGGCGATGACTTTCTGGTCGAAAGATAGCGCCTAAAACGTTGAATAGAAATTTTTCTTTCAAATATATACAGAGTTATGAACTCCTCTCGAAGGTTCCCTCGAGTTGGTTATGCTAAATAGTTGCGTTTGCGTATACCGGGCATGCGTTTAAATTGATTTCAAAACATCAAAGCAGGCTTCGAGATATCCATTTTAAGGGAAAGGTCTTGAGCTCCCCATCCTGAGAAGAACAGTCGTTTCTATATCTTCAATGCTTTCATAACGTACACAACAACCACATCCGGCACACAGAATAGAGGGCCGCAAACTACCTCTGCCAAAAACTGGTGTTCTAAAACCACCTGATAGGTTTAAAACTTGCTCAAACATTTTTCTCTCTTTCTGGAGTCTTGGCGCTCTTTGAGTGCTCGAATTCGACCATTATACTGTTGCAGGGGCTGTTATCTGGCTTTCTTTCAGTTGCAGCAATAAACGCCTTTCAGAACCACTTTAAAAAAATCCTCAAAAGCAAAACAGAAATGGTAGACGGATCTGCTGCGACGAGCAGATCACGCAGTGCTGCTCCGTGCTGCTGACACTGCTACAGCTTTCAAACTGCTTCCAGACGCCAAGGAAAGAGTAAAAGTGTTATAGTAAGTGTTGCAGAGTTCTTTCAATAAAATTGTCTTAGACACCTTTTCTTCCGCCTCTCCTGTAAAGGAACCCTAGTCAGGCTCTTTACCAAGCCCGGGAATGACATTGTACCGTCAGACTGACAGACAATATAATAAGTGCGCGAATGGTATGTCTCATCCGTTTGCTCACAGCACAGCTGTCGTTGCGCGCAATGTACAGTTTCCAGGGACAGATATATACGTTTCAGATGTTCCGACCTAAATACACTGCAAAAGAAAACTGCAGAAAAGAAACTACTCTGTAAGCACGCGCTAGCGGCTGCGGATGGTGCCGGGACGACGAAACTGTCGGGTCATTTGGAACCCCTAATCGTCTCTTGTTTCATTTTTTTTCTTTCGGAAGCCCCAAGTAAAAAAAAAAACTCCCATTTGTAGGCCATTTCTCTCGTAGGTCGTTAGGGTGGAACCAGCGGCGAGATATCACCTAATTGCGTCCACTGCAGAGACAGCCTAGCGGGGATGGCGCGTCCGGTTGGAGTAGGGTGCCTTGATTCATCGTTGGAACATTTGTAGACGCCACTTGGCGTTGTTCAACGCTACTGTTTTTTCCTCGCACGGCCCCTGCAAACGCTGCCATTTGAATGAGGCTAATGAGCAGCTGTACTGAGTGGGGCTCTTCGATTTACAGTCACGGACTCCCCGCGGATAGTCCTCGGGTAGTCCGAAGATTCCCCGATGCCATAGGGGTACATGGGAAAATCGAATGCCGGGCTGCTTCTCGGGAAGTCCGGGGTGAGTCCGAGACTATAAATCTAAGAGCCCCAGTGTATCAGCAAATTTCGTAAAAACGTGATAGGAATAAGCTCTCTAGAGATGATGAATACTCTGGAGAAGGAAGAGAGAGAGAGAGAATAAGCATTTATTGAGCGTAACTACTGATGGCAGGGCACTCGCCCGGTGGAGGGCATCCTTATTCCGGGATACCCAGGCTGCGACTTGCCGCCCAGGCCCTCTTAACCAGTTCTTGCTGGTGTCCAAAGCCCGGATTAACCGTACGAGCCATCCACTGCTCGTTAAAGGGTAGGTAAAGGAAGGAGAATGTGGGGTAGTGCTATGTAAATTAAACATGTTAGATCCTTGCCCCCTGTGCAGTTGAACAGCGAAGCTGAGGAGGAACGTCCACGATGCTCATCTTAGGATTCATCAACTGTTACGCAATTAATGTCACTATGCGCGCCCCTTTGCGCCGCGCAATGAAGACATGCACACGTTTGGATTCGGTTTATCACAGTGCTTATTTAAATGGCGCCCATGTACCTTCGGAAAACAGCCATGAAGCAGCGGGATGCATTGTCGGCCCGACGTTGACGCCTGCGCTCGGAGTCGTGGGCTGAATCTTCCGCAGTGCTGGTGGCACGGTGGTGGTAGTGGACTATCGGCGCTGTTTGTGGCGCCATTGTTCGTACGCGACGTTTCATCTCCCCTTGCTCACTCAAACGTATCGTGTGCGCACTCCGCATAGGAAGCGCAACGCCAAAATGACGCTGTAAAGAACCAGAATATACTCTTCCCTATGGTCCCTCGCATGTGGCGCGTGCGCCTACTACACCCACGCTGAAAGTCTGCAGGTACGCAACCTCTCCTCTTGCCGCTAACTCCTGTACCATTCGTTTTTTCAGCGAAACTGCGTATGTTTTGGTTACGAAGTTACAACCACCAGTTACTGTTACAATCACCAGCACAAAGCTAACGTCGTATTCTTCATACAAAGCATATCGAGCAGTTACCCCCAACACTTGCGCTAGTTTGTACCTCCTTGCTACGTATGTTGCTGCAAATAGAGATGCGATTGCTTTTCGACCTGCTTTAAGCAACCTATCGTTGTGAATATTAGCTTTTCTTGTGCTGATTTCAGCTTCTATTTGCGCTGCTGCTTTTCTTTTTCTGTCACGCAGACATGTAACTCACTAAAGTCCATAACATCCTTTGGGGCTTAAGGGTAATTTGGGCCCTCACGCTCCTTCAATTCCCGCTCATCTTCCTTGGAGGGAACTACACGGGTCACGTATCTGTTCACTTCGCTGCAACTCCCATCGCAATACACGTCTTTTGGGGCCCCTGCCACGTACATGCTTTCTTCTCACTCCCCGCCCTCCTACCACGCCCTTTTTCTCGGGCCCCGCTCCTCCCAAGGTAATCACGGTGGAGGTTTGCCAAAGTCAATTCAATTTTCCCGCACTCCGCTGCTCACGTGCACTAGTGCAACCTTTGGTCCTCTTGGACTTGCAATCCCACCACGAGGTCTAAACTCGGGCACCAGACCATTTTGTATTTTCAGGTCAAAATGTTGTTTTCAGTGCATGTTATTTTATTTACTCACACAAAAAGTAGTAAAAAACAATTTTCAAACAAAACAAAAATCTGCTAGTACCAGTCATGTATTGGTGTTCTGCCTCAAACAACCCTAAGCTTTTATTCTTGCTCGTTAACAAGAACAAAGTATAGTAACAGACTTACTAGTTTCGAGACGTGTTGTCGATACAAACTTGTTTCAAAATTTTTATGACGAATTAAAAAGGCGTCGGCGGGACCAGGACGAATAATGCGCTATGCATCATCAATCCTTAGACATGTTCTAAGGCACTTTTATGTAAACCAATAGATATTCGCAGTTGATCTACATCCGCGAAGACCATCTGCTGGATCCTACTAACCTCCTAAACGTTCGCTGTGAATACACAAAGGCCGAACGACCCTCCAAATACGTCCTCAATTGCGGCAAAAAGCGCGAGCTCAAAAACATTGGCTGCAAATCACGCTGCGAAGTCGGTTGTGAAGCAAAGCTTTAAACGACACCCACATCAATTGCCCATGCTAAACCACTTGAATTCAGACATGTAGCTCGAAAAAGAGTGAGACCAGAGATTCTGCCAGCAGTTACTTGACATACACGGGGGAGAGAGAGAGAGAGAGAGAAAGAGAGAGAGAGAGAGAGAGAGAGAGAGAGAGAGAGAGAGAGAGTTATGAAAGTGAGCTGCAAGGACAGCGCAGGAGCCGCATATCGATTTCATTTCGATGATGATCGCACCTCTTCAACTGTGTTGTAAGTGAATACACGACAAATGACACGAATGAAATATTCTGGTATCTATGTCTCTTCCTACACCCAACGCTTCGCCAGAAGATTCTGTTTGGACACTTCTCAAGTACATTTTCTAATGTCTTTTCATAAATTCTGTCCAATGAAACTCCGTTGGAGCAGTTAGGAGGTGACCGAACAAGTTTGGTCTTGTTGCAAGTGCCCACAAACGTTTTAACAAAGGAGGTTACTGCATATAACCACGACTGCCCGACTATCCTCCGCTGTCTTTCGACGCTCAGGTTATGCTATCAGAACCTCTCGCCGATTTAACAGGTATAGGGAAATGTAATAAACCTAATTGCCTCTGCGTGCCGCAAAGAAATTTATCACCCCTTCGTAAAGAAAGTGGATAAAAGTGCGAAAACGAGACCTACGTCCAACGTTCATTGAAAGTTCGTCCATTCGATCGTCGAACCTTCAAAAGTGGAAATTGCAAACGAAGAACGAACCCATGGGACGATTTTTCGCGCATTAAGCAAACGCATCTACGGACAATTTAAATGTATTATGACAAGTGGTTTCAAGTAACCATTTTGACACAATGGAAGCCCAGTTTCACACACGCGCCGTGCCTGCAGAGACCTCATCAGGGGTGGTATTCTCAAGTTTTGTCCCTTTTGCGTCCCTTTCAAAAGTGTCCCTTTTGGGGAGCCCTGATTGGCTAAAAGCAAACAACCGGAAGTGAAGTAACGCAAGCGCGGCAAACCTACTGCAAACGCTCATTGTTTAACAGGAAGTACTTCACGAGAAAGGGGTGCAAAAAGGACGTTTTCAAAAGGGACAGGTACGAGAATACCGCCCCAGAGCTTTTTGATCGACCAACCGGTCCATGGGGAAATGCATTAGTTGTTTGACAGGACGACATCGGCTCAACTAAGAAAGCTTTCGCTTTAAAAATGCACTAAACATCATGTAGGCGATTCACAGTTCCTCGAATTTGACAAGTCCGACAATGCGATAGTTGAAGGCAAAGTTCAACCTGAAGTGTTAAAGAAATTTAAAGAAATCATGCGGGCCTTCAAAGCAGTCCTCGGAACCGTATTTTTTTATCAGCACATAATAGTTAAATTCCAGGAAAGTTTTTTTCTTTCTGTGCCGCATGTGTTATCTTTCTTTCTGTGCCGCATGTGTTATCTGTTGTGATAGGGAGAGCATTCCGATCTAACGTGAACAGCCCAGAATAATCTATTTGGATCTACTATGTTCTCGATGCGAATCGACGTTTCGAGAACCACGCGCGCCAAAAGATAAAAAGCCTGCAGTGCGGACGCCGGGGAATTCGATTCTGCGACGCTCGCCGACACATGTACGTCACTTTGTTGACCACTGCTTCGCCGCCTCTGTATTCTTTTCAGTTGTTAGGGGAGCACGAGTTCGCTCCAATAAACTTGTTTCTTTTCCAAACAACTGCTTCGTCCTTGGCTACGTGACATCTGGTGAGGTGCTCGGTACGCACCCTTCATGCCCACTACAACCTCTGGAAGCCCCCAAGCCAGCCCAACAAGAGCCAGCCTCCGCGTGCAAGATTTACCACCCGAGTTCGGTCTACTACCGGAGAAGACGAAGAAGAAAAACGTCGCAACCAGCACCATGCTCAACCAAGCCAATCCTCCTGTCGTTCTGCAGCAGCCACGGGAACCGCCATCATTCCGAGGAGCCCCCGCAGAACACCCAGAAGAATGGTTGGAGAAACTGGAGCGCGTCCGGAAATTCAACAGGTGGGACGACGCAGAAACGTTCCGGCACGTTTTCTTTTACTTGGAAGATTCGGCTCGCACTTGGTTCGAGAACCACGAGAGCTCCTTGACAAACTGGGCTCAGTTCAAAAGCGAGTTCACTAAGACCTTCACTACCGGCGTGCGGAAAGATAGAGCCGCCCTTTCGTTGGAAACGCGCACGCAACACCCCAACGAAGGTGTCGTGATCTTCGTTGAGGAGATGAAGCAGCTATTTCGCCGCGCGGACCCCGAAATGACGGAAGAAAAGAAGTTGCGCTTCTTAATGCGCGGAGTGAAGGAGGAACTGTTTGCTGGACTTGTCCGAAATCCGCCCAAAACCGTCGCCGAATTCGTGACCGAAGCCAGCACCATTGAGAAAGCCCTCGAAATGCGTGCTAAGCAGTATGACCGCAACTTTGTTGGCGCGGCCAATGCGAACGACTTTGGCAGCACGCGGATCCCGGCCGACAGCCTACGCGAGACTATCCGCGCAATAGTGAGAGAGGAGCTGCGGAAACTTCTCCCAACGCCGCCGCAGCCCCAAGTCGCTTCCCTCACCGACGTGATTAGAGAAGAAGTGCAACAAGCGTTCGGAACTTCTACGCCATCCGAGGTACCCCGAGAGCCACAAGCTATGACATACTCCGCGGCTGTTCGTCGACCCCGCCCTGCTCCAACACGCCGTCAAGAGGCCCCGCCGTACCGCCGCCCACTGTCACCCGCCCGACCCCCGGTAGCCCGAAACCAGACGCCGAGGAAGACGGACGTATGGCGAACTCCCGATAACCGTCCTCTGTGCTACCACTGCGGAGAGGCCGACCACATTTACCGTCGCTGCCCATACAAGAGACTCGGTCTGCGTGGTTTCTCCGTCGACGCACCTCGCCCTCTCCCTGGCCAACGACCACGTGAGATCGACGAGTATCTATCTGAAACCAGCCGTGGCCCAGCGCGTTTCAACCGTTCGCCGTCGCCCTATCCATACCAATCGCCGAACCGCCGTAGCAACGCTGACTTCCCCCGTGGAAGGTCCCCCAGCCCACGCGGGGGAAACTAAAAGCAGCAACTTCTGGAGGTGAAGTTGCTCTATGGCGAAAAACCGGAAACCCTCCAACGACGCAAGGACTCGCTGAAGACAGTGATTCACGACATGCCCTCATTCCGACGACCCGACTTAACCCTGACGAGACTCCCGAACACGACGACAGCTACACGGCGCGACGCGTACCCGACCTGACCGAGACGTCTGTTGAGAAGACGACGACAACGACGATGCACAGTGCCCGAACATCAACACGTACAGTGGTGAGCTCGCTAAGGGTGAACACGGGAGCGCGTGGCCTCCGGTACTATCAGAGCAGCCTAGCGTGCCCAGCGCGAATCACCACGCATGCGCTGTGCGCGCCGAGCGATATTTTGCTTTCAGCGCGCGCATCGCGTCATCGGAGCGTCTGCTCGTCGTCTGCTATGTTGCGTCTCGTCTGCTAATGGTACCTTGGTTTGATCCGCGATTCCTGGATTCTTGCATGAAAACGCCCAAACATAAAAATGTAAAGGATGACAGTTTTCTCCAGTATATTGAATGAAGGTCGCAGCGCCTGCGCCACCTTCGAGTGACCAATTTATTCCTGACAAACACTGCGCACATGTGCTCCTTCGGTTTAACTGGCAATAAGCAAGGTGATTTCAGGCGTGTAACAACTGGAAGTCTGTCACATGCGTGTTGCGCTTGTTGGCATATAATTTTATCAACAGATTACTGGTTCCCAGCATGCCCATCGGAAGGGGCAGTAATAAATCTGAGCCATCTTGGCACAGCGTGCCAGTCTGCTGCAGATCGTCATGGCACGAGTACCGGAGGACCAACGACGCGAGATTATCCGGCTCGCACAGAGCGGCATCCGCAATGGTACATTGGTTCTTTAGTAGGAAGGCCTTTAAAAACTGTGAACCGAATAATACAAGCCTTTAAGTACGAAGGTCGCGTCCGCGATGCCCCCAGGCTGCCTCCGCCTCGAGTAACTGCAGAAGACGAAGATGCCTGCATCATCGCCTCAGTAGTGCAGGACCCTTTTCAATCAGCGAGAGCCATCCGGCATACGTTGGACCTGGATGTTTCCGGCAGTACTGTTCGCCGTCGGCTCAGAAGCGCAGCCCTCCGCAGTCGTATTGCATCGCAGAAGCCACTGCTCACTACTTCGAACAAAAACGCCAGGCTGCACTTCGCAACACAGCATGCCTCCTGGAGGACATAAGACTGGGGCAGAGTGATTTTTTCCGGCGAGTCCACGTTCTGCACTTGACTGGACCAAAGTGTGCGCGTTTGGCGACTCCAAGGATTTCGGTGAGAAATATTTACTTATGCATTCATTGTAGTTTAAAAGGTGTTCACATTATTATATTTTTATCGCGCAGTAACAATTCCAGACAACGTGCAACGTGTCTCGGCCAGCGGAAGAGCAAGCGTCAGCGTATGGGGCGCGCTGTCACGACATGGCCTTGGTCCGCTCTGCCGTATTACAGGAACAATGACTTCCGTGCAGTACTGCAACATTCTCGGCGGTGTTCTGACACCTTATGCCCTAGGCATGTTCCACGATGGTAATTACCAGTTTCAGCAGGACCTTTCCCCGGTTCATTCTTCCAGAGCGGTAAAGGATTACTTGGCACAGCAACAAATACCGCTGATGGCATGGTGTCCAAAAGGTGCGGACCTTACCATAATTGAAAATGTGTGGGGTCGTCTGAAAGCTGCCATGGTGCGCAGGCGAATTCATCCGGCCACTGCAGACCAGATGTGGACCGCAATTAGTGATGAGTGGGAGCAACTTAGGGGTGATCAGGCTTTTGTTTCGGCCCTCTACCAGTCCTTGCCGTCTCGCATAGAAGCAGTCATTGTCGGGGATGGGGAGATGACCCGATACTGAGAACAATGCCGTTCTGTGTCCTAAACCTGCATGCAGGAATTCGAAGACTTGAATTGCGTGTTTCTATGTATTTAAATGGTTTTTGTAAGCACTTGCAAAATTATAGTGCTGTTAAAACCTGCGTGATCTTTTGATTGAGTCTGTTTGAAACAAGTGGGCGAGCTACGCTGTTGTGCCATAACCATTGTATTGGAGCTAAAGAACGAATTACCGCTCACACGAAAACATTTTAATGTGGATTCTTGTTTCCAATCATTCATACAGTGGCTGATGGCTTCACCGCTACACGCGCGATAAACATAGCAGACGACGCGCAGACGCTCCGATGACGCAGTGCGCGCGCTGAAAGCAGTCTCGCTCGGCACGCACAGCGCATGCGTGATGGTTCGCGCTGGGCACGCTAGGCTGCTCTGATAGTACCAGAGGCCACGCGCTTCCGTGTTCACCCTTAGCGAGCTCACCACTGTACAAGCAGAGATACGACGCCCCGACGAACCCGGAACTCGAGGAAGACTGCATCTGACGTCAAGGTGTCCATCGACGGCTTTGACGTAGTCGCCCTCGTAGACACGGGAGCTGACTATTCGGTAATGAGCGGACCATTTGCGTCTAAACTGAAGAAAGTTATGACCAGATGGGACGGTCCGCACATACGCACAGCAGGAGGCCACCTCGTGACGCCAAGTGGAACGTGCACATCGCGCGTCACCATAGACGGCACAACGTACCCTGCGGCGTTCGTCGTTCTGCCTAACTGCTCCCGTGACGTGATTCTCGGAATGGACTTTTTGACGGACAACGGCGCAATAATTGCTCTGCAGACCAAGTCGATAACATTTTCCTCCGATCACTCCACGACGCCGCAGCCGAACCCCGATCACCGTGCTGCTGTCAGGATCGCCGACGATCACATCACCCTGCCACACCGCACAAGCTTGATGATCGCCGTCTACTGTGAGGATGCTGCTTCTGACATCGACGCTATCGTAGAGAGTGATCGAAGGTTGCTTCTCGACCACGGTGTCTCCGTCGCAAGAGGCATTGCGCACTTTAAGCAACGCCAATCTCACGTTTTGGTCACTAATTTTACCGAAGAGTACCAGCATTTAAACAAGGGAGCTGCAATTGCGTTCCTCGAAGAAACGCAAGAAGCAAGTGATGTGATCGCGGTGGCCGACTTTGAACGCACACCCGTAGAAACCTTCAAGCTCCCGCAGCCATTCGACGTTAATCCGGCGCTACCGCAAGAACAACGGAACAAATTATTGGCTTTGCTGCGTCGCTATAGCGAATGTTTTTCGTCGAGCGCAAAACTACGTCAGACCCCTCTAGCGAAGCACCGAATAATAACCGAAGATGGAGCCCGACCTACACGACAGTCACCGTACCGCGTCTCTTCACACGAACGGGAAGCCATCCGGACTCAAGTCGACGACATGCTCAGCGACGACATTATACAGCCATCAAAAAGCCCCTGGGCTGCGCCCGTCGTACTGGTAAAGAAAAAAGACGGCACATTAAGGTTTTGCGTTGACTACCGGCGACTGAACAAAATTACGAAAAAGGACGTGTACCCCCTCCCCCGAATCGACGACGCCCTCGACCACCTCTGCCACGCGAAGTACTTCTCATCGATGGACCTGAAGACCGGCTACTGGCAAATTGAAGTGGACGAGAGAGACCGAGAGAAGACTGCATTTATAACCCCAGACGGCCTATACGAGTTCAAGGTGATGCCGTTTGGGCTGTGCACAGCACCAGCGACGTTTCAAAGAGTCGTGGACACTGTGCTAGCTGGTCTTAAGTGGCACACCTGCCCCGTATACCTCGACGACGTAGTGGTATTCGCCCGGACTTTCGATGAACACCTTGCAAGGTTGGAGTCTGTACTCGAGGCCATTCGTACGTCGGGGTTGACGCTGAAGCCTGAAAAGTGCCGTTTCGCATACGGGGAACTCAAGTTCTTGGGCCACGTCGTCAACGCCGCGGGAGTCCTACCTGAGCCGGCAAAAACTTCAGCCATTGCGAACTTCCCAAGGCCGAAAGACAAGAAGGGCGTGCGAAGATTTCTCGGGCTGTGCGCATACTACCGGCGCTTCGTCGCAAACTTCGCACGCATTGCAGAGCCACTCACGCGCTTGACGAAAGATAGCACCCCTTTCAGCTGGGAAAACGACCAAGAAAAAGCATTCGGCGAGCTGCAAAAACGCCTGCAAAGCCCGCCCGTGCTCGCTCATATTCCACGAAAATGCCGAAACGGAAATGCATGCGGACGCCAGTGATATAGGCTTGGGTGCCGTCCTTGTCCAAAAGCAAAGCGGCTGCGAAAGGGTAATCGCCTATGCCAGCCGTGGTCTGTCGAAGGATTGATTGATTGTAGGGTTTAACGCGCCGACGCAACGCAGGCGATGAGGCGCGCCGTAGTGGAGGGCTCCGGATTAATTTCGACCACCTGGGGATCTTTATCGTGCGCCGAAATCTCGTACACACGGGCGTTTTTGCTTTTCGCCTCCATCAGAAAAGCGGCCGCCGCGGCCGGGAATCGAACCCGCGACCTCGTGCTCAGCAGCGCAACGCCTTAGCCACTGAGCCACCGCGGCGGGTCTGTCGAAGGAGGAGAAAAACTATTCTGCCTCTGAGAAAGAGTGCCTGGCTATTATATGGGCGATTTCAAAATTTCGGCCATACGTGTATGGAAGGCCATTCAAGGTTGTAACAGACCACCATGCGCTGTGTTGGCTCGCCAATTTGAAGGACCCCTCTGGCCGTCTTGGGCGGTGGAGCTTGCGCCTGCAGGAGTTCGACGTTACAGTCGTTTATAAATCTGGCAGGAAACACTCCGACGCCGACTGCCTGTCCCGCGCCCCCGTCGACCCACCACCACAAGACTCTGATGAAGACACCGCGTTCTTCGGGATCGTGACGGAGAGCGACCTAGCCGCCCAGCAGCGTGCCGACCCCGACTTACGCGTCATAATCGAGTACCTCGAGGGATGCAACGCTGCCGTTCCTAGGACCTTCAAACGCAGCTTACCAGCATTCAGCCTGAGAAACTCCGTCCTTGTGAAGAAGAATTTCAGCCCCGGAACAAGAGCGAATTACCTTCTCGTCATCCCCGCGGACCTTCGTGACGGCATTTTGGAAGCGTGCCACGACGACCCGTCTTCCGGACATCTGGGCACAGCCCGCACTATTGGAAAAATCAAGGCGAGGTACTACTGGCCCGGCCTTACCTCTGACGTCACCCACTACGTCCGTAGCTGCCGTGACTGCCAGCGACGAAAAACGCAGCCGACAAGACCCGCCGGACTTCTGCAACCGATCGCCGTCCCATCGAGACCATTTCAACAGATTGGAATGGACCTTTTAGGCCCGTTCCCTACGTCACGATCACAAAACAAGTGGATTGTCGTAGCGACAGACTACATGACGCGCTACGCAGAGACCGCCGCTCTTCCGAGGGGGACTGCACAAGAAGTGGCCAAGTTCTTTATAAGCCAAGTTGTGCTCCGGCATGGAGCCCCGGAAGTCCTAATCACAGACCGCGGAACGGCATTTACTGCGGAGCTGATGCAAGGAGTATTACGCTACAGCAACACGGATCACCGAAGAAGGACGGCGTACCACCCCCAAACGAACGGACTAACAGAACGTCTGAACAAGACAATCGCAGATATGCTGTCAATGTGCGTTGACGTTGAACATAAGACTTGGGACGAAGTTCTCCCGTATGTCACGTTTACGTACAACACGGCTATCCAGGAGACGACGCAGCTGACGCCGTTCGAGCTTGTCTACGGTAGAAGGCCGGCTACGATGCTCGACGCCATGCTTCCGCACGTAGAAGACGACGACCTCAACGCCGACGTCCACGGATATCTTCAACGTGCGCAGGAGGCCCGCCAGCTCGCTCGAGTTCGTATAACGGACCAGCAGCTGGTGGATGCGGGCCGCTACAACCTCCGACGCCGAGACGCCGAGTACCAACCAGGGGATCGTGTGTGGGTTTGGACTCCCATCCGACGACGCGGACTCAGTGAGAAGCTCCTGCGACGGTATTTCGGACCCTACCAGATTCTACGACGTGTTGGCCAACTTACCTACGAAGTGATCCCCGATGGTGACTCCGGCACATCACGACAACGCACGCGGCCTGAAGTCGTTCACGTGGTTCGCTTAAAACCTTTCTACGGACGATGACGAACTTCTGTTTTCATTTGTTCGGACTGCCGCTTATGTTAGCATCGGGTCGATGGACTCTTAGAGGGGGGGTAATGCCGCGAACCATACATTGGGTTTGTTTAGTTGTGTTTTGCTTTTACCGCCCGGCTGCGCCGGTCTGTGTTATCTCTGCGCCAAGGGAAGCGCGTGTTCCATTCTTTCTTTCTGTGCCGCATGTGTTATCTGTTGTGATAGGGAGAGCATTCCGATCTAAGGTGAACAGCCCAGAATAATCTATTTGGATCTACTATGTTCTCGATGCGAATCGACGTTTCGAGAACCACGCGCGCCAAAAGATAAAAAGCCTGCAGTGCGGACGCCGGGGAATTCGATTCTGCGATGCTCGCCGACGCATGTACGTCACTTTGTTGACCACTGCTTCGCCGCCTCTGTATTCTTTTCAGTTGTTAGGGGAGCACAAGTTCGCTCCAATAAACTTGTTTCTTTTCCAAACAACTGCTTCGTCCTTGGCTACGTGACAATATATAGAAGTAGTTTGGGACCGACAACGTAGGCCTGGCACTCTCAGAAAACACGGTTCATTGTGAACGTTGATGCCCGATTGGGCTGCTTGCATGCTGGAGCAATTTTGGCTGCGTGCGAAGTCTGCAGGAAAGGTTTTATTCCCCCTACCCCTTAAAACAAAGGTTCTTGATTTAGAAACAAATCCTTCGGGCAAGTAAATGCACTCAAAGCCGGACCTTCATACTTCTAATAGCTATTACTGGACGTGTCGTATTTAGAGGTAATTTTAATATTCAAACAGCCGGCGTGGGCCGGCACGTAGGAAATGAGGACCGGCCTTGTCAAGTTCACCGCTGCATAATACCGGTGCCGTTGCGTAGTGACTTTCACGTTCGTGACGACGCCAATTAGGCAGTCCTGGGCGATGCGCTTTCTTACAGGCCATTGTAAGTGTAAGCACGCATTTAGTGACACTGCCGCACTAGAGGTGGCGCGGAATGTGCCCGTGCCTGCACGCAATATTTCTGTGTGAGCGATTCCCGATGAAAAATCTTTAAGGAGAAAGTACTAAAGCACTGCGAGACGAATCCACCGACCGGCGTAGGGAGACTTTCCAAGGAGCACTTAACGGGGTCAAATTCCTGATTAATGCTCTCGCGTTCACAATTTCTAAGAATTGCTTAGGTATCCTTGAACGTTTCTTGATAACTGCAGCCTGTTCAAGGTGATGATCGCTCATTAGTGAGAACGAAACTAAGATAAACACAATTGTGCGAATTTTGCTCTGTAACGCTCCATGCGGGCCGCCTGCATTGAAAACAAACATAGAAATTCATTACAACTGAAGTGGTGTCACAGGCACCTCAGTGGGCTCCTGCGGTCATCGTGAGAAACCTATAGCCAACCTGCATTTAAAACGCCCGAAACACCAAGTTTCGTTAAGGCCACTCGGTCTGCCACCGCTCTGTCCGCAGTATGTAAAATTCTCGGAACACGGCTGACAGCAGGCGCAAAAAATTCCCCGCATTTCCCCGAGGGGAAGAATGTGAAAGTGCGAATGCACGAGTTGAATTTGCGCGGTTCGGTAATGTTCGCGAAAGAGAGATCACACACACACACACAACTACAAAGAAAGAAAGATGCATTTATTCACAGACACCTATTTGTGTTGTCGTTGTACTTGATTGCTAGAGCGGATCTCAGCTTTGAAATTTCGTGTCAGTACTCCTTTAAGCGGGTGCATTAGCCCTTCTCACGCCCGATTCCTGGCCAATCCCCCACGTGGGTATGTGCCATGTCAGCGGCCAGGCAGCGCGCGCCCATTTCCCCCCGTTGCCAAGGAAGACGAGGAGCGCGCGCACCCGCAGCTGTTGCTATGCGGACGGCGGCGGACGCTTCAGGCTCGCTTAAGAAGTGCATTCGCACTTAAAATCCGATGTTTTGGCACCTTGAAAACGGTTTGTGAGAAAACTAACATGATCAAACGTGGTCATAATCGAGGTTGTGACTATTCGCGCCAAGTGGGGTATTGATTTTTGGGTAGCTCTTTTATGCCTTGTTATTAAGCTGTTAATGTATAGGCCCTCCATAACTTATTACCTGTCTCACACTATCATCTCCATTATATTGTTACGGGACATGGGAGGACAGTCTCCCATGGTGCCAAGACACGCAATCGAGGACGACGAGGGAGCGGCTGCCGTGCAGCCTGCGCTGGCTTGATCAAGGCCGTCATGTACATAATGTAAATACATATTTCGCACCACTTCATAAAAAGATCGCTCCACCATCAACCATTGATCGTCTCATCTGTTATACCGCCCCGTGTCACTATTTCAAATAACCAGTAGTTTTAGTTGATTTTAAGCCCAAATGTTGAATCTATATCGCGTTTCCTTTAGTTTCTCCCTGTATTCTGGGACAGCCGTGGGAGCTGCAGTGATCTTTAGTTTTGACCCGATTTAGTTCTACGGAATAATTTTTGGACTCCCACTGTGCGTTTCCCCCTTGTAGCAGTGTGGTGAAGTGTTATCTCTGGTGCTTGTTTTATTTTAACCCAATAAGCAAGCTTGTGCTACTTCACACAGTTTTCTTCCTGTATTTCATTGTGAGCAAATGATTAGCCGGAGCGGCAAATGAGCAGCAACATCCCGCCTCGGGATTTCATATGTTATTATAGTATATATTGTTTATGTTATTATAAGTTTGATATATATGCCTTTCACCGTGCGCATACATAATTTTTTACTGGTGCGCTACGATAGGGCTTGTGCACAAATATGTTAATAAAAACTACCTTCTACAAGGAAGAAACATATTCAGGCATGTAAACACATCAAGAATTAAGCATAATAGCATCACAGTATGTTGTGCGTTTTGACAATTTTTTATTAAAGGAAGCGATATCATCCCGAGTGCAAGTTAAATGTGTCGTTATCATGTCGTACAAAAATTCCGGTCATAAAAAGTCTTTGACGATTAAGGGCACGCGTGGGGCAGTGATTAAGTTGCTGAAGCGTTGAGTTTTTGACCACGAAATCGCAGGTTTTTTTTCTACCCGCGGCGCTGTTCTTTGACTGAGGCAAAAAACCAACAACCTAGGGTGTGCGAGACCTCACCGTTCGTTAACGACCGCAGAGTGTTTAGGAGAAATCCGGATCTCCCAACTACGGCATTCCGGATATTTCAGGCACATGCTTCGGTTCCCAATAGTCCACTAATCGAAACTCTAACTTCGTTCATGTCATTGACTGTGCCTGAATTAAGAGGAGGCTCTTCGCAAACTTTGGTATAAAACTAGAAATGAGTTGGCCACACCTGAAAATACTCCAAATAAAGGCCAACGCAGCGTTTCGTACTCACTCCCGTGACCGCCTAACTCTAAGCTAATTTCGTGGATGGCTTGGCCTGGACGGCTAATTAAAATCTCTCCGTGCTGTGACTCGATACTTGCCCGTCGACACGACCCGGCCCTTCTTTCCGTACGAGCACTTTTGGACACGCCCTTTCGCTCCTTCTATTTTCCTCGACATGCAGCAACCCACCCGGGAATTTAATTGTTGACCCGCTCAAGTCGGGAAATAACTGGAACGCACATGCAAGGTGCGGAAAAGGCTAATTAATTTGAATGGACGTTTGTGTAGGCTCTTCTCGGGTGTTGCTCGTTTTTTGTTTGAAAACAACCTGCTGTCGGAACTAAACAAAACAAAAAGACAAAACGTGTTCATTAAGGCGTTTCTTCCAAGAGCCTAAGTTTTCTAATCTAAGTTGAGAAATGGATCGGGCGAGCTTTAAAGCTTGTGGAGTTTAACGCTTCCTGGCCTGCTACCAAAATGATCGTTTATTTCGGGGTGACACCTCTGTAGAGGTGAATTCCATTTTCGGAAATTCTTTTTCGTGAATTCAGAAGTAATCTAGTTTTTCTGTGTGCAGTGGACCTCGCCCTCGTACGATAAGGAGGTAGGAACTCAAAGCAATTCAAGATGAATACTTTAGAAGCAAGCAATCCCGGACTGCTTTCTATGAAAGTGTTGTCAGGGCAAATACGGAAAACTAGGGTGAAGTGACTAGGCGAAAAAAACGTTTGCAATGTGGTATATGTCGTGTATTTGTGTGGGACTGTGTATTCTCGGCTGTTTCGGTTTTTTTTCCTGCTGTCATCACTTCGATCCTTCGAGTAACATTCAACCTATGACTGAGACCCCACATGCTTTGTTCTTTGTTTCTACATACACCCTCACCACATTTGTGGGGGCCACGAACAACAGAGTATAGGTGCACGCAATGGAGAGGTGCCTTATCTAGAAATCCACCACCAAGTTTCTACCACATTATAGTGTTATCGTTTCCCGGCACGCAAGTATTCTTACCTCGTATACAATTGATTCCCCAGCCTGTGTACGGTTCAGCTTCCATTTTCTCAGCGTTGTGTGGATGGTTTGAGCCAACTGCTACGTTATGCGCATCAAGAGGCATTCTCGAGCACTGTTCCTTCTACGTGATTGGCACTACGACATTAATTCCACCCGCATACATACCTGCATGGCCATAATCCTAGCTCTAAATGCGCAGTAGGATAAATGTGACCGAAGGAGCCCTAAAGGAGCATATCGAGACTCGGTGCTGATGCAGGCAAGCTGCCCCACACATCTTAGTTTCCGGAAGGTAAACTGCTTTCTCAGGAAAATCCCGCCATCCTACGAAATTAATCAGTATGTCAATCAATTAAACAATCAATCAGAACTCCTCCTTTTCTCTGTAATCACGCATGATCACCCCTCGTGTGGGTCCCAGTTTCGACTTTCGTATCGTATGTCCTCCCGCAGACAAAAAAAAAACGTCTGCGGCTTAGTTCGGCTAGGCTGGTTATGCAAGCGAAAGCAGCCGTATCGTATTTTTCCAACCGAACGATATGTCTAGTGCAGCGTTCTGTATTGTGACTACTCACTACCGTCGTTTCGTCAGTTTCCGAAGCCGTTGTCGAAGTCGAAGGCGAGGCGATTAGGTAGGTTATACTTGACAACATATCTCGGTGTGTCGTCAAAATTAAATCCAGTGTGCTGCTAGAATTCTGGAAGCTTCTCGTAGATTCTGAAACCACGTGAGTTGTTGGAAAACACAAAAGAAAATTCTCAGATTGCATCGAGAAAGGCTTAAGAATCGGACATGGGCCGGACTAGATAATGTTTGGGATTATCTAGATATTAATAATTGACCGAGAATTGCAATCACGTAATAAATCTACTTGTAAAGAAGGGATCCGACGGGTGGGAGTATCGTCACAAAGGCAAAAATGACGCAGTTGGCTTGAAGGAAAAGCAAGTTTATTGGAGTGAACTTGTACTCCCCTAACAACCCAAAAATACATAGGTGGCGAAGCAGCATTCAACAAAGTGTCATGCGCAGGCGAGTGTCGGGGAATCGAATACCGCGGCGTGTTCTGCGGGAATTTATCTTTGGGCGCCAGTGTTTCTCGAACTGTCGAATTACATCCAGAACACTGCAGATGAAAGAAGATTATTCTAGGCTGTTTGTATCAGCCGATGAGAGACGACACGCACACCCAAGTGGTGGAGCAGCCAAGAGGAAGCTTTTTTGTTTCGACGGTTTATATACCCCCCGACCCATAGTTGCTGTTTCCGGCTACGCTGCCGCCAATGTAGCCTGATACATCTTCCTTCCTTTTAGAATTACGGAATTTGGTTGAACCGTTCATCATAGTCAAGCTTGACGCGGGGCTTTCGAGGTCTGGTCGATCTCCTTGGTACAGGCTGTGACTGTTGTGTAGGAGTGGTGACCCCAAGCAAGGATTGGGCAAGATGGTCTACATCTTCTGGGTTCGGTACTGGCTGGCTGGGTTCGAGCAGCTTGAGGATTTCCTGCTCTGGCGGAATGCTGGAGTCGGTGTCGCTCAAGGTGTCGTCTAGGGGCTCCTCTGTACGAAGCAGGTGTCTCCTGTTCCCGCGAAAGCAACGGCCAGTATCAGTTACCAGGCGGTACGAGCGGGGTGAGCATTCCTCCAACACCCGGGCTTTGGGGTTCCATCCCACATCGCTCTGTAAACGAACTACGTCACCAGGTTGCAGTTGCGAGAGACGACAGCCCTGCATTATCTGCTTGTGCTTTTTCACTTGAGTCCCCCTTGCCTTCCCAAAGTCGGGAAGCCTAGTCCTAAGCCTCCTGCCCATGAGTAGTTCGCTGGGTGACCGTCCGTCCTCCAAGGGCATTGTTCTATAGTTCAGCAGACCCAGCCAGTGATCATCGCCAGTCAGAGCACATTTACGCAAGATACGTTTTGCCACTTGCACGCCCTTTTCTGCGAGGCCATTAGACTGGGGATAACGAGGACTTGACGTAACATGACGGAACTCATATTTGGCCGCAAACTGACTGAACTCGCGCGAGGTGAATTGAGGGCTATTTTCCGAATTCTCCTCCACTGGAATGCCATGACGGGAAAAGATTGCCTTCAGCTTATCTGCAACTTCTGCCGCAGTTGCGTTCTGCAACTTTTCTAGCTCCAAAAAGTTTGACTGTGCGTCGTATACCACAAGATAGGTCTGATGGGCATACTCAAGTAGGTCAACACCTACCCTGCTCCATGGGTGTTTGGGTACCTAACGAATCCGGAATGGCTCCTGTGGCAGTTTATAAGCAAGTGCCTTGCACGCTGAGCATCTGTTGCCAAATGCCACAATGTCCGCATTCATCCCCGGCCAAAACATGAGTTGCCTTGCTCTAGCTTTACACTTGGAGATGCCCAGGTGACTTTCGTGCAACCGTTTTAGCATGTCGGCTCGCATTGATGAAGGCACGACAACACGGCTGCCTTTGAACAATACTCCATTGACAACGGTCAATTCGGCATAGAATGGTCTGTACAACCGATCGACTGGGCTATTGTTTGACAACGCCGATATCACCTGTTGGAAAATGGGGTCATGTTGGGTCTCTGTGACGAGTTTGTCGAGGGTCGTTGGCGCTACCAGGTCGAAGAGGACATGGGTGGCATGCAACTCGATGTCCACTGTGAGGTCGTTCGGCTCTCTGGGGATGTGAGTTTTCTGCCGGGACAGCGTATCAGCCAGGACGAGCTGCGAGCCAGGAACATACTGCAAGGTGAAAGTATACTTCAACCACCGTACGAAGAATCTCTGCAGCCTGGGAGGCATGTCATTCAAACCCTTTTTTGAAATTGCGATTAATGGCTGGTGGTCTGTTTCAAGGGTGAAGTCAGCAGCATACACAAAATGATGAAACCTTTCACAGCCGAACACCGAGCCCAAAGCCTCCTTTTCAATTTGCGCATAACGTGTCCCAGGGTCCGAGAGTGCCCTCGATGCATAGGCCACTGGCCGCCAGATTTCTCCATGCAACTGTAAGAGCACTGCTCCGAGGCCTGTGGGTGAGGCATCAGTGGATATCTTTGTGGCTTTCAAAGGATCGAACACTGCCAACACTGGTGGCTGCGAGAGTATGTCCTTCAACTCGGCAAGTTCCTCTTCGTGAGGGGGAAGCCACTCAAATTCCGAGTCCTCGCGAGTCAGGCTACGAAGGTTCTTCGTTTTCTGTGCTAAGTTTGGAACGTACTTCCGAAAGTAGTTGATCATACCCAATAAGCGACGCAGGGCCTTCTTATCTCCTGGAGTGGGCATGTGGGTCAGACCACAGACCAAACTTGGGTTGGGTGTGATGCCTTCTGCACTGATGACATCTCCAAGGAAACAGACCGAGCTTTGAGCGAATTTACACTTGTTCCGATTAAAGGTTAACCCTGCTTTGCGTGCCGCTTCGAGCACACGTAGCAACCTTTCATCATGTTCTGCTTGGTCTCGACCCCAGATAAGGATGTCGTCTATGTAGAGGCGAACACCCTCTATGCTCTCAAAAATCTCGGCCAACACTCTCTGAAACACCTCTGGCGCTGAGGCTATGCCAAATGGTAGCCGTAGAAAACAGTACCGGCCAAACGGTGTTCCGAAGGTACAGATCTCAGACGAACTGGGATCGAGCGGCACTTGGTGAAATCCAGCTTTAGCATCAAGAGTAGTGAAAACAGTGGCTCCGGCCAGGTCAGATTCGATGTCTTCGCGCCTGGGCAACTGATAGTGCTCTCGCTTTAGGTTCTGGTTTAGCTCCCGCGGATCCATGCACACTCTGAGCGAGCCATCCTTTTTCTTATCAACACGAGTGGGCTTACCCATTCGCTGGGGTCGGGAACTTTGCGTATGATGTCCTCCTTTTCCATGCGATCCAGCTCCGATTTCAGTGGCGTCCTCAGGGCTTGGGGCACACGCCGTGCTGGCTGGACTATTGGCTGGGCTCCCTCGCGCAGAGTCAGATGGTAGGGGCGGCCCAAACAACCAGTTCCTGAGAACACGTCCGGAAACTGACTAACAATGTCTTCCTCCTTGACAGAGTCGACTCTCGATACTAAGCCGAGTTTTTCGCTAGTTTCCAGGCCAAGCAGGGCTTGATGTCCATTCTTGACCACGAAGAAGTCTACTGGCGCTGTGGTGCCGTTCATCTTCAGATGGAGAGTAACCAGGCCTATGGGCTTGATTATGCCTCCCGTGTAGCTTCGAAGTGTTGCTGGGCTGGGCCGGACAGAAGCATTCTTGCTGAGCTTCCTGTACAGCGAATAGGGCAACAGGTTGGCCTGCGACCCGGTGTCGACTTTCAAGGAGAGTTTGCCTGTTGCACCCACACCAACCGTAACAAGCCACTCTGGACGCGACGCAATCGTACACACTCCAACATCCAGGATGTCAAACTCCCCTGACGACTCGTCACTGGCAGTGTTCTCTTGGCACGAGCTAGCTGTTTTCCCACGCGCTTGGTCCGTTGCAGTTATGCAGCAGCTCTGCCGGCTCTTGGGCTTTGCAGGGCAGCGGGCGACAAAATGATTGCTCTTACCGCACCGAAAGCACGTTTTCCCGAAGGCTGGGCAGGCTCGGTCATCGTGCAGTGTGTTACACCTTGTGCATCTTGAGCGCCGGACCCTGTGCTTTTCCGGCCACACGGCATCGACACACTTATCCGGCCGCACAACGTCTACGCACTTCTCTTGATCATTCCATACCATATTTTGCCTATCTGCGGCTTCCGTTGCTTGACAAAGGCGAACGGCTGTTTCCAGCGTCAGATCCGTTTCCTTGAGCAGCTTTGTTCGCAGCTTTTTGTCACGGATTCCGTAGACGACCTGGTCCCTCAACATAGACTCGGCCATACTTGAAAAACCGCAAGACTGAACCTTGATTTTCAGGTCACGAAGAAATTGCTCAAAGGGCTCACCTTCCGCTTGCTGCCTTGTTCGGAACACGTGGCGCTCGTAGATCCCATTTTTCTTTGGGACACAGTACTCCTCGAACTTTTTCACTACCACATCGTAGTCGTCACGGGACTCTCCGTCGGAAAACTTGAAGGTGTTGTACACCTCAAGCGTCTCTTTGCCGGCAACGTGCAGCAGCAGCGCGACTTTCTCGGCGGGCTTCTTTGTGGAGAATGCGGTCGCTAACATGAAGATGTCGAGGCGCTGCCGGAATCGCGTCCAGTTTACGTCAAGGTTGCCCGAGCACACGAGCGGTGGCGGCTGACGTAGTGCATCCATTTTTGCAAAGGTGTCCGAAGCGGGATTACAACATTACGGCGATAATTCGGCTGTCGGCTGCGCCATGTATCAGCCGATGAGAGACGACACGCACACCCAAGTGGTGGAGCAGCCAAGAGGAAGCTTTATTGTTTCGACGGTTTATATACCCCAAGACCCATAGTTGCTGTTTCCGGCTACGCTGCCGCCAGTGTAGCCTGATACACTGTTGACGCTAGTTCGAAACGCTCTCCCTATCAAAGGAGATAACCCGTGCGGCATAAAGAATGGAACGCGCGCTTCTCTTGGCCCACGAATAACACGATAAAACTGCCCGGCGCAGCCGTGCGGCAAAAGCATAAGCAAACAAACCAAATACATGATTCGCGACAATATTGAGAAGATCGTGGAGTTCATAAATTAAACCTTCGGAAGCGTTGAGGGGGGGGGGCGCCAACAGTTAACAATTATAAGTTTTGTCTTAGCGAAACTAGCGCAGGGCCAAACAGTTTCCACATATGTTTTGATATATATAAGAAACGACTGGATGTCATGAGCTATACCAACGCCGGCTGTATAATCCTAGCCTAACGCGTGAGCACAAAATGACCAAACAGCCACTCTCCTGTTACTGTCTCCTACCCTTTCCCGCTCCGTAGCCTTCCTACGTGCTTTCATGTCCGCCAGCCAGCGCCGCTTCTCGAAAACTATGCAAAATAGTTGACAGTTTGTCTAGTGTTCCCAAGGCGGCGCTCCGACGCCTTCGCGCAAGCTGTCAGACACATGCAGTAGAAGTGGGTGCAGTGTTCGCGACTCGCGAGCAATTACATAAGGTGGGACGTCCGGCGGCGAGCGCCACATACCGGAGGAGTGCCCGAACTAAGCGTCCCTTCCGCTCCCATCGGAAAGCGGGCGACGCGTCAGGCAATGTTTATACAGGCGGCATTGGCTATACCGATAGCTCGTGCCGTCCTTCCCTGCTGCAGCGATAAAATTCGTAACCTTTGCTACCGTGTAGAATTTCGCTGCAACGCACTTTACATAATAGCCATGTTTCGGTTGAACAATTATGTCCGCGTCTCATGAGCTGAAAATAGAGCTAAGCTGGTCCCGCTTGTTCATAGCTGTTCTCGCGTTGGTAAATACAACTTGAGCTGATAAAACTGTTCCAGCGCCTGCGCGGTTAACCGATGATAATTGCAAAAAGTTTACATTTTGTCTGCGCGTACAGGAAGGAGCATTTGTGTGATTAGGAAAAAGAGTAAGTGCGCAGCTACTGCGCGCGCGAGTGTTTGAGGCTGGTTATTGGATGTTGGCACCGCCGGTATTCTAAGCACTAGTTGCTTTATTAGCGGATATTTCGAGCTCGCCGTCAATTAGTCGAGTGTAAGCGTATGTTGCACCATTTACGGTCATCCTGTTGTGAAGAAGTTTGAATTCAGTCGAACCTATACACTCTTTGCTATATCAAAACAGCTTTTAACATCGACGCAGTGGTAAGTCGAGCCTTTTCGTCCGTCTGCTGTAGGCCGTGCGTCACGCAGGCGTAGCAGCAGGTTCCCAGACCCACCGCCGGCCTCTATCGATGCGTCTGGGTACCGCCAAACTGGCGGTTCTCAGACACACAGATAGACGGCGCAGTGGTCTCGCAGGGGCAGGTTCGTTTACCTCCCGCTAGAGAAGGGGGACGTTGACTCGCGCCGGTGACCTTTAGCTTCCGATTTTTTAGCCCGCCCTGCAGAATTTGCGCGCCGACGACGCTGCCGTTCGGGACCGAGCGTCCATTTATATTCGAGCCGCTACAAGAGAACCGCAGCTCCGCTATTCAGCAGGTTTCACACTGGGTGGAACTGGGTTTAATGTTTTCGTAGCTTGTCTTGTGCCGGTGGAAAAACTTCAGTCAGTGATACATCGCAGCCTTTTAGCCTCGATTTATTATCCTATGGTTATTTTTATAGCTGCTGGATTGGACAGTAATATGCGTTTTCCTGCTCTATACGGTCCTCCCAAGCGGTCAGCCGGCTCGATTGAATTTGGTCTTAGTGTTTAGGCAAAGTGTTATGCAAATATATTTTGAACTTTTCATTTTTGTTGTTTCGTGCAGGGGTTTTTTTAATGGCCTCTACTCCGTGTAAAAGTAAACAATTGATTTCGCCTCTGCCTTCAAGATCGTCAAGGTGGTCGTGAAAAATACAAAACAGGTCTTTAATGGCGTTTTGCACACTTTGCAGACCGCACTCAATGCGATCGATAACGTCCATCCAGGCTTCAATTTCATGCAAGCGTTCACCTGAATTCAGCAGTTTTGTTTCGAGAGATCCCTTTGCCGCTTCTCCATTGCTTGCAGCCTGCAATAGACTCCTTTGACCTTGTTTCTAGTTGTTGTTTAACATCTCCTAAATACTACAAAATTGTGGTTTCGTGATCACTTTCTTTCTTCGAGGGTTTTTGTTCGCCTTCGGGGAATTTACGTGGGGCTGAGGCTTACTCTCGACATCAATGCCACCCAATAGCATTCGCGCAATGTTAACGCACTCGTGGAGCATTCAACCCAGATAGGCACAGGAACTATCCAGGACAGCGATTGACACTGCACTTAAAATAAAGAGAAAACCCATTACCAACCTGGAAATGGGGAAGGCGAGATCGGTCAGCCATCTGAGCAGCTACGACGTACCCGTGCCCATTTTAGAAGGAATGCGTGCTTAGATTGACGAGAAAATTAATCCTGTACAGAAGACTTTGATGAATGAATGAATGAATGAATGAATGAATGTGAGCACAAAGCTGTCGCAGTAGGAACGATAAGTTGTCGCGAATTTACTTGCGAATTCGCACCATGTAGAACGGTCTTAAGTAGGGAAGACCACAGTGAGGAAGTTTTTGTTAAAAAACGCGTTCGCGCATCCGCCTTTCTGGTTGCAAATGACGAAGAAAAGACGGTAGCGTTTTCTGCCGCTGCCCCGTAACATTGCTGTACCTTAATTGGGTAGTCGAATTCACACTTTACACGCTATCCAAGAAAACATTTATTTTCAATCGTTTGCTGTTGTAGGCATCGGTGTGACAACCCTGAACACCCCTGGCTTGCAGAAACAGCCGACGCAGTTTTACAACTAAAGAGAATGTGTGCATATTTTGTTGCGCGACAAGACATCTCAGAGCGGTGAGAATAATTTCGACACCACTTGCTCTCTTCCATTGACCCGTCCACTTGGAGAGACACCTCAAACGCCTTGGCTTTCCGCCGACGCGATTTTTCGAACATTTGTGGGATTGGATCGGTCGAACTTCTGCCAGCCACGTGGTAGATGTCGGTTTAGATCTCGACTTCGAGGTAACATTTTCGCATTACTTATGTTTGACTTACCGTAAAAACCCGCGTATAATACGAGGTGTTTTTCCAAATTTTACTATGTAAAATTTGTGCCTCGTATTCTATGTGGATCCCAAAGTTTTCAGCCGAAAATTTGCACTTTCGGCTTCAGCGGAGGGTGCGCCATCTTGCGGTGGCGTTAGCTGGCTGCTGCTTCTTTCAGCCGGCGCCATTTTGATTGTTTTGACCACGCTAAGGATCTCGGCACGTTCACTGCAAGTCTATCACGATTTCGGGTGCACGAAAACAGTATTCGGCTGAAACTAAAGGAAAGGTTATTTTATGTGCCGAGACCATCAGGAATTGCGCCGCAGACTGCAGTTCGGCGTCACCGACGGCAGCATTCGTGGGTGAAGAAAGCAACTGGTGCTTGACAGGATAAAGTCTGTGTGGTGTCGGCGGCCTGGAGCACTGTTGGGGGTTCCCGTCAGTCCTCGTGTTGGACGCCTTTCGCTGCCACCTGGCCGATTCCGTGAAGAAGTTGTTGCGCGAACCCCGCACCGAACTCATTATCATTCCAGGGGGAATGACATCCTAGCTGCAACCGCTAGACGTTTGCATCAACAAGCCTTTCAAAGACTGCATCAGGTCCTGCTACCAAGAGTGGATGAGGTCAGGAGACCCGTAAGTGACAGCTACCGAATGGCTGACGCGGGTCTCCAGCGGTGCTTTGTGGCTGGATCGCGGATGCGTGGGCCAGCATCACAGAGGAGCTCGTCAGTCGCTCTTTTAGGCAATGCGGCATGTCGAACGCCCTTGATGGCACTGAGGACCACTTTCTGTGGGAAAACATTTCCGACAAGACGACTTCAGGAGACAGCGGCAGCGAACCTGACGATGACTGGACGGAAGTCGGGAGACAGTGCCAGCGAAAACTGACAATGACTGAACGGTAACTGCAGTGAAAATAAATGTTTTCTGGGCTCTGTACCACGCATTATATGCGGATGAAAACTTTTTTTCTGATTTTGCTGTCCCAGAATTGCACCTCGTATTATACGCGGGTCCGTATTATACGCGGGTTTTTACGGTAATCCAAACGAAATATCTCCCAAAACACTGATTCTTGGTTTCTTTTTCTTACTCTAAGTTTATTTATGCTTTTTAAAATTCAGCGTAAGACCGTGCTAGATCAACCTATTCCCTCTTGCGAAACTGAAAAATACTACTTCACTCCTTCCAGGTAGCCGGTCATCTTACAAATAGATGTTACACTTTACATCTCCGTCGCTATTTAGCCATCGTCACATAAATTTATTGCTCCGTACGAATTTCCTGCCTTTAAATATATATTATTGCACTGTAGAGTTTGGAATCGCCTTTTCCAACTTAAGATTGACGTCACACCACATTTAAAACTTATCGTGGCTTTGCACCTCTGTTGCAAACGTAAATTACTACGTGGAAAGTCACACCGCAGCATCGCTCATTTCCGAGTTTAAAATTGCCTCTGCGTCAAAGACAACACGGGAAATTGTAGCCTCTTTCGTGCAGACAATTCCATTTTGGTCATTCAAATTAGTGCACCTCCACCGACGCGTATACATTGTAGATCAGAACCCCAAACTTTCATTATGCTCACATGCATTAGCGTGGCGGATTCATACCTTTCACTTCTAATTCATTATTATATTCATTGTTCTCATAATCGACAAATTTTCCCGCTGTTCATTATCATTTTCCGCCCAGTCGTAAGCAACTCCTGGAACGATGCACTGACAGGCAAGGCAACACTCATTCATTTCGCTTGAATCTGCCGTTAAAAAATTGGATCATGCTCGTACCGCGTGATTTTCTGGTGAAGGCATGCTATTTGAGTTGAATATGGCATGTTATCAAGTCGTAGCAGGGAGAGGTGACTCAAGGACACAACAACGTTGCGTCGCTTGCTTAGGTCCTTTTTCGGCCGCATTTACATTCCTCTGGCCTTGCAGAGTGTAACTTAATTATGCAAAGGTTCTCACAATAAAAAAAAAGCAAAAGAACTGTTTCGCTGGTGTACCGGGTGGATATTATTCAAAGGAACAGCCCTGGCGTGTCATCATCACCATTTGCGTTTCTTGCTGTTTTTTTGTGGCGTATCTGTTCATTTCCCAAAATATTATCGTTCTACTAAAATCTGCTCGTTTTTCTTTTATACCGAATCTCATTTCCCCGCGTTCCTGTCGAACACACATGACTGCCGTTTCGTTTATACAAAATTAGCTGCGCTGCGCTGGGCCGCTAAAACGAAGCGCTACTATGACGTTTTTACACCAAGGCAGTGGACATTGATGAAACGGAATGACAGCTTAAAAACAAAACTAAAGTATTTCAAGAAAATACACTTTTCAATACTGAATAACTTGCGCCCACCGCTTCACAAACTTGCTTCGTTGTTTCAACGTAAATATGCCTACAAATCTTCTACACCCTCAGTACCCGTGTAGTCATGCAAATGCAGCTAGCAAGAGAATGGCCTTGTTAATGAGATAAAGGCAGCCTCATACTTGCATGTTTTATTATTATTATCCGCCTTTGGTTGCTGCACAGATTGTCTAAGGGATTTTTGTTCCAAGGTTTCAGCACACAATTTGGGTTCATTAGGGCCGGCGAAATTGCTGAAAGTTTTTAATTACATACATGACACGAATGACTTACAATAAATAGAGGTAGTTTCTTGTGATCTCGGCGCAGACACTTATGTTTTAAAATGCATGCTCCTAAATAAAACGAATGGCATGTGTTCCAGTTATGAGTCTAACGTTTTTGCCGAAGACTATTCAAGTTAAGAGAGTTCACCGTTGACGTCCATTTCCGAGTGCGTTTAACCTTAACTTAGTTCCGTTCCTGTCAGCACGCTAGACAAAGCAGACTTTCTGCCCCTAACAAATTCGTTGGCCCGGGTTTAGCGACAATATGATACGTATGAACAGCGAACTTGTTCCTTAGTACTATTTCTTTTGCAGTTAGAATTATCTACACGTAATGCAGTTGCCTAAGTGACTAATATTACCTTTAGGCAACTCGTTTTTTATGTGGAGCGTCAATTTACTGTTAAGTAGCCTAGCATGCTAACTTATTTTTATGCATTGCATCCTTTTGCAGACTTTTGCGGAAACTTCACTTTATGTAGTTTACGGTAGGCAGACGTGTAAGTACGTAAAACCTGCGTTAAAGAAACTCTGCACCCAGATGCCCAATGCAACACAGTTAACAAATGATTGAGTAATCTTTGCTTCCAATCCACGACTGGCTTTCTCACATCAACAATTAAGCTTTGTTCCCTCAAAGTCCTGTAGTTGGCGCTACCCGAACGTCCTACAGGATTCAAGAACAATATGCCCGTTTTTTAACAGCAGAGGTGTTTGAGCTTTTCGTTCCGACGTGCGGGGCTACCAGAAAAAAAAAACAGAATAAATATCGAGTGCGCCTCAGCGTGCACCTCTTGACGACTACTTGGCGTCGTCCAGGCTTTCCCGCGGGCTTGCGCCGCACGAGGAGCTTGTAAAAATGCCAAGAAAAATACCGAAGGCACGTGAGCGTGCGCCTTGTGAGGAGCACATGGTGTTGGCCAGCTCTACCTTTAAAAGCACTCTGCCCTGCGTTCGTGGCGTGGTCTCTCGCGTGCTGTTCACCTCGCCAGTTCACGCGGGTTTGAGCCTGAAGTGAGGAGCAGAGACTCTGAGTTCGCGCTGCAGACGCCGAGTTTGCGAAGCCGGTGGCCGCGGGTTCTAGCGCGTGCTCCCCTCTCCCCCATATAAAGGCTCGCTTTGAAATCAACCACGAGATCCCATGACTTCTGACCCTTGCCGAGCTGCTAAAAAGATATAAAGTTATCTGAGAAAAACTTCGGGGGTAGCTGTACGGGCAGCTGACAGCTAATCATTGATAATTTACTTCCGCCAACATTTTCCTTAGCGAAACTTTCCGCTACAGCGGAGTATAAACGAGGCCTTTTGATAATTAGGGGGCGCTCTTAATATGCAAATTGTTTGTGCACAAGGTCTACTGCGCGCAAGTTTCAAACTGCTTTCCTGAAGCTCGTCGCCGTTGCTGCACAGCGCTGCCGGATAGACGGCGTTGACAGAGGGCGGCACGAGATGAATGCGTCCCGGTCGAGTTGTTTATTATCTTGTCAAGGCAGGAAAGCAATTAGAAGCAGTGAAGTGCGTTTTATATCGTCCCGCAACGGCCATCCCCCCCATTCTGGTCTTGAGACAACCTGACCTTCTCTACGCCAGCCCTCCCGCTAACATCCTTCTTTCCGAGCTTCGCTGGCTCCATGCCTGGCCGGTTTAGACAAAACATATCTGCTCTTCTTAGCCTAATGACCGAAAGTGTAAAGTTTCAGCTGAGCTCGCGGAACAAACGTGATGGTCGACAAATGAGAAAGCAGCCATTGGCGTCCACGCTTTACGGATAACCAGCCAAACTTTTTAACACTGAAGCTGTTCAGCAAATCGTAATTTTTTGTGGCCACAGTTGAAAATGCCAAGAAATTGACAAGTGGCAGAAAATTACGAGCGCTCGAGTGAGCCTGCCTCGGGGTCACCGCCCGGCGTCCAAGGCTCTCGATTGCAAGCAAAGCATGCCCAGTCAGAAAAATTGGCCAACATTGGCAAAGAAAAGAACTCCAACGTTCGCCGTAATCGTGGCAACACTGGCTCTTAACAAGAAAGACTCCAGCATCCGCCATAATCGTGGCAAAATTTACTCGGAACGAGAAAGACACATCATAGCGTACTCCCATTTAAGTTGGTGTCCAATGATAATCACTTAAAAAAAAAAAATAAAGGAAGCTCATACTTATACAACAATGATGGAGCAAAGGTCGTTGCGGCAGTGAAGAAGAAGCAAACCAGCTGCAGTCATGCAGTTAAACCTTCGTGATGGTTGTGAAGGTTGCGTACAGCTTCACTACATTCACATCTTGCGCGTTAGTGTGAGCTTTCTTCATTTTTCTTACTTTGGCGTCTTTTGTGCCGTGTTTCCTTCTTTGGGCCCCTTCCACACCCCCCACATAAAATTCTGCGTACACCACTGGTACAAGGTATTTAATGAAGCGCCATGGGAACTTTTATTATTCGAAGGTTTTGTAATTAATAAAAGTGCTTTATTAAAACGCCCCAGGGAGAAGGGCCTCCAAGCTACCCGCACGTAGTGTATTATGTGCGGATATTAGCCCTTGCAAATATTACTCACGCACAATGGGAGAATTCATTCTCGGGAGTTTCTGAAATTCTTTTTTCTTCCCGGTGTACAAAAAATTATACAGTGAAATAACAGGTCAGAAATTTTTCTTTATGGGGCGGGTCTGCCATGGACGTACATTGTCACCCGTGCACCAAAAAGAGGCAGTCCGTAAAGGTCTGAATTGCTGAAATTACATTTTCCCCTTCGGCGGAGGTAGACTTCTCGGTCTTTCTTTGCGTATTTATTTCTCTCGATTCATCTATGTTTTTTTTTTCTTGCGCTTACTCGTTTTCTCATGCAAAACTGCTCTAACAAGGACGCACAGCAAAACCAAATGTTCGACTTCAAGCATGCGGCGCTGTGAACCGTTTCCTTGCGGGCATGTTCGGAGCTTCGTTTGAAGTCACCTCAGGGCGGCCTAAATCAACTTTTTTGGATTCTGTACCTTTGTTTAGTATTTGTGAAACTCAGCAATTCACTCGGCCGGGACGTCACTCTCTAAAAAAATGCCGGCGAAGTAAGCCGCCTTTCAGGTTTCGTTGCGCGGTAAGCCCGAAGGCGAAGTCACTACTGCCCTCATTTATAATGTTTTATATTCCTAAAATGACTTAGGTTCGTTTTTTTATAGTGCCTCGAATGAAGATGAAGGATACCTAGGAACAGACAGAGTACTTTACATAAAAACTTCAACGACACCAGTGTTTCTTGAATGTGAAAGTCTCATTTCGGGGATTCTTAAAACTGCCAAACGAAAAAAAAAAATTAAGCCGGGCGCTTCGTGGCTGTGCATCATTTTTTTAAATTATTGACTGGAACCATTACTTGCAACATCAATATAGTGGCCGCCCCTTAGCGCAATGAAAGAAAGTATTCCCAATGTATTCCGTTTTCGAGTTATCCGTGCGAAATGAAAGAAATAGCAGTTGTCAGCTCTGCACAAACCCACTCAGCAATCCCTGGATGGAACCTATGTTTATAGATGGTTATTAGAAAAACCAGCTGAGTTTTTTCTCAGCCAAGGCGACGCACCTTCAAGCAGCCCTAGTGTAGGGAAGATATAGTGAAAAACAACTCACTGGAGACAGAGCAGTAGCCTTGGCGGAGGGCTGTGAGAAGCTTACGAGGATCTTTAAGCCCGTATCTATGGAAAGCATATGTGGTGATTTCTAGAGAATTCAGGTTCTGGTTGCCTCCGTTCGTGTTTTTTTTTTTTGAAGTATGGTTTGTCTTATACATTATGCATTGAGGGCTGTACAGAGCACCGCATACATTATACAGGCCCGTTAGGGCCATTTCCAAGGATGGGAAAAGTTCTTGCGCTTGCCCAAAGTTATACAGAACTAAAGTGCAAAAAATATATCGTCGTGTTATACGGAACATCCAAAACTAGTGGAACCTCCCTGGTGGAAATTCCAATAACTAGTGGAACCTCCAATAACTAGTGAAAAATGTGCTTCTTTTTAAAACAATACAAATATGAGCACGTGGTTAATTCTACTGCTATCTTCATAGCTCGCCTATCTAGACATCTGTTTTTGCATATTAGCACTTGCAGGAATAAAAATAATACCCCGACGTAGCTGTACGCGAGTGCGAAGCATCCACGCACATATCATTACCTTCCTTATCCCAAAATGTCAAAAAATCGGAATTCTTTTAAGTACACAGCAAATTAGGCACTCGCCCTGTCGTCGTAGCTCGCTTCCTGGACACAAGCAGAGCAACGAGGCGTATAGCGCTGTCGTCGCCGCGTACCCCAGAGGCTTCGAAAACGAAGCGGTTTCTATAGTCATAAGGTTCGAAACTCGTGAACCGCGGGAGCTTGCCCTACATCCCCCCGTTGTTTAGCGCAAAGAATGCTATATGTACGTATCAGGCAAAATATACGTCAATTTGCTGCAGCGCCCGCGTTCATTTAGTTGTGAACGCTCGTTGGGTTGGTTTTTCCGATAGGTAGTGAAAAAAGCGGCCGCGCAAGAAAAACATGGTGCGTTCGAAATGAAGCAGAAAGGCTCCACGCTCAAGAAGAAAATGGCGCTTTTGAAATGCCGCAGAAAGGCTCCAGCCGCACAAGAAAAAAATTACGCGTTCGAAAGGACGCAAAACAACTCCAGCACACGAAATCAAAGCAAGCAGAAAAAAGGCAGAACTCCCGCTGGCGCAGTTTCAGGCGGGGGGGGGGGGGGGGGGGGGAGCGGTGTGAACGCGGGAAATTTGAATTGCATGGTGTGGTAGCAGCGAGCCGATAACGGCGGTACAGCCCATTATGGAGAATCACTGGTCTGCACTTCCGACAGCTGTCCTTCGAGTGGAACGGCTTTAATTTTTTTTGGTAATCGTTGCCGTTCTCTTCATGTAAAACCCATATTACAAAATTTACAGTTTTGAGTGTTGTTTAGTTTGCTATGAAATCGCGCTTATAGTGTTTAAGCTCGTCAGTCATCAAATATCTAAAGATTGCGCGATTTCTTTAGGGCATTTGTAATACAGGCAACAAGAAGTGCGAACTTTGGGTGCTTCGTGTTTGACGAGACAGAAAAAAATAACGTCTCATGACTACAGTCCGCCTCTCACAGTAATGCAATGGCTGTGACAGCCATCACTCCACCTTGGGCGCACAATTCGAACCGTTAAGGTACTTTACGGGAACGTTCGCGTTACCTCTTACACTGGCTTGTCTGGGATACCCGGTGTGTTTGCATGTGCAAACTGTAGGTGGTCCTACAGTGTTGTTCCGTTGGGAACCTTTCTAAGGCCGTTGCGTTCGTCTTACCGGGCTGCATGCGTTGGCGCCATTCCGGGTCCCGTTGCGGATCCTTTCCGGCGTGTGTATCCGTTGCTAGATTTACAGAATCGTAACAAGAGAAGGTACGTCTTCACGGCTGAAATCGAACACGTCGTTAAACGGACGGACGCGCGAGGGCGCACAAGTGGCGACAATAACCCTGATCACTTAGAGAATGGCGAAGTCCATTCCCGGTAACCTTGGTTCAGAATAGCGGGGTTATTTTTTTATTCTACACCTTGACACACCTCGAAGAAAGGGATGGGGATGAACCTCTTGCTACTGCTCGATTTCTGGAGTGATCGCATTGCACCAATTCAATTCTACCACGTACCATATTTCTAGAAAATGTGCATACCATGTCATTCACGAAAGGAAATGAAAGGAATGAATGAAAAAAATAACAACAAAACATTGCTAATATGTTGACCAGAATACAGTGTTCTTTTTTTTATTTACAAGCAAAACGCTGAACGAAAGGCTGCTTGAGCGGCTTTCGAATTCAACGGGCATGGTTAGAGAGCCATTCTTCCTGGCTGTTATTCTTTACTATTAACACCGCTGTAAATTCCACTTTCCACGTGGCCCCAACAAGCGGTTTGAAGGGGTGCTCACTGTCTGCGCCTGAACGTAGCGTTTACCCGAAGGTTTATGTTTAAAACAGGCTGGGACGATTCACTGCTGAGCGTGACTTGCAGCGTGCGTGAAACTACAAATCACTTGCTGTGCCGCCGCCCTCGATTCACTGCTGCGAAGAAACCTGCAGCTATCTCTGTCTTGTGTTCGACATGGAAGCAGGCTAAGGCTCTGCTTTGCTTTGTACGGGACTCTGAACTGAAGAAATCTCTTAAAATCGTAGACAGTGCACGTGTCTAAACATACGCACAATCTCGCGCTGTTATTTTTATATTTTACTCTTAACCTGGTTCGGCTACTCTTTCTTTGCATCGTTTATTTTGTATGTTAATTAAGAGTTAACCTGAACTATTCCCTGTTAAAATTCAATTTCTCTCCGAACTTTCCCAGTGGCAATTTTCTTGTATCTCGCTTTCAACGTTTCTTCCTCACCTCCTCCCTGCGGCACGCGTAATGACCAGCTTTACGTACTGTCCAGCGTTTATGGCATATGTTAGCCTAGACCAGCTAACTGAACATCCTTGCGATGTTACAACAGTTTGTCCAAGTGGAAAAAAATGGTCTAGAAGTATATGCACTTTGCGCAAGCATTAACCAGAAAAAATCCCTCCTACCTCATGCGTAGTGCCACTAAATAACTTCATGAAACTGGTCATGACTGAAAATAAGGCCCCCTAATTGGCATTACCGTTTTTAAGGAATCTTCTTTATTTACTTCGCTGAAAAGAAAGGGGGCATTCACTTTCCAGGAAATAGGTTGCTATGTTATTAAGGCAAAATCCATGACCTCTTCCCATCGGAGGGGCACATTTATTTGTAATCTTTGTTCGCGGACCGTGTTATTTCTTTTTCTTTCGCATTTTCGTTTCCTCCGTGCTTAGTAAGAAACTTTAAGACACGTTACGCTACCGAATAGTATTCAAAGGAAGAAAATCAGTTTCGACGCCTTTCTTGACCTATTCTTCGCTGGTTCGTGCTCACCCTCGGCGCCATTTCTGATCCACAGTTTAAGCTGCCGCCTGTGGCTGGATACAAGGCAGCGCGCTGGATCCTTTCCCGATATACCAATGTGCGTCACTGACTCCGTTTCTGCTGCGACCGTTACATCACCTCATCTCACAAACGCGGTTGACGAGGCGAGTTGCGCCAACGCCACTAAGATGCGAAAAAAAGCCTCCCCAGTGCCAC
This sequence comes from Haemaphysalis longicornis, assembly GCF_048455015.1. Taxonomy (NCBI): domain Eukaryota; kingdom Metazoa; phylum Arthropoda; class Arachnida; order Ixodida; family Ixodidae; genus Haemaphysalis; species Haemaphysalis longicornis. Next base: position 115,407,424 of record NW_027526460.1, read on the forward strand.
TCCCCCATCCCATCCCCGATAAACGCCAAACTGAGAATCTACGGAATTGCAGCGAATTATTTTTACGTCGGTATTAAAAAATTACTCCCACCTCCCCTCGCGGGAACCCCTGTGTAGATGCGACGCATAGGGGGTTCCGTTGTTGTTTCCGTTAGGTTGATTCTCCCATCGCGTGAAACGTGCCGTGAACCCCCTGCCGCGGCTATGACGCAACGTGGTGCGGCTATGACGCAACACAATCCAACACAGTCCACTTTAATCCAGTCCAATCCAATCCAATCCAATCCAAATCCAATCAAATCCAATCCAAGCCAAGCAAAGCCAAGCCAATCCAATCGAATCCAATCCAATGACCCTCGCGAGAGAGTGTTCGCTATCGGAGAGGATAGGGGGTGAGCGGCGCAGAGCGCAGCTCGCGCGGCGAGGAGAATGGGGGAGGGGTGTGGACGGACAACGACAACGCCGTATGGAGGGACAAGGCGAGTGAATGAGATGCCGTCGCATCTAAAAGATCACGATGCACGCTCTTAGACCCCCTGTAATGACGTACTCCGGCAGGGGCTTGCTTATTATTCCGAGGACGAGTTCATCGCATCCACGGCCCACGGTGGTCCGACGAAGGACAGAATACGGGGATGTAATAAGCCCTTGGCCCACTTCACTCAGATCGAGCGCAGATCTCTTCAGCCCCGCCGGCTTGGCTCGCTGCTCGCCGCTCGAGTTGCTCGCCTCGGCGCATAAGCGCTATCGATGGGGTGCATGCAGCGGCCGCACAACTCGTCGTCACTTGGTCTCCCCGCCGTCTGTCCACACGAGATACAGCCGGCCGCAGAAACCAATTTCTTTTCGGAGGAGAGAGCACCGTTCCCTGTATGTGTACATGCTTGCAAATCAAGAGGGTACGTGAGCTAGAAGACGCGCTTTCACATACCCGCTTTAGCAATTCCCTGGCGACCTAGAAAGTCGCGACATCTCAGATTACTTCATTCCTCAACCCCGAGTGAAATCACGCTTTGCGCAGTCCTCAACGTAATTACAGGAGAACACCATTCGTTCCACCTGAAGACTTTGCCCACGCTGAGCTGTGATATTTTTTATTCGTATTACAGCCGACTGGTGAAGCAGACACTTTGTAAGGGTCAGAATTACGATGTTAAGGACGTCGAACACCGGGACGTTTTTCGGACATTACGTTCCTTTGATTCTAGAGAGCACCGCTTGCCGCGTAATACGCCATGACGACATGCGTAGCGTATTTAGAGACTCGCCGTAACACAGAAAAAAGCGTGAGCACATGAAGCTCAGCAAGCGGTATATAACGGTCACATGTTATTCCGTTACTGTTATCAGCGTGCGTCCGCGTGCGTCAGCGTACAGCGCTTCGCGGTTATGTTCGAACAGAAAACAAAAACAGCGACCGCTGCCAACAAACTGGACAAAATGTTCGGCATAGTCACATATGAGTGGGGCACACTGAGTACCACACTGAGCAACAATTCTAGTATAGCTCGATTCCGTGTTGCCAATAACACGAGCTCCACAGCTACAGAACTTGCATCCATTCGTGAGGCTCTTCATCACGTTATCGGAGCTACTTCTCAAAACTGGGCCATCTTCTCTGATTCCAAGGCTGCCCTACAAAGCTTACGCGCAGCCCAGCGCTACGGCCCCCTCCACCAACTGGTGATGGAGATAAGAGAAAAATGTTATCAAGCCATCACAGCCGGCCATGACGTAATATTTCAGTGGTTTCCAGGTAATTGCGGAGATATCTATAACGTATTGGCGGATGAAGCTTCCCGTACAGGCCACGAGAGCGACCGCACCATCCTGCTTTCACTTTCAAGGACCGATGCCGCGAGGACGCTTCACTCCTTTGCGCGTAGCATTACCGTGCAGCAATAGAGCACACCGGACTTTTCGAAACCCCGTCTGTATATTCAAGATCCTCTTCTTCACCGCCGTATTCCGTATGGGCTGTATCGACCCCAGTCGACTTTACTTTCTAGACTGTGGTTCGGAGTGGCCTTCACGAAAGCGTATACTCCTTCCTCATCGAGATGACCAGCAGCGCCCTCGGTGACGCCTGTGGGGGAGAAGAGTCTATAGAGAATCTGCTGTGTCGCTGCCTCGAATACTCCTCGGAGAAAAGCGTGGTTGCCACCGCGCTCAGCCGATTATACAATAAATCATTTACAGCAAAGACTATCCTAAGCCATTCGTCTCTACCATCGACGTCACAGAAGGCGACGACAGCCCTTTTACATTTCCTGAGCGAAACGAAATTGCATGAACGACTATAGGGCCCAAAAGGGGACTGGAGTGCGAGACGTTTCTCAGTATCAGTTTCTTTTTCAACCGCGTTCTTAGGATCCTGAATAGAGTTCAGTGAGTAAAGGCTGGAGCATTACACTGGATGTCAAAGTCACGATATACGTTGTCCTAAAGTAAATTGTGGTGTTTGAGTCGATGACACAGCACATCGTGCGGACAGGCTTCTCAGTTGAGATTGAGGAACCTATTACGAATTACCGCAAGATTATGTACTGCGTGCATCAAGCGCTTGAGCACACAATCCTTTCTGCTTTTTGAATCCATGAGGCCACCCCGCGCGCGAATCGAACGAGACAACCGTTCGATTCCGAACAGCGATTTTCCCACTGAGTCCCAACGGCCTGCAACACAGCCGACATAGTCTATATTTGCTCAAATCGACCCATTTTCCGGGATACTGGAATAGAATAGTCTTGTATTTTTTGTCGTGCCTCTGGATAGTGGGCCGGCGGGGATTTACACGCACTAACGCATCGTCTCTCTTTTATTCGTTTAATTTCTGTGGGATGACAAAAAAGTCGGCGCGTTTATCACAACCATTTGGCGGCAGTGTAAAGTGCCCTGAAAGCGTTGCACAAGCAGTCGCTTGAACCCTCGCACGCAGATGCCGAAAAGAGCCGTCGCTGTGGATTTCCGAGAATGACGGCGACTATAGAGCTGGTGTAATGAGCCGCTTCAATGGCATTAACCGCGAAGACTCGCGGCTGTAAGCCCCCGTAAAAGTTCGCTGCAGAGAATTTAGAGCGGCGGTATCAATTTTCGTGTGGCAGCTCTGAAGCCGACATCTACGCGTCCAATTCGGCTGATGGTGAAGCGATTATGGCACGGGCGTAACTAAATTTCGCATCACTGTTTATGTTCGCGAAAAAGAAATAAAATGAAAGAAAGAGCATTAGGGGTGTTGTTTCTTTTTGGTCTTCTTAGGAAGGGGCAACATGAGACGGCCGTGCTCGGGCCATGTGACCTGTCAACCACGATGTGCATGGCGTTGCATTTACGCTTTATAGTAGTGTTCTATTTTTAATCCCCAGATTTCCTTGCTTGATCTTTGCATAAAGTTATTGACCTCCTATTACATCTACACTTCCGTCTGATGGCATGCACTCTGTTAGTTGTATGGTTCGCTGGTTGTCACTCTCACGCCATTGATGTCCAGCCAAATACACTTCATTCTATTAACTTGCTATAGAATGTCAGCCGCTTTAGTTAACTTCCTTGCCCAAGACGGTAGTTTCCCACTCGATTCCTTGGATTTGAACAGGGCGGGGGAGGGGCAGTCGGAATTGCCGTGGAGCAAAAATTTACGACGACGACGATGATGACTGAGACGATGGTGATTGTGGTGAAGCCGACGACAGCGGTGACGATGGATATTGTTGTTTGTGCTGAATTCGCCTCTCTATTGTCCTTTCGCAGTGTCCGAAGCGGCTGTATCACACTCATAAAACGTAACATTTTGAGCGGAACTTTGCAACAAACTGCAGTAATGCATAGTAATAGTAGCATGGGAAGTGAACCCGCGTGACAGCCGTAGCTTCGGACTCCCACCTTGACTTACAGTTACCTTTTTGGTAACTAATAAAAAAATCCGTTTATACCATGTCGGCATTTATTGTTTAGGCAAACGTGTTTTTTTTTTCAAATCCCGTGCCTGTGGTATCCGATGGTAAGACTACCCAACCGCGAAATGATCGCTATGCTCGCGATTTATTAGATGTTTATCCGCGTACGTGCGGCAGTTTCGCTTGTATCATTTGCTGTTTGTATCATTTTTTCATTTAATAACGTAGGTACTACCCTGCCATCAATCTGTTTAGAGGGCCGCCTGTTTCTTCGAAATGTTTATAGAGACTCATTATCCTTTTTTTGTTATTTGTTATTTTATATATCGTAGTTTGTCAGAGCACACTAAATTGAATAAAACACTGAAAGGACAACTTCATTATCGCTGCAATACAAATTGGTTCGCTTTTTTTCCTTGATACCCCCCATTTCTTCTTGAGAGTGGTTTTTCAAACGTGCTTGACGACGAGCGCCTAAATCCATTTGCAATGACGTCGGATTCCCACGCATTGCGACTGCTTATCTGAGGTAAGAAAGAATATTTAACGGTAGGTCCGCCTAATCTGGATGGTTTTCTACTGAAAAAAAAATACCATGGCATAAACTTTATTGAAGTTATCATCCTCGAGACAACTAATGCCTACAGAGTACATTACCGGGCCGTTACGCGATGTTCAATTCAATCCCTGTAATTGATCCATAGCGTGGTGCGAGAACGTTATTCGATTTTCAGAAGGTCGCTGTTGCAACGATAAGTGCTCAGGTAATGACAGTCGTTAGCGATGCTCGGTTGCTTCTTTTTATTGAACAACATCAAAATGTATTTCTGTTTGGTGAATATAACAGGGGGTAAGAATAAGAACACCCTAGAAAAGCCCCACCGCTATATCCTAACGTGCATTGCATCCATGCAAAATCTGTCTACCACGCCATAAATAGATAAATCTATATACCTAACGTTTCAAGCGCGGCATTTCAGGGCGTTTATTTTTTTAACCTAACAAGCATTTTTCGAATGCAGCTCCCCAAGAGATCGGTAATTGTGTCGCCATGTAAAGTACGATGGGGATATGATTACCTTCTTCTTTAAAAATCCAATAAACTTAATCTTTTCTCTTTCTAAATGATAGAATGTAAAACCTATTTTATTTTTTCATTCTAGATTAGTTAAAAGTCGCAGCATCAATTCTTTACAGTATTTAAACTTCTTTCCGCGCTTACGAGTGGTGCGAGAAATTACCTGAAATGATGTATAAAACTACCGTGTCGGGAACGACACAATTTCTTGTTCGATTGCGAGCAGACAATCATTTTGCAAGGCTTGAGAACAGCACAGAACAGATCACTGAAACCTGTATATATGCGGGCCCCGTTTCAAGGCGGCAGAGAAACTTCGCTTTCGATGCAGTTCAGTGTGAATGCACAAAACGAAACTTCTCCACAAAATCAAAAGCCTCCGGGAAATCGGTCATGCAGTTCGACGAACACATTCCCGTACTTAGGGCCCCTAATGGTTTTTTTAGCGCTTTCCGTGAGACAAATGTCTCCACTTGAAAGAATGTGCAATTTAAAAGTGCACAATCTGTTACGGTTTTGTGCACAACGCTGCAGTTTGAGAGCGACAAATCTTCCGAACAAATCCCTCCAAGTTCCCGCTCTCAAGGCTCCCGAGTTAAATTTTTAGAATGCTTATTTGTAGTCTCCATGTTTGGTATATAATTTGATCTCAACAGAGGGTTCCCCTGACGGAGAAGGCGAGGTCTCTATAACTGGGCGGCGCCCCTCAACCCAATTTCTTCTCAGCCGCGCTCGCCTTGCAGAGAATTTGATTATTAGTTAAAGCCGTACCCAGTTTAAAGGGACCACGAAGAGAAATACAAGTTTGTTTATTTCGAAAGATTTCGTGTTTTTCGTGTTTTGCTCGCCTTGCCGTCGTAGCTCGCTCGCTGGACCCAAGTAGAGCAACAGGGCAATCCGTTGTAGTACTTTCGTCGCGGCGTCACCAAGAGGCTTCGAAAGCCAAGCGGTGTATATAGTCATAAGCGTTCGAAACTCTTGAACCGCTGGCGCTTGTCATACATCTCCCCGTTGTTTAGCTCAAAGAAAACTATAGGTAGATTTGAGGCAAAATAGACGTAATTAACCGGCCGCGCCGGCGTTCGTTTAGTTAGAAATGCTCGTTGGGTTAGTTTTTACGATATTAAGCGAAAGAAGCCTCACCGCAAGAAGAAAATGGCGGGTGAGAAATGACTCGGGAAGGCTCCAACCGCGCAAGAAAAAAATTACGCATTCGAAATCACGCAAAACAGCTTCAGCCCATGAAATTAAAGCAAGCACAAACAGAACAAAACTCCCGCTGGCGCAGTTTCAGGCAGGTGGCGCGCGAGCACTGCGAAGGCGGGAAATTTGGATTGCATGGCGTGGTAGAGCCCATTATGGCGAATCACTGCTCTGCACTTCCGAGAGCTTTCACGTTGAATGGAACGGCTTTAACTTTTGTGCGTAGTAATGTTATGTCCGCGCAGTCAGCGACGGGGTGACGCACTGGGACACTTAAAAATAGGGTTTACTCTGGTTCATTGTGGTTTATTCTGGTTTTTTCCGGTTTATTGCCACTGGGTCAAAGCACGTTACCAAAGCGTCTCAGTGTCCATTGTCAATCTCTCACGGTATTCGGGAGTGGCGTTCGCGAGGGAGAGGGTGACAAGGGATGCGCTCTCGTGGAAGATGATAATTGGCGCGTTACCCGGATGCGCCAAACACAGAATGGTGCTTCCGCCGAGGAGCACAGAGACAACATTTTTCTAGTATCGACTATACTGTCACCGAACGTGACCCAGCAAGATAAGTAACTATTTACCCCGCTTTTACCGCCATGTCTGTACAATGCATATTTGTATTAATTTACTCATACAGATCTCGTAATGCCCCCGTAAAGTGTATAATAATGACACGCACTAAAATATCTCATTCCAACGGACGCCTCTACACTTGAGGCCAGATGAGCACATTCTTGTCGCAACTATCTGTTATCACCTCTTGAACTCCTTCTCTAACGAATATTTAATCTATTTGATTTGTTTGACCTCCCATTTGATTGACCTCCTTCTTTAACGTCAAAGGGGAAACATGCCGCTGCAGTTAAGTCCCCGGCGACCCAGAAGAAAAAAAGATGTCCAACCCCGAGCGTCAAGAGACGCCGGACTAAAGGCATAAACCTCCACGCTTTTCGCTCCGTCTTCGTATCTTGCGCCCTCTGCGCTGTCGACATAAAGAGCGTTATGTCTTCTCGCATGCGAGAGAAACGGTGATGCAAAAATAAAAGCAAATTCGAAAAGGGCACGAACGGCAACGACGCCCACCGACGGCAACGCAGAACCGCTCCCTGTTGGCGATGCTCGCTCGATTGACTATCTCCGATGAGCACGGGTTAAACGCGGCGGCAATCTACGATTCTCCAAAACAAAGTGGAAGAAAGGGAAACCAGGGTAGCTGGACTAAACATCAGTATACCATGGCAGAGTGCTGTCAACCCAAATGCTGCACAATTTATCAATGGTGAGCCGTGACGAATACAGAGCACTAGTGCCTTCGTTCTTGACAACGATGACGATGTCGGCGCCGGCAGCGCTTGGTCTATTGCCGTAGTGTCTGCTAAGCAATGCTGTTTCTTGTGACCCCTTGATCTGCATCACCATCGATCCACGGTTCTTCTTTTAAATGCAGAGCATTTCTTTAACTCACGATGTCACCCGTTCTAGGCGTCCGTAGTAGTCCGCATCGCTCGCCTCGACATGCCCGGCTTAGGCGTTTCGCTATCGGCGCGATCAACATTCGACAGCGCGCCCAGGCACGTTTCAAGGACACTCTCTCCCCTCTCTCGGACTCAACGTGCGCCGAGGCTGCCAATTTTACTGCTGACGAGCGCTCTCTCGTCAGCAGTTGCCACAAGTGCAACAACATTAACGTAACGCAAACTACTTAACATCGTGCGCCCCCGGAAATGCTCTGCATTTGATCGTGCCCCTCGCGAGGGGGATGTTTCACTGCGTCGCCATGCGAACAGTTTGCCACGCGTTAGGTTTACTTGCGCGGATACGTACGCAGCCCGGATAAGCAAGGCACCGGCAGTGCCCTCTGCTCGAGGATTCGGGCAGGAACAAACGAAGCCCAGGGTGATGCTCACCGCGGAGCCCGGCCCGGCGACGACAAAAGCAAGGAAGCTTGATCTACTTCAGTGCACTGGAAAACAAAGGGTTTTTTTTTAGCCTGAGATACAGTGGCCGAGGTTGAGCAGTTTCGCGTGGCTCCTGTAGAGCCGTGCGGCGCAAGCGTGGCACATGGGGGCCTGGTCCACTTGATGATAATGCGAGGGGTGGCCGGGTGTGGAACCAATGGCTCGTGCGTCGCAGCCACCCCGGCATGCGCCTGTGGAACCAGTTTAGCTCTGGGGCGATGGGTGACGCTGCGCAAGAGCCATTTGATAAATACGCGTGTGTCACAAAATGCGTATACCGTGTGTGTGTCATTGAAGCAGCAGTAAGCATGATAATCAAGCTGATCCTAGAACACAAGTAAAGCTAAGAATAACCAGCTGAACCTTAACTCACGCTACGTATATCCTGCCTATTCCAAGCTAAGCCACTGCTAATTTTTTTTCTGTTCAGTTGTTCGAATTTGCATGAACCGCAATGCAGCGCTTGACACATCACATCACCAAACGACAACAACGTGAACATCCCAAGTACGCTAGTACGTGGCCACAAATAAGGTGTACACTCAGGTCGCGTACATGCATTCGGCAAGGAACAAACCAAAAGTCCCTGCTGAATGAAGTTAATATGCATCGTTCGCCCGGCGATTGCTGTTACTTCGTTTCACAAACTTTCTGCCACATTTAGTTGTTTTGACAGAAATGTCCGAAAACATTTAATTCTTTTTACACCTGTACAATCGCCATCTGTTCGTGTGAAAGTAGCCATGAGAATGGCAGTGGTGCTAGCAGGTGGGCTGACGGATTGACAATTTTGTAACTGGACAAGAAACACCGCTGTGCAGGCAGCCTGCCTAGTTTTTTAAGCCTGTCTTTTCTCTCTTTCCTGCAAGACGAGCACCAACAGAAGCTATTCTGTTCTTTAAAAAACTGGTTCTGCGTAAAGAAGGCTGAATTCGGTCGAGTAGTGACTTTTTGGGAAACCCGGTTCATTCGGGTCCGTTTTTACAGCACCAATAGAGCAAAAAGCCGGCATTGCACTCATAAGGAAAGCCTTTCATTCCGTTTTACGTAATTGTAGTGTATACCTCCAAATCACTAAGCTAAGTGAATACCAATTCTCTTCGCACTGAACTGTTCTTTAAAATATTTTATTATCCTGCGTTCTTTCCTTTTTAATCTTATTTGTTGCGTCGCAATCTTCCATAATCCTTTCCATCTTTATCCAGGACGGCTATTTTTTTTTGGATATTCTAACATTGCAGCGTACCGACAGAGAGAGGTCTATAAGAAGTGCAAGCCACTATCTAGGTGGAGGGGCGCAATTAAAAAATTCAGAGGCAAGGAATACACAGGGGAAGCGCAGTGCCGGAGCCGGTGGAGGTCAATGGGAGAAGGCTTCGTCCTGCTGTGGACATAAATAGGGTAGTGGCGGCGGGTGATGATGATGATTTAGATTAGCGTGCTATCAGAAAGAAATCGGGGACAAACATAAACATCATACAGTCAAACCCGTTTATAGCGAATTGCAATATGCCCCGGGATTAGTTCGATATATCCAATAGTTCGATATAGCCGAACCCGCCTACAACGAACTTATTGTTACAAGTTCGCAATCCGCGGGAGCCCCCCCCCCCCCCCCCCCCCCTCCTTCTCGGCCTCCCCAACTCCATCATCCCCGCATGCAGAAACAAACACATTAAAGTAGCCAGTACCATGCCCAAAATAATCCCTTTATTGCAAGTAATAAAGCTACTTTCCGCCTGAACTGCGTACTTTGCAAAGAAAAAAAGCGGTGATTTTTGTTGTCACTTTCGTTTTGGCGGCTTCAACTAGCATAGCATTCTCTACATGAAACATTGTTACCCCAGTTCGAGTCCGCGTCCTGCAAAATTTAAGACGCATTGGCCGAGCACATCGACTCCCGAAAGCACTTCATTATAAGCGTCGGACGGCTTTCACTCTAGACATCATCGGGAACATGGGTGAGCTCTTCCTGCAGTTCACCGATGCTGCTGTCTTGGTCCGGGCCCGCTCACTAAGCGGGTTCCGTCGTGAGCCCCGCGCGTCGGAAACAGTTACGGAAAGTGTCTGGCGTCACGTCGTCCGTGCGAGGCGCAATGTCTCAGTCGCAACTCTTGCTTTGCGGTCGCGGCCAATCCACATCCCAATCGCCGCTCCGAGACTGTGAATTTCGGCGGCCATGTTCGGCGCGCAGCGTTCGATATATCGGATGTGAACTTCGTTATAAGGAATATGTTTCCCATGTATTTCCGTAACTGAAATATTTTTGTTCGATATATAGCATAATTCGCTCTATCCGGGTTCGTTATAGCCGGGTTTGACTGTATAAACGAAAAGAAAGTTTGAAACTATTCGCTCTTGGGATTAAAGAAAAAGCCTTACAAAAAAAGCGACCGCGAAAAGGGGTGACGTGAATGACCTTAGCCACAAGAGAGGAAATGGGCAATGCGAAAATGAAGGGGCGGCAGAAATATCGTAGCGATGGCCTTACGCCAGGAATCTTTTTCGTGGTACGTTTTGGGCTATATTATTGAGCTTGTACAGTCAAATCAAAGTGAAACCTGAAGAGGAAATATTAAACCAACAGGGTTTATTACCATGGACATATTTTTATTTCAAGTTACTGTCACTCATTGACTGAGCGACTCATTGCCTGACTGACTGTCTGCCTGACTCCCTCCTACACTCACTGACTCACTCACTCACTCACTCACTCACTCACTCACTCACTCACTCACTCACTCACTCACTCACTCACTCACTCACTCACTCACTCACTCACTCACTCACTCACTCACTCACTCACTCACTCACTCACTTACTCAAGCAATCAATCAATCAATGAATAGATCAATCGATTAGATTAGCTCTAGCATGGCTTATTGATTTGGTTAGCACTACGAGCCGTGACCAAAATGCGTGACTGTTCAGGCAGTCTTTCGTTCACTAGTAGAATCCAAGAAGAAAACAAAACGTTTTGTGGCAGCTTCCCTCGCTCCAAATCATGCGACGTTCGAAGTTCGGGCCCGAAAAGTGGACGCATTCCGCAACTGCTAATCAAGAGGGAAGGCCTTGCGGCAGACTTTTCCAACGAATGTAATTCTTCCTGCAAGCAAATGCATTATTCCGCCTAAAAGAAACTTGGAAACAGGTGCTCAGGACTTGAACAAGAACTCAAACAATGAGATAAAATTGCGGGACATAGCACAACCCGCCCATCCTTCCTGAAATGGACACTAGAGGGTGCAAGACTAGTAGAAAATTATCATGTACGAAGAAATACTAAACTGCCACCTCAGGCGCTTAAACGTAAATTGAAAGTTTATACTTCGCGTTGCAAGTATGGTTGTCGTTTTAATAAACGCTGGATTACCTACTCCGCATGATCAGAGTTTAGCCTGTCAGGGTTCAGGCACCAACAACAGATACCACTAGGCAGATTTCGGTGGAAGCTGGGTTTAACGCTGGAATAGTTCTCCGTCTTTCATTTATCTGTCTCGTATGTTCACGCCATGGGCTGAAAGTCTCAAGTTAGAGGAAGTAGTCGCCTGCTTTCTCTTCAGACACCGAGCATAGGAAAGAAGGGGAAATTCACTCTCCATAAAAAGAGAAAAGCACCACCAGCGCCACATTCTTTTCGGTCTGCGTATCTCGGCATGAAAAATGGGACACTTCTGCCTCTTTCTCAGGGCGTCCACGTCGAGACCATTTCATTGTTACGCCCCTTCGAGTGTCAAAGCAGAGCGGTTTCATCTTCGCTACAGTTCTTCTAGCAGGCTTGCTTTGCTTTCATAATATTCGGTTGTACAATTTAGGGAGCTCTTACATTTTGATTTGCTTCTTTGTTGTTTCGACGCTCTCTTTGAAACGGGTGCCATCGAGCCGCTCTTCTCCTTTTTCCTAAATTGCCCTGCTCATTCTTTTGAGTGCCAGAAGAGCAACATTCATATAATTTGTCAAGCGTAGTCAGCGTTCCCTCTGCCATCCTCAGCTGAGTACAGATGACTTTGCTTTCGTGTTCGCATCGCATCCTAGCAGAAGAGACTCTTCACAATGCATCCTTTCGATGGGTGCTCGCGTCTGCTTTCAAGGAAAAGTCAAATTTTATGACATTGGAAGCTTCGAGAACCGCAGTTAAAAATCTTGTTAAAAATAAAACTCTCTGCTGCACTTCCAATGCCGAAAGATACATGTAGAGGTGCATCATCTTAAATGATGTTATCTCTCGCAAGCTCTCTCTCTCTCTCTCTGCGCATGGGTGTGTGTGTGTGTGCGTGTGCGTGTGCGTGCGTGTGCGTGTGCGCGTGTGTGTGTGTGTGTGTGTGTGCGTGCGTGCGTGCGTGTGTGCGTGTGCGTGCGTGCATGTGTGTGCGTGCGTGCGTGCATGCGTGCGTGCGTGCGTGTGCGTGTGCGTGTGTGCGTGTGTGTGTGTGTGTGTGTGTGTGTGTGTGTGTGTGTGTGTGTGTGTGTGTGTGTGTGTGTGTGTGTGTTACATTATTTCTCTTCATGTCGGGATGCCGGAAAAGGTTACCATTTTAATAAGGGCGGGCTCGTGCACTTTCGCTACGGCACTCTAGCTTACTTCCCCTTACCACTTGCAAATTTGTGCGCACGGATATTTGAAATATGAAAGCGAGCGACTTATATGGTCATTTATTACTGTTTTGGGGCTTCTACATTTATTCCACGAATAACTTCCCCCTTTACCCAGCCATAACTCCCCCATAAGTCCCCCCTTTACGGCAGCTTTTGCACGATGCCAATTGCATTGTAGGCATTAGTAGTAATATAAGCAGTTATGTTAACTGGCTGGCCTTTAAAGTAATTGGTTCAAACATGAGCTTTGGAATTGCGTTTAATTAGGCGGATTCACTATTGAACAAGCAGTTTAAGGGGAGCTTTTTGGCCTTTCAGGCATCTTTGCGAGTGTCAGCCTTTATTTGGGCTCAGAAAACATTTGCTTTTAGTAGTTAGGTCATCCAGCAGTGAAGATTTATTACATCATTAAACTTTGTATGTTGAGTGATAATAGCTTTGACTGAATGTCGTCACGCCGAACTTCATAAAAAAGGTACCAGTTTCCGAAAAGATAATACATATTTCACACTAATTACTGTGATGGTTTAGAAAAGATGTCTAAAAGAAAGTGGGAGAGAAGGGAAATGAGTTTTTGCAGGCATTCGTAAGTAAGAAATACCTATGAGTCAAGAAAATTGTTCTTTCGCGGATGCTTAGGGGTCAGCCGCCCGTATTTTTTCGAATTGGCGCTTTTTCAACCATATCATAAAGATGGTTATAAATTCATTCCTAGAAAATTATGCCTAGTTTCCATTTCTTTATTTCTACTATTTATGCCCGTCGTAAGGGGGGAAATTAAGTCACTTAACAAGGTACTTAACCGATGCTGGCACAATATTCTCGGATTCGCGGCCACAAGTGGCAGCTGTGTAACCGCTGTGTTCTGCTTTTCTAGCAAGAAGAGCATTGTCTCGTGCATACTGCTCCTTGCCGCCTGGCCGCTGATTACCGATGGAAGACATCGACAATCATCCCATCCAGCCAAGCCGCAAGGCGTCACTTCTGACGTCACGCGCCACCAGGACACTATAAAACCCCCGGCGACGCATCAACCCTTCGAGATTCGCGGCCACAAGTGGCAGCTGTGTAACCGCTGTGTTCTGCTTTTCTAGCAAGAAGAGCCTTGCCTCGTGCATACTGCTCCTTACCGCCTAGCCGCTGATTTCCGACGGATGACATCGACAATCATCCCATCCAGACAAGCCGCAAGGCGTCACTTCTGACGTCACGCGCCACCAGGACACTATAAAACCCCCGGCGACGCATCAACCCTTCGGTATTCGCGGCCACAAGTGGCAGCTGTGTAACCGCTGTCTTCTGCTTTTCTAGCAAGAAGAGCCTTGCCTCGTGCATACTGCTCCTTGCCGCCTGGCCGCTGATTTCCGACGGATGACATCGACAATCATCGCATCCAGCCAAGCCGCATGGTGTCACTTCTGACGTCACGCGCCACCAGGACACTATAAAACCCCCGGCGACGCATCAACCCTTCGGGATTCGCGGCCACAAGTGGCAGCCGTGTAACCGCTGTGTTCTGCTTTTCTAGCAAGATGAGCCTTGCCTCGTGTATACTGCTCCTTGCCGCCTGGCCGCTGATTACTGATGGAAGACATCGACAATCATCCCATCCAGCCAAGCCGCATGGCGTCACTTCTGACGCCACGCGCCACCAGGACACTATAAAACCCCCGGCGACGCATCAACCCTTCGGGATTCGCGGCCACAAGTGGCAGCTGTGTAACCGCTGTGTTCTGCTTTTCTAGCAAGAAGAGCCTTGCCTCATGCATACTGCTCCTTGCCGCCTGGCCGCTCATTTCCGACGGAAGACATCGACAATCATCCCATCCAGCCAGGCCGCATGGCATCACTTCTGACGTCACGCGCCACCAGGACACTATAAAACCACCGGCGACGCATCAACCCTTCGGGATTCGCGGCCACAAGTGGCAGCTGTGTAACCGCTGTGTTCTGCTTTTCTAGCAAGAAGAGCCTTGCCTCGTGTATACTGCTCCTTGCCGCCTGGCCGCTGATTACCGATGGAAGACATCGACAATCATCCCATCCAGCCAGGCCGCATGGCATCACTTCTGACGTCACGCGCCACCAGGACACTATAAAACCCCCGGCGACGCATCAACCCTTCGGGATTCGCGGCCACAAGTGGCAGCTGTGTAACCGCTGTGTTCTGCTTTTCTAGCAAGAAGAGCCTTGCCTCGTACATACTGCTCCTTGCCGCCTGGCCGCTGATTTCCGACGGAAGACATCGACAATCATCCCATCCAGCCAGGACGCATGGCATCACTTCTGACGTCACGCGCCACCAGGACACTATAAAACCGCCGGCGATGCATCAACCCTTCGGTATTCGCGGCCACAAGTGGCAGCTGTGTAACCGCTGTGTTCTGCTTTTCTAGCAAGAAGAGCCTTGCCACGTGCATACTGCTCCTTGCCGCCTGGCCGCTGATTACCGACGGAAGACATCGAAAATCATCCCATCGAGCCAAGCCGCATGGCGTCACTTCTCACGTCACGCGCCACCATGACACTATAAAACCCCCGGCGACGCATCAACCCTTCGGGATTCGCGGCCACAAGTGGCAGCTGTGTAACCGCTGTGTTCTGCTTTTCTAGCAAGAAGAGCCTTGCCTCGTGCATGCTGCTCCTTGCCGCCTGGCCGCTGATTTCCGACGGAAGACATCGACAATCATCCCATCCAGCCTAGCCGCATGGCGTCACTTCTGACGTCACGCGCCACCAGGACACTATAAAACCCCCGGCGACGCATCAACCCTTCGGGATTCGCGGCCACAAGTGGCAGCTGTGTAACCGCTGTGTTCTGCTTTTCTAGCAAGAAGAGCCTTGCCTCATGCATACTGCTCCTTGCCGCCTGGCCGCTGATTTCCGGCGGAAGACATCGACAATCATCCCATCCAGCCTAGCCGCATGGCGTCACTTCTCACGTCACGCGCCACCATGACACTATAAAACCCCCGGCGACGCATCAACCCTTCGGGATTCGCGGCCACAAGTGGCAGCTGTGTAACCGCTGTGTTCTGCTTTTCTAGCAAGAAGAGCCTTGCCTCGTGCATGCTGCTCCTTGCCGCCTGGCCGCTGATTTCCGACGGAAGACATCGACAATCATCCCATCCAGCCTAGCCGCATGGCGTCACTTCTGACGTCACGCGCCACCAGGACACTATAAAACCCCCGGCGACGCATCAACCCTTCGGGATTCGCGGCCACAAGTGGCAGCTGTGTAACCGCTGTGTTCTGCTTTTCTAGCAAGAAGAGCCTTGCCTCATGCATACTGCTCCTTGCCGCCTGGCCGCTGATTTCCGGCGGAAGACATCGACAATCATCCCATCCAGCCAAGCCGCATGGCGTCACTTCTGACGTCACGCGCCACCAGGACACTATAAAACCGCCGGCGATGCATCAACCCTTCGGTATTCAGGGCCACAAGTGGCAGCTGTGTAACCGCTGTGTTCTGCTTTTCTAGCAAGAAGAGCCTTGCCACGTGCATACTGCTCCTTGCCGCCTGGCCGCTGATTACCGACGGAAGACATCGAAAATCATCCCATCGAGCCAAGCCGCATGGCGTCACTTCTCACGTCACGCGCCACCATTACACTATAAAACCCCCGGCGACGCATCAACCCTTCGGGATTCGCGGCCACAAGTGGCAGCTGTGTAACCGCTGTGTTCTGCTTTTCTAGCAAGAAGAGCCTTGCCTCGTGCATGCTGCTCCTTGCCGCCTGGCCGCTGATTTCCGACGGAAGACATCGACAATCATCCCATCCAGCCTAGCCGCATGGCGTCACTTCTGACGTCACGCGCCACCAGGACACTATAAAACCCCCGGCGACGCATCAACCCTTCGGGATTCGCGGCCACAAGTGGCAGCTGTGTAACCGCTGTGTTCTGCTTTTCTAGCAAGAAGAGCCTTGCCTCGTGGATACTGCTCCTTGCCGCCTGGCCGCTGATTTCCGGCGGAAGACATCGACAATCATCCCATCCAGCCAAGCCGCATGGCGTCACTTCTGACGTCACGCGCCACCAGGACACTATAAAACCGCCGGCGATGCATCAACCCTTCGGTATTCGCGGCCACAAGTGGCAGCTGTGTAACCGCTGTGTTCTGCTTTTCTAGCAAGAAGAGCCTTGCCACGTGCATACTGCTCCTTGCCGCCTGGCCGCTGATTACCGACGGAAGACATCGAAAATCATCCCATCGAGCCAAGTCGCATGGCGTCACTTCTCACGTCACGCGCCACCATGACACTATAAAACCCCCGGCGACGCATCAACCCTTCGGGATTCGCGGCCACAAGTGGCAGCTGTGTAACCGCTGTGTTCTGCTTTTCTAGCAAGAAGAGCCTTGCCTCGTGCATGCTGCTCCTTGCCGCCTGGCCGCTGATTTCCGACGGAAGACATCGACAATCATCCCATCCAGCCTAGCCGCA
This sequence comes from Haemaphysalis longicornis, assembly GCF_048455015.1. Taxonomy (NCBI): domain Eukaryota; kingdom Metazoa; phylum Arthropoda; class Arachnida; order Ixodida; family Ixodidae; genus Haemaphysalis; species Haemaphysalis longicornis. Next base: position 115,424,599 of record NW_027526460.1, read on the forward strand.
TGGCGTCACTTCTGACGTCACGCGCCACCAGGACACTATAAAACCCCCGGCGACGCATCAACCTTCGGGATTCGCGGCCACAAGTGGCAGCTGTGTAACCGCTGTGTTCTGCTTTTCTAGCAAGAAGAGCCTTGCCTCATGCATACTGCTCCTTGCCGCCTGGCCGCTGATTTCCGACGGAAGACATCGACAATCATCCCATCCAGCCAAGCCGCATGGCGTCACTTCTGACGTCACGCGCCACCAGGACACTATAAAACCCCCGGCGATGCATCAACCCTTCGGTATTCGCGGCCACAAGTGGCAGCTGTGTAACCGCTGTGTTCTGCTTTTCTAGCAAGAAGAGCCTTGCCTCGTGCATACTGCTCCTTGCCGCCTGGCCGCTGATTTCCGACGGAAGACATCGACAATCATCCCATCCAGCCAAGCCGCATGGCGTCACTTCTGACGTCACGCGCCACCAGGACACTATAAAACCCCCGGCGACGCATCAACCCTTCGGGATTCGCGGCCACAAGTGGCAGCTGTGTAACCGCTGTGTTCTGCTTTTCTAGCAAGAAGAGCCTTGCCTCATGCATACTGCTCCTTGCCGCCTGGCCGCTCATTTCCGACGGAAGACATCGACAATCATCCCATCCAGCCAGGCCGCATGGCATCACTTCTGACGTCACGCGCCACCAGGACACTATAAAACCACCGGCGACGCATCAACCCTTCGGGATTCGCGGCCACAAGTGGCAGCTGTGTAACCGCTGTGTTCTGCTTTTCTAGCAAGAAGAGCCTTGCCTCGTGTATACTGCTCCTTGCCGCCTGGCCGCTGATTACCGATGGAAGACATCGACAATCATCCCATCCAGCCAGGCCGCATGGCATCACTTCTGACGTCACGCGCCACCACGACACTATAAAACCCCCGGCGACGCATCAACCCTTCGGGATTCGCGGCCACAAGTGGCAGCTGTGTAACCGCTGTGTTCTGCTTTTCTAGCAAGAAGAGCCTTGCCTCGTGTATACTGCTCCTTGCCGCCTGGCCGCTGATTACCGATGGAAGACATCGACAATCATCCCATCCAGCCAAGCCGCATGGCGTCACTTCTGACGTCACGCGCCACCAGGACACTATAAAACCCCCGGCAACGCATCAACCCTTCGGGATTCGCGGCCACAAGTGGCAGCTGTGTAACCGCTGTGTTCTGCTTTTCTAGCAAGAAGAGCCTTGCCTCGTGGATACTGCTCCTTTCCGCCTGGCCTCTGATTTCCGGCGGAAGACATCGACAATCATCCCATCCAGTCAAGCCGCATGGCGTCACTTCTGACGTAATGCGCCACCAGGACACTATAAAACCCCCGGCGACGCTTCAACCCTTCGGTATTCGCGGCCACAAGTGGCAGCTGTATAACCGCTGTGTTCTGATTTTCTAGCAAGAAGAGCCTTGCCACGTGCATGCTGCTCCTTGCCGCCTGGCCGCTGATTTCCGACGGAAGACATCGACAATCATCCCATCCAGCCTAGCCGCATGGCGTCACTTCTGACGTAATGCGCCACCAGGACACTATAAAACCCCCGGCGACGCATCAACCCTTCGGGATTCGCGGCCACAAGTGGCAGCTGTGTAACCGCTGTGTTCTGCTTTTCTAGCAAGAAGAGCCTTGCCTCGTACATACTGCTCCTTGCCGCCTGGCCGCTGATTTCCGACGGAAGACATCGACAATCATCCCATCCAGCCAGGACGCATGGCATCACTTCTGACGTCATGCGCCACCAGGACACTATAAAACCGCCGGCGATGCATCAACCCTTCGGTATTCGCGGCCACAAGTGGCAGCTGTGTAACCGCTGTGTTCTGCTTTTCTAGCAAGAAGAGCCTTGCCACGTGCATACTGCTCCTTGCCGCCTGGCCGCTGATTACCGACGGAAGACATCGAAAATCATCCCATCGAGCCAAGCCGCATGGCGTCACTTCTCACGTCACGCGCCACCATGACACTATAAAACCCCCGGCGACGCATCAACCCTTCGGGATTCGCGGCCACAAGTGGCAGCTGTGTAACCGCTGTGTTCTGCTTTTCTAGCAAGAAGAGCCTTGCCTCATGCATGCTGCTCCTTGCCGCCTGGCCGCTGATTTCCGACGGAAGACATCGACAATCATCCCATCCAGCCTAGCCGCATGGCGTCACTTCTGACGTCACGCGCCACCAGGACACTATAAAACCCCCGGCGACGCATCAACCCTTCGGGATTCGCGGCCACAAGTGGCAGCTGTGTAACCGCTGTGTTCTGCTTTTCTAGCAAGAAGAGCCTTGCCTCATGCATACTGCTCCTTGCCGCCTGGCCGCTGATTTCCGGCGGAAGACATCGACAATCATCCCATCCAGCCAAGCCGCATGGCGTCACTTCTGACGTCACGCGCCACCAGGACACTATAAAACCGCCGGCGATGCATCAACCCTTCGGTATTCGCGGCCACAAGTGGCAGCTGTGTAACCGCTGTGTTCTGCTTTTCTAGCAAGAAGAGCCTTGCCACGTGCATACTGCTCCTTGCCGCCTGGCCGCTGATTACCGACGGAAGACATCGAAAATCATCCCATCGAGCCAAGCCGCATGGCGTCACTTCTCACGTCACGCGCCACCATTACACTATAAAACCCCCGGCGACGCATCAACCCTTCGGGATTCGCGGCCACAAGTGGCAGCTGTGTAACCGCTGTGTTCTGCTTTTCTAGCAAGAAGAGCCTTGCCTCGTGCATGCTGCTCCTTGCCGCCTGGCCGCTGATTTCCGACGGAAGACATCGACAATCATCCCATCCAGCCTAGCCGCATGGCGTCACTTCTGACGTCACGCGCCACCAGGACACTATAAAACCCCCGGCGACGCATCAACCCTTCGGGATTCGCGGCCACAAGTGGCAGCTGTGTAACCGCTGTGTTCTGCTTTTCTAGCAAGAAGAGCCTTGCCTCGTGGATACTGCTCCTTGCCGCCTGGCCGCTGATTTCCGGCGGAAGACATCGACAATCATCCCATCCAGCCAAGCCGCATGGCGTCACTTCTGACGTCACGCGCCACCAGGACACTATAAAACCGCCGGCGATGCATCAACCCTTCGGTATTCGCGGCCACAAGTGGCAGCTGTGTAACCGCTGTGTTCTGCTTTTCTAGCAAGAAGAGCCTTGCCACGTGCATACTGCTCCTTGCCGCCTGGCCGCTGATTACCGACGGAAGACATCGAAAATCATCCCATCGAGCCAAGCCGCATGGCGTCACTTCTCACGTCACGCGCCACCATGACACTATAAAACCCCCGGCGACGCATCAACCCTTCGGGATTCGCGGCCACAAGTGGCAGCTGTGTAACCGCTGTGTTGTGCTTTTCTAGCAAGAAGAGCCTTGCCTCGTGCATGCTGCTCCTTGCCGCCTGGCCGCTGATTTCCGACGGAAGACATCGACAATCATCCCATCCAGCCTAGCCGCATGGCGTCACTTCTGACGTAATGCGCCACTAGGACACTATAAAACCCCCGGCGACGCATCAACCCTTCGGGATTCGCGGCAACAAGTGGCAGCTGTGTAACCGCTGTGTTGTGCTTTTCTAGCAAGAAGAGCCTTGCCACGTGCATACTGCTCCTTGCCGCCTGGCCGCTGATTACCGACGGAAGACATCGAAAATCATCCCATCGAGCCAAGTCGCATGGCGTCACTTCTCACGTCACGCGCCACCATGACACTATAAAACCCCCGGCGCGCATCAACCCTTCGGGATTCGCGGCCACAAGTGGCAGCTGTGTAACCGCTGTGTTCTGCTTTTCTAGCAAGAAGAGCCTTGCCTCGTGCATGCTGCTCCTTGCCGCCTGGCCGCTGATTTCCGACGGAAGACATCGACAATCATCCCATCCAGCCTAGCCGCATGGCGTCACTTCTGACGTCACGCGCCACCAGGACACAATAAAACCCCCGGCGACGCATCAACCTTCGGGATTCGCGGCCACAAGTGGCAGCTGTGTAACCGCTGTGTTCTGCTTTTCTAGCAAGAAGAGCCTTGCCTCATGCATACTGCTCCTTGCCGCCTGGCCGCTGATTTCCGACGGAAGACATCGACAATCATCCCATCCAGCCAAGCCGCATGGCGTCACTTCTGACGTCAGGCGCCACCAGGACACTATAAAACCCCCGGCGATGCATCAACCCTTCGGTATTCGCGGCCACAAGTGGCAGCTGTGTAACCGCTGTGTTCTGCTTTTCTAGCAAGAAGAGCCTTGCCTCGTGCATACTGCTCCTTGCCGCCTGGCCGCTGATTTCCGACGGAAGACATCGACAATCATCCCATCCAGCCAAGCCGCATGGCGTCACTTCTGACGTCACGCGCCACCAGGACACTATAAAACCCCCGGCGACGCATCAACCCTTCGGGATTCGCGGCAACAAGTGGCAGCTGTGTAACCGCTGTGTTCTGCTTTTCTAGCAAGAAGAGCCTTGCCTCGTGCATACTGATCCTTGCCGCCTTGCCGCTGATTTCCGATGGAAGACATCGACAATCATCCCATCCAGCCAAGCCGCATGGCGGCACTTCTGACGTCACGCGCCACCAGGACACTATAAAACCCCCGGCGACGCATCAACCCTTCGGGATTCGCGGCCACAAGTGGCAGCTGTGTAACCGCTTTGTTCTGCTTTTCTAGCAAGAAGAGCCTTGCCTCGTGCATACTGCTCCTTGCCGCCTGGCCGCTGATTTCCGACGGAAGACATCGACAATCATCCCATCCAGCCTAGCCGCATGGCGTCACTTCTGACGTCACGCGCCACCAGGACACACTAAAACCCCCGGCGACGCATCAACCCTTCGGGAGTCGCGGCAACAAGTGGCAGCTGTGTAACCGCTGTGTTCTGGTTTTCTAGCAAGAAGAGCCTTGCCTCGTGCATACTGCTCCTTGCCGCCTGGCCGCTGATTTCCGACGGTAGACATCGACAATCATCCCATCCAGCCTAGTCGCATGGCGTCACTTCTGACGTCACGCGCCACCAGGACACTATAAAATCCCCGGCGATGCATCAACCCTTCGGTATTCGCGGCCACAAGTGGCAGCTGTGTAACCGCTGTGTTCTGCTTTTCTAGCAAGAAGAGCCTTGCCTCGTGCATACTGCTCCTTGCCGCCTGGCCGCTGATTTCCGACGGAAGACATCGACAATCATCCCATCCAGCCAAGCCGCATGGCGTCACTTCTGACGTCACGCGCCACCAGGACACTATAAAACCGCCGGCGATGCATCAACCCTTCGGGATTCGCGGCCACAAGTGGCAGCTGTGTAACCGCTGTGTTCTGCTTTTCTAGCAAGAAGAGCCTTGCCTCTTGCATACTGCTCCTTGCCGCCTGGCCGCTGATTTCCGACGGAAGACATCGACAATCATCCCATCCAGCCTAGCCGCATGGCGTCACTTCTGACGTCACGCGCCACCAGGACACTATAAAACCCCCGGCGACGCATCAACCCTTCGGGATTCGCGGCCACAAGTGGCAGCTGTGTAACCGCTGTGTTCTGCTTTTCTAGCAAGAAGAGCCTTGCCTCGTGCATACTGCTCCTTGCCGCTGATTTCCGACGGAAGACATCGACAATCATCCCATCCAGCCTAGCCGCATGGCGTCACTTCTGACGTCACGCGCCACCAGGACACTATAAAACCCCCGGCGACGCATCAACCCTTCGGGATTCGCGGCCACAAGTGGCAGCTGTGTAACCGCTGTGTTCTGCTTTTCTAGCAAGAAGAGCCTTGCCTCGTGGATACTGCTCCTTGCCGCCTGGCCGCTGATTTCCGGCGGAAGACATCGACAATCATCCCATCCAGCCAAGCCGCATGGCGTCACTTCTGACGTCACGCGCCACCAGGACACTATAAAACCGCCGGCGATGCATCAACCCTTCGGTATTCGCGGCCACAAGTGGCAGCTGTGTAACCGCTGTGTTCTGCTTTTCTAGGTAGGAATTTTTCCACTCAATTCTTGTACTGAAAGCTTCTGTGGTCGCTTATCCCCCTCTTTTGTTCCTATGGGTGTCGACGTGTGCACCTATCGGGTGCGCATCGGCAGGTTTTTTGCCTGTCTTTCGCTACAGTGCCTCGCTCAGAGCCGTTTCGCCGCTGGAATGAATTTAATCAGCGTTCTCGGTCCGAGGCCCTCGACACTACTGCTGTCCGCGTGCTTGGCATTGCTCCTGCTTTGTGCAGGTGACGTTGAATCCAACCCAGGGCCTAAGATCGAGGACGTTCTATCTTTGTTAAAGAACTGCTATGAAGAAACTACGACTAATTTGAACGCAATCAAACAGCAAATCAGCATCATTGAGGCCCGTTTGACTGATATCGAAAAAACTGTGAACAATGTATCAGAATTCCAAAAAACTTTTGATGTAGTGGCTGATTCCGTGCAGGAAGTTAAGGCGAACGTTTGTAAAACAAATGAAGGTCTTGCGGATGTCGTTGATGACATGAACAATCGTATGAGGCGTAACAACCTTATCATCAGAGGCCTACCGGAAGAAGAAAATGAAGGATACGCAGAATGTGAACGTATTGTGAAAGAGTATTTTTCAACCCACCTTGAAATCGAAGCTGGAGACATTGAGAGAGCCCATAGACTTGGGAAACCCCGGCCTGACTTTCACCGTCCCATTATTGTTAAATTTCTTAACTTTAAATCAAAACTGGAAGCCCTAAGTAACGCCTCAAAATTGAAAAATCTTGAAGAGCCCAAAGTCTGGCTAGAAGAAGATTTTTCCCCCAAAGTACAGCTAGCCCGGAAAAAGCTGCGCGATTTCGCGAAATCGAACAGAAAAAGCACCGAGAAATACACCGTGCGCTTTAACAAACTGCACATGCATAACTCCACTTTTTGTTATGATGCGGCAAATGACTGCGTTGTCAAGGTGGCCTCAACGAAAGCGCCCTCCCCACAATGAACTTCTTAAGGGTCCCTTTACAAATCGAAGTCAAGCAAACCATTATCCTTGCTCGTAGCAAAATTTCGTAGCATCTATAACAAAATTGACGCCCTATATGCTATTTTGTTCACGTGTTCGGCTGATATATTTGTAGGTACCGAAACATGGCTATCTGAAGATGTTCCAAACACTGACTTAACACTTCCCTCGTCATTTATGCTCTTTCGCAAAGATAGAGCGGGCTGCCGAGGGGGAGGAGTTATAATCGGTGTGAAATCTAGTTATCGCCCATCACGTATTTCCATTTCCTCCCGTCTTGAAATCGTTTGGGTTTCTTGCTATTTTGAACATGTTCATTGCGTCATCGGTGCCTGCTACCGGCCACCTGATAGCCGGCAGGATTTCGTAGAAATTCTTAACGATTCGATCGATACTATTTTCCTCAAGTTCCCGAGTTGTCTACTAATTCTTGCCGGTGACTTTAATTATCCTGACATTGACTGGGCCTCCCTAACCGTTCATGCTCGACGTAATCGCCATGAACAACTAAGCTTTCTGCGCTTACTTCATTATCATAATCTCAAACAACTCGTACATAAACCGACGCTTGGCGACCACATACTAGATCTTGTCCTCACAAATAACCCACAGCTTGCTAAAACAAACGTACTGGACGAAATCAGTGATCATAACGCCGTACATTGCTCGTTGCTGTTACCACGTGCCGAGAAATCTAAAGGTAAGAAACGTATCTTTACCTACAGCCGAACCAACACTGAAAAACTAAACGGTTTGTTGCAGAGCTTCTCTGAAGACTTTGAACTCAACTTTGCAAATCGTTCAGTGCAGCATAACTGTTGTTTGTGCCGCGATAAACTAAAGGAAGTAGAAGAATTGTGTGTACCTAAACCATCAATAAGCGAAAGAGTAAATGACCCTTGGTTTACTCGAGAAGTAAAAGAAGCTTAAACAAAAAGAAAAGAGCATACCAGAAAGTGACTAAAACGAGCGACCCCGACGACTGGCTTAAATACAAGAGTACATCCAGCGCGTGCGCGGATGCAATTCGCAAGGCCAAAAATGATTTCTATAATTGCACGCTCCCAAACCTTTTAAAAACGGACCCTAAAAAATTTTGGAATGTTACTTATCCAAAGAACAAAAACTCTGCCCCACCCCTCACAAGTGAAGATGGCAAGACCTTGCCTGTTGCAGAATGTGCTGAAAAACTGAACACCTACTTCTCTCAAGTTTTCACTGTTGAGCGACCACTAGATAGCTCTCTCGATTTGCCGTCAGTAACCATTGCACACCCGTTCTCCGCTATCGCAATCACTACGCATGGCGTAGCCTGCGCAATAGATCGTTTGGCACTCAAGACTAGCCCCGGACCAGACGGAATTAGCGCGAAACTTCTAAAATTAACAAGTCCCTTTTCGTCATATTTTCTTTCTTTGATTTTTCAACAATCACTTGATTCAGGATTCATACCAGAAGATTGGAAATCAGCGCATGTGACCCCAATTTTCAAATCGGGTGACAATACAATTCCCAATAACTACAGGCCAATTTCACTAACATCAATCTGTTGTAAATTACTCGAGCACATATTATTCACGCATATAATGAACCACCTTAACCTGAACAAACTGCTCCTAAATAACCAACATGGGTTTCGTAAAGATCTATCCTGCCAAACACAACTCTTCGCATTGGTAACCAACCTTCATTCCGCTCTAAACCTGTCCCTTCCTGTTGACGCAATTTTCACTGACTTCTCGAAAGCCTTTGATCGCGTGCCACATAAACGTCTGTTACTAAAAATTTGCTACCTCCAACTTGACCAAAACACAACACGATGGATAGAAGACTTTTTAACCAATCGTTTCCAGACAGTCAAATGAAACAATCATATTTCTACCCAGACACGTGTTTCATCTGGGGTCCCTCAGGAGTCTGTGTTAGGTCCTCTTTTATTCCTGATTTACATCAATGATAGAGCATGCAGCCTAAAATCAGCAATTCGCCTGTTTGCGGATGATTGTGTAGCATATAGAGAAATATCTAATCCAGCCGATACAATTATCTTGCAATCTGATCTGATTAAGCTAGAGGAATGGTGTAGCTGCTGACAAATGGAAATCAATGTAACAAAAACCAAACACATAATGTTTAGTCCTACCCCCGAGGCAGTTCCTGCTAACTACAAAATAAATGAAACTCCAATAGATTTAGTTCAATCGTTTAAATATTTAGGTGTGTTCTTCACGGCGAATTTAAAGTGGACGTGCCACATAGAATACATAGCTACTAAAGCCTTAAAAAAACTTGGCCTTCTCAAGAGGCGGATACATTTAGCCACCAAGGAAACAAGGTTTCATGCATATAATTGCCTTATCCGGCCCTCACTAGAATACGGTTCAATCATATGGCATCCTCAGGGCGCAAACTTAACTAACCTCTTGGAATCCGTCCAGAACAAGGCAACCCGGTTCATCACGTCCTCGTACTCGCGTTACCAAAGCGTATCTTCTTTAAAGGATTCACTCATCTTCCCTCGCTTGCCACGCGCCGAAAGTTGGCTCGATTATCTTTTTTTCATTCGCTGTACCACAGTAGCACGCCGTATTCCCAGCTTCATATCATTCCACCGCCTCATATCTCCGCCCGCGTAGACCACATTTTCAAAGTTAAACCAATTTTCGCTAAAACAGAAAGATATAAAAACTCTCCTTTAGTCCTTGAAATCGCAGAATGGAACTCGTTAGCTGCTCACATCGCAGAACTCTCCGATTCATCATCCTTTCAACATGCACTCAAAACCTTTCTTGAAGTTCTTTGATGTAGCATAAATCTTTCTTGTGTTTTTCTTTTTTTTCTGTATCTTTTTTGCCCCCAGTAGAGTGTACTGTTTGCGCTCTTTTGTTTTTGCTTACTTTTTGAAGTGTATTTTGCGTGAAGCCCTTTTTTCATTCAATGTAATGTATTGTTGTTTGGCGTTTTTTCTGGATTGTACTTTCAGTTTCTCGATGCAATAGTCATGTACACCATCTCTGCTTTCATTTATGTTCTGCTGGAAAAATGTACTGTACTTTTGATCATAACCGCACTCTATCCCCCCCTATGTAATGCCCATTCGGGCCTTTAGGGTATGTAAATAAATAAATATAAATAAATAAATAAAATATTAGTGGTTGTAACGTTGATCATTGGATCCACTAAATCTATTTCGGTATACCCTCAATGCACTGAAAATGAGAGTTGTTTATTGTGTGCAAAGTTCTCTGGAAGACGTCCTACCCCAAATAAACAGAAAATATTTGAGTCAAACTAAGGCACGTATTAATCACTACCTAGAAGACTCCCATGGGACTTATAAGTCGTAATGACGGCGTCACAAATTGAGCGATCACGGAGGGAAGCTAGTGAGAAAATTGCACGTGCCTTTGTAGCGCAGTCAGCGATCGATCAAATGGTGATCATTACGACCACAATGACGATGTTATGGAATATTTTTGCCTATAAAATGAAGGCATTCCCTGTTCTCTATACAGAAGAATATGCTACGCCATACTGCCATTCAGTTGCCTCCAACTTCCATAACATTTGTCCCTCCCCCCCTCATTTAAAGTATTTTCCGAGCTGGAAGCACGTTTATGAGAATTCTAGTGACAAAAGGTCCGTGGACAGGCGCTTGCTACCAAAACGCAAGAAAGGGGAGATGCCTTCTGCATCCGCTACCCTTGAGAAGCAGGTCCATCAGCTGAAGAAAATGCCCAGCGAAAGAGACGAGGCGGAACAACAAAATGACAGGTTGGTAAATGAAATCAACCCAAAAAGGAGTAGAAGAAAATGAGAAAATGAAGACCTAAGAAAAGCCTGCGCTTGTATGTAAGAGCGTCTAAGGGTATGGCGGTGGCCGAATGCAGAGGAGGAAACGAGTTGGGGGCAGCCATGAGGGAAGTGTGGAAAGGAGAGGGAGAAAAAAGAAAACAGATGAAAGTGTCAAGAAAAGAGGAGAAAGCTAGGGAAACAAGACGAAAAGAAGTAAAGGAAGATGTTAGGAAGAAGAAGAAGGCAAGGCAGCGATCGTCAGGAGGGTCGGCGGCCTCCGTGTCGTCCTCCGTCGCGACGTCACCCAGAGCGCCGGCGGCGTCAGCTGCCGCACGATGCCCCGGCACGCTCGCGCGCGCATCGATCGAGTGCAGCCAGGTGGCGGCGATTGAAGCCACGACCGTGTCCGCCCGTGGACCTTTCCGTACAAGTGGCCCAACATGACAGTGCTGCCAAAGGCATGGCGGAGGGAAGGCAGACAGGAGATGATCTTACGTGCGTTTCACAGTGGTCGTGCCTACGTGGGCGCTCCCGTAGCCACAACCTAGCTGTATTCCAAATTGCAGACGTTGTCCCGTATCGGCGCGAACTGAGAGCGCACAGTGCAGCAAAGCGCAAGTCATACGCAACCGGCCACGAGCAGACAAAGGGAAGGCAACGTGCTTCAGACAAACATACGGCGGCGAATATAACAGTTGCACAACTACGAGGTCTAAGTATGGAGAATTCTTTCGCATCGAGGAAAGCAGCTAAGTATTGTGGGAAATCCTTGAGAGAGGAAACAAACACACTTCGAACGGTGCTCCCTGACAGTAATGGTAACTTGGGAATATGTGGACTTCTTGTTAAGCCAACCTACATGGCTGCTTACGAGGGTCCACCATCTTCAGTTTGTTCTCTGTGCCTCCTGTGCGTTTTCACTGCAATTCTACTCGCGCAAGCTTATGCAACCATAAGCGTACTCGTAGCTTCGAGGTCAGTTTATGATGCCACCAGTTACTAGCACACTGCCCCTGCTGTAAGCGTTCCTTTGTAACCTTTACCACGTTCTGCGTAACCGGCGTCTTGCTTCTGTCTTCTTATACTGAGGTTGTCCTGGATCAGGCCATGTCTTGTTCCTACATTTTACCAGTTGAGATGTGTTATCATTTCCCTTTTTAACATTCTTCCCTGAAAGAAAACGTGACTGCAAAAGTTAACCACCAAAGGCAATAATCTATACTGGATACGAGCGATTTACGTAAATTCCAACAAGATTATAAGTTCCTCTTCGTTTCATAGTCGGCGGTAATTTGGGCATTTATGCCGCAAAAAGGCCAGGTTTCTGTTTCCCTTTTTTATATACGACCAGCTTTGTTCATTGCGCAACAGTTACGAAATACTGTTTTAGTGGCACTGTTGAAGGTTGTATGAACTTTGCATAATTTGATGATTTCCACCAGTTATCAAGGTTTCCATCCCGCAGGTCAAACTGATCGCTCGTGATCAATACAGAAGCGCTGACCACACCAGACATTTACCTAGGCCTCCCATCAATTCAATTATGAATACGATAGTTTCCCAGCGTGAATTTTTGAAGATTAATAATACCATGAACACCGAATTCGCAACCGGACATTCATTACACGTGGGCTTTCGGCAGTATCAGTATGCCAGCAAGGGAAGTTTCGCAACCGTTGAAAAAGGAACGCCCCAACCATGTCAGGTAATGATGAGAGAAACGTGAGGAAACAAACAGGAGGAAGCTGGTCTGTATTTTAAATGCAGAGCATTTCAGTAACTCACGATGTCACCCGCGTTGTCCTGTCGTAGTCCGCACCGTCGTTGTACGCACCCCTCCCCCTGCACTATATAAAAGAAAATACTATCCGGCGCCTGGTTTCGATCCCTCGACCCGTCGGGCGGAACGCAATGTACATGGTGCTCTATCCACTGCGCCACAAAGCCGACACAGAATAGGACGCTACGAACGCTCCTTATATCGTTGACTCATTCAAATTACTGCTGACGAGCGCTCTCTCATCAGCAGTTGCCACAAGTGCAACAACATTAACGTAACGCAAACTACTTAACGTCGTGCGCCCCCGGAAATGCTCTGCATTCGATCGTGCCCCTCGCGAGGGGGATTTTTCACTGCGTCGCCATGCGAACAGTTTGCCACGCTTTAGTTTCAGTTCTTTCTTTCCTGGGGTGCCGATGAGCGGCGCCACATCCTCGCACTTCGCGGCGGGAGGATCCGCGGCGGGGGCGAGAGATGGCGCTGGCGTCTCCGCGGCCGCGTGTGCGGCCTCCGCGGGCACCGGCGTCGGCGCGGGGTCATCTTTTTATTTTGCCATAATTTATTTGTCTATTTGGTTTCCCTTCTTGCACCTTTATCACAAAATATCATAGAAGGACCAGCTGTACCGCTGCTGCTGGGACACACTTTAGAACAAAAAAAAATCCGCTTTCTCTTCATAAACAACGCTCCAAAGGAGCTGTTTGTTTTTCCTTTGAATACTCTGGGCATTTAATATTTTCTTATATTTATTATTTACGACTTTCATGAGTGAGTGAGTGAGTGAGTGAGTGAGTGAGTGAGTGAGTGAGTGAGTGAGTGAGTGAGTGAGTGAGTGAGTGAGTGAGTGAGTGAGTGAGTGAGTGAGTGAGTGAGTAAAAATTCTCAAAACATGAGATTAAGCTCAACCTGTAAAGGACTAAAGGATAGGTTTTTTTACGCTTTCAGTTATTGCTGTTCATTATTATTGTCGTTCAGACCGAAGAATATCTAGAAAAGAACCAGATATTGTTTAGTGCGTATATTTAAAATGAATTATATCAGAGTGAAACCTCGTCACAGCAAATAAAGAAACATGCGTCTTGTTCTTGTTAATAATGAGCTGTTATAAATTGTACGTGACCAAACTTTTACTGAATGTTGCGTAAGTTACACCAACAGGTTTTGGGAACTACCGAATTTGTGCTTCATGTAGAGCCAGCCGCTCACGAAGAGAATGGGCTGTACTACCACTACGGTGGCTACGTTGTCCTTTGCGGCATGCTGCTTTCTTCAGCTGTCTTAATCTAGATCGACAGCGCTGAATGCCACACCTCGCAAAATCATGTCTGTTGCGCTAGAAGTGTGTCGATCAAGGGCGCAAAGATAAGAAGTATCGCACAATCAACCAAGAACATTGCTGGTGCTGTTGACGGGGCTTTCCAAGGACGTCGTATGCTCCCCTTCCATGCATAACGAAACCGCGCTTCCCCAAGCAGTGGAATTCACCTCATCAGAACGAGTTCCATATTTAATTGTCAATGCAATACATGATTCATTGATTGAAAACGCTTCCGCCAGGCGTTCTGTCTGTATCAGAGAAAGGGCTCCTAAACCCACGTGACAGTACGCTAAAAAGCAAAGAGAATAGTTATTGGAATAAAACAGTTAAAACAAAAATGAGGTGAGTTTGGGTCCAGAGTGGAATAGAACTCACGTCCGCCTGATAGGGAATCGAACCCACATCCCCCACACTACAGAGGTTCCGTGGCTGTGGCTGAGGCGGTCCTAGTAAATGCGATCTTACCTTTGACTTGGAAACGTGTGTTAGGGGCATGTACCGAGGTTACATAAGTAATTTTACCTTGAAAATTACAGAGGTAGCAATTAGGTCAGCAGCAAACTACATTCCTGCGGCGATTTAGAAAGGCGCATATTGAGAATTGCGTTAGCGATGCTATCATACGGCATCCACTGAAATCTGCAATCGGACTGCGCTGCCCAAACCCATGACGCGCGATCAGTGGGAACGTGGAGTATATGTTCACCTGACGCTATGGCGAGCGTTACGCTTTTAACTTTATCCTCGTGGGCCGGTACCCGCCGCATGTCGTACAATCACTTTGACGTTGCCTATGGCCTGACAAGGCTCAGTGATAGGGCCACGTAAAGCTATTACAACGTATAAGGCTACAAAAGGCGACTGGAGGGGAACAGGTTTCTCCGTCATGTTACCAGGGAGAGAAAAAAACACGTAATGGGAAATGTAGTGATGAATGACGATATAAGGAGGATTTCGGCAATCGCACACTAATGGTGTTGGGCTCACTGCATTCAAAAGGAGCGCTCAGGCATTCTCGTTTTTTTGTGGTGCATTAATTGCGTTAACAATATACAAAGATAAACGACAACTTTATGCATTTAATTCTGTAATAAATGTACTCGAGTTTTGTCTATGACGCGTGTTGGCGGTAGTCTTTCGTCACTACCTATTCCCACCATTGCATTTCGGGTGCACGTTTCACAGCAGTGGAAGATGGTTTTGTTGGCTTAGATATCCATTGAGCCGTTCATCGTACTAGTTGAGGCGTTAGAGCGAGGGTAAATTATTATTTAGAGCGAGAGCTTGCATTCAGGAAGACGCACGTTTACAGGAACGCGTCCTGCAATATGCCGACACGGTCAGTGATATCAGCGCTAACGCACGTAATATACGCAGGTGCTTCATCGCATGCTGCCAAATTCCCTTTTGGAAGGATACACTTTGTCCTGTACCATAAAGTTCTGTTACCTATGGCGTGTGTATAGACTGGTGTACCATGTGCGCTAAATATATTCTTCATGCCCTTCGTCTAACGGTCGAGGCAATGCATCGTTGGCTGCCTTCTTCCGCACCTGAAACAACACAAGGACACATGCATTGAACCTGGTTCTATTACTTATTTATTGACAGTTTATCTTTCACGGCTTACCTCATCAATTACGATCGGCGACACAGCCATTGCCACTACGTGGGTATGGTACAGGATTCCACGAAGGCTTTACAAGGACCTGTAGAGGGTACTTTGCCGTCATTACACCCTTTCAGCGGCAAAGCCAACCCTACAGGCCAATCGCCCTTGCAGTTTATTTCAGTTTCAGTTTCAGTTTATTTGTTTGCATCCTTTCAGTGCGGTAGGCCCGGGCGAAAAGTGAACTGCTTCATTTGAGGAAAGCCGGGCCCCCCGTACTTCTATGCAACGTCAGCAAACAGTCCTGCTTCAATACAAAACAGTCAGGTATAAAAAAGCAAAAAAAGCCAATCCTTTTCGATACAGAGTTTCTGATGTATTTTCTGTTCATACGTCAAATCACGGTTAATATTTGTATAGAATCATGCGTTTAAATCACAGGAGTCACCCGAACACAACAGTTAAAAATCAACATAAATACAAAAAATAAATACAACAGCTGAATACAACAACAGAGAAAACATGTATATCAATGAGAACTATACAGGCAAAACGTCCAATGTAATTAGACTGTGGTCTTCAATCTTTATACATGGTTAGGTTAACGTACACAAGAATGTACATCAGTTCGCAGGCTTTTTATTCACAGTAAGACACTAGCGGCAGTAATATGTAATATGATGTACTTTAAAATAATAAAAATATAAAAATGAAAGTAGGCATAGGCGTGAGAAGCATTTACAATAAGAATAACTGCATAATAGCACAAGAAGTGCTGCTATCTAAATATATATTTTGGGATCTCAACTTAGTTAGAAGGTGTGTAACTGTAAGACACAGCATTTGACGACCGTAATCCGTACGGCAGAATGGAATGTGCGAAAATTCTTGATGGCGGGTGCTGTAGGCAGAAATATTTACTCTGAGATTAACAAGATTCAAAAAGCTATGTTATCTAGATTTAATAGATTTAAGGTATGGGATTGCTAAATAATACTCATACAGATTGCGTGAGCAATAGATGGAGGATATCAACAAATTTCTCGCGTCACTTTGCACAGTCAATATAGCGTGTGATGTAAGAGCAGAAGAACGGGTAAAGAGCGGAAATAGCGCTTTCGGAGAGTCGCCGGAGAAACCTGCCTCCGCAATGGTGCCGACTGTTCAGGCTGACGTCAAGCCGAAGCCAGGCACGCCACCGCCTCTGTTCCGTCTCGACGGGTCTCGTGACTCCCGCCACCACTTGCACGCGCTCTAGAACGGAGTGTGCCGCCAGTGCAGGGGGGCCACAAAGGAAGCCGGAGTGAGGGATACGCACAAGGGTGGGCCACAAGTTCGCGAGGAGAGGAAGAGGGACCAGAGATTCCAACGCATTCTTAAAGATCCACCAAAAAATAACTTCCAAATGACATTTTTTTTCTGTTTGTGTGTGAAAAGAGTAAATAGCCCTTGAGGAAAACAGCCGACTTAAGATGCGCCTGGTATACCCACGTGTCCGCTAAGGTTTACGTAACGCGTGATTCGCAATAATCAAGCTCAAGCGACTCTGGCCCAACCCACGCACCCAACAGGCCATAACGGTTGCTGTGTTAAACAGAAGATGACATAGAAATTGTCCTCCGAAAATTCTCAAGCGGTAACCAAGAAGATGTTAGATTAGAAAGGGTTCCAGAACTTTAGTCGTTATTGCAGCCGTTTGTGCAGATTTATATAAAACGGGAATTATGGGACGCATTTTATTATTTCTTAAGCGCTGGACACATGTACGACTAGTGCACGCGATTCGCATGCGACTGATAGTTACGATTGATCGTTAGGACCCGTTTTGGCGTCGATCGCTGGTCGGAGGAGACTCACGACGTGCGACTGGCAAGCCAGATGCAGTCGTGCCATCGTTGCCATCGTCGTGAGGCCACAGCCAATGAGAGTCCGCTGAGCCCGCAACCGGCTTGCGTTCTCTGGTCGGCTCGGGTGTTGAGAACTTTAGGCTTAGCGTCCTGGCGAATATTTGATCGCCGCTACCTGTGCAACTGCGAATGACAATCCGTAACACAACTTTGCACCACACTATCATCCCCTTTCTCGCATGTGAAACTTTATTTGAGCTACAACTGCCGTTGGAGCGATCGGTGACCGAGACATCTGCGTAGCCTGTTTCGATGCTTCCGCGCAGGTATCGCCATCTCTCGGCCGCTCGGCCCACCGCGCGCCGCGACATCCACGGCCGGTCAGCATAGGCTTGCATCGCGGCAGATATCTGATCGCCGCTTTTAAAATAAGCCCTGAGAACAATCCCTAGCACAATTTTTCACCACACTAACACCTACTTTCTCGCATGTGGAAGTTCGTTTTAGCAATCAGATTGATTCGGAAGAGCAGCGAGAAGCGGTTCCTACCGTGGTCTTGCTACCGTGGTCTGCGCCGGTTCGAGCCGCTGAGTGTGCCGAGCTGGCAGGTGCGGCCGGCGTGTGCGCGGACTGTTTCCGATGCAGAAAACGCTTCACGATTGCTTACTTTATCCATTTCTTGCGTACAAACGCGCGGCATCTACAAATTCAGCTCAGCGATCGTCGTAGTTGACCATGGAGCAAAAACAGTGGGCGGAGCGGCGCCGACGACGCATCGCACACGCGCATCGGGCCATGTGTCTCAAATTCACGCGTACGACTAGTCGTGGTGACAGTCGTAACGATCAGTCGCATACGAATCGCGTGTACCAATCGTACATGTGTCTAGCGCTTTAATGTACAGGCGCCCCGAAAAGAAAACGGCCCGCAGCTTAGTAAAATTAGAATATATTCAATTTTATGCCAATCCCAGCATACGCAGAAGATGTGCGGCCCGATTTTATTTTAGAATAACTTTCTTGAAAAGTCACCGGGACGTTGCTGGCTAAGCACCTGGCGCAAAAATCCGCTAAAAATCTCTAACCGATGCTCCACTAATGTTTTGGGGACCTGTACCTCAAAGTGTTAACTGTCGTATTCATGGGATACTACACCAGGGTGGCCAATCCTGGTCAGGTGAGGGTGTGCGTTACCGGTAATGGTCGTCGGGGTCAGGCCGCACCCCAAGCCTCATTCTGCAATACCATCAACTCGCAGATTTTTTGTTCTGCATGGGTCATTCTGCATGCGAGGCGGATGCTCCACCTCTACGCCACTGCTGCCTGAGAAGGATAAGAATGGGGTGGAGTGCATTCGGCAGGCATTTTCAGATAATGAATGGCAACCTACCATTGTCCCTAAAAAATAAAAACACCTGCATTTCCCCGAAGGGGAGCATGGGGAAGTGCGAATGCACGGGTGAGGCTATGAGGGGGAGTTATGTTGAACTGTGTTGGCATTCGCCCGTTAGTTGCATTTAACACCCCCGCGTGATCAAGTGGGGATTCACACACCCCGTTAGTCGTTCCCTGGAAATCTTGGTGAATTAAAGTGTATGTTAGAGGAGATCACACACACACGCAAGTAAAGTGAAACGACAGTATTCTTTATTCAGCACTTGTTGGTGTTGTCGTTGTAGTTGACGGTCATTATGACCGCCTTGTGGTCACTGAAATGTACGGTCAAGAGTTGTTGCAAGACCGCGCGTATCAGACAGTTCCTCGCAAAGGCCAGGTCGATGTAGCTGCCGTTGATGGTGGTGGGAGCCTCTAGCGGTAGGCACGTCATAGAGTGGTTGGCGAGCATGTATTCCATCAACCACTCGCCGCCCTTTCGCACGTCCACGTTAAAGTCCCCAACAACCACGACCGGGTCCGAGGGCTTTACGCGCCTGGCCACACTCTCCATCGCCGCGTCCACGTATTCGACGACGTCGTCGCGCGAGATGTTTGGCGCGAGGTAGAGGGTGACGACCACGATTCCGTCGCCCGAGTACGCGTCGGTGTAGACGGCACTGTACGGCGACTCGTCCCTGACCGGCGAGGTGGACACGGCGTGCGACACGAGGTTCGCGTAGACGTGACCGACGAGGTAGACGCCGCAGTACTCGCCCCGACTTCCGCTCCGGGCGAAGCAGCAGTCGTCGATGGGGAAGTGGGAATGCACGGGTGATGCGAAAGAATTCTTCTTGGCCAATCGCCCTAAGTGGGTATGTGCTAAAGAAATTAGGAACTCTTCTTGGCCAATCGCCCTAAGTGGGTATGTGGTGCGGACGGACGGACGGCGGTGGACGCGTGATTCAGGGTCGCTTAAGAAGTGGATTCGCACTTAAAATGGAGGACAGCTGCATCTTTCCGATACTAACCTACACGGCACAAACTTGGAGGCTCACTAAAAGGGATAAACTGAAATTGAGGACGACTCAGTGAGCAATGGAACGGAAGATGTTGGGTGTAACATTAAGGAACAAGAAGAGAGCGGAGTGGTTCAGGGAACAAACGCGTGTTAAGGACATATTAGTAAAAATTAAGAAGAAATGGACGTGTGCAGGTCATGTAATGCGAAGGCAAGATAACTGTTAATCATTAAGGGTAACAGAGTGGATCCCTAGAGAAGGCAAGCGTTGCAAGGGGCGGCAAGAAGTTAGATGGGCAGATGAGATCAAGAAGTTTGCGGGGATAAATTGGTCGCAGTTAGCACAAGACCGGGGTAATTGGAGATTAATGGGAAAGTCATTTGCCCTGCAGTGGGCCTAGATAGGCTGGTGATGATAATGATGACCTCAAAGTGTGTTTGGAGTGCAAGATCTACCGCGCAACATCTTTCACTGTCATCCATCGCATCGCAAGTACCCTTGAGCCGCTGGCGGGAAAGTTCCACCTTTCTTTCTTATCGCTTAATTCGTTCGAATGTATCCTCGCTGCAGCTGTACCACGTGATTAGGTGAGGGGAAATGGCTGCTTCACCTGCGCGTGACCACTCAGCACCCGGCTAGGCCGTCTCTACGTGCGCTTCAGGCTAAACGGACCCCGTGACTAGCAAGTGTGCAGCGGCTCCTTCGCCGCCATTTGGTCCCTCACGGTTGCCATCTATGGCACGACGGCTGTGCTGCCTGCGCGTGCCCTTGAGCAAGCGAAAGTCTGAATTAAATCACCCAGTGGATATAGCTAGACGGCTTTCTGCGAAATAACCACCAAATGCAAACTTTCACGAAGCCCCCTGTGTATCGTCTTTGCTTTTGCTCAATATAACTAGGTTTTTAAGTCTTAAGCCTGAGCCACTTTTTATAATTAACCAGTCCTACTTCAAGATCACACATCTCCTAATTTTACGGGAAGCAAATGAAAAAATCGCGCTCTTAAATACGCGACTCTTCACAGATGCCGGTGTTCCCTAGTCCTGTTTGTACCTTCAACCGCTGCGGAGGGTTGCTATGGAACAAATTTCCCAGCACACCCAGTGTGAGACTTGTTTTGCCTGCGGTCAAGGCTTGACTCCGCGTCCACTGACAAAAATATACTACAAACGCCACCGCGAACTGCTGGC
>NW_027526460.1:115445600-115490582 GCF_048455015.1 Haemaphysalis longicornis
CTCCAAGGGCACGAAACAGCATGAATGAAGAAGTTCCAAGCCAGGAGGCCCTATCCGCCTGTAAAGCGGACTTGAGTTTCGGCCTTCGCAGAAACTCCAGTGTCGTCACCCCCACCAGCAGAACAAAATATGTTTCCTCAATGCTCACACCATCACAATTCATCACAATACACTACGCAGAATGGGATGGACGTCTCCTTGGAGAGAGAATTTTTAGAAAAGAATTTTTAAAAGTTGTGAATTTTTGTAATTTCAGACAAAAAGGCAATACTTTCGTGGCGTTGTATGTGTGGGAAAGATATTATTGGTAGAGCTGAAGAGAATAAGGGCCGGGTTAGAAAGATAAGTGGGTTAGTATAAGGAAAGAGTAGGATCGGCAACGAAATAAAGATAAATCTTCAACAGATAACTACATCGCCTGTGCTACTTCGTAAACACATTGCTCAGTTCATTTCATTTCATTTATTGCATCCTTAAAGGCCCGAAGGCATTAAAAAGGGGGGGGGGGCGACAAATACTCTGTGAGGGTGTACAAGTCGATATGAGCAAATTATACACATTACAGTTCTAAATACGCCTATGGTAGTTTGGTCAAGAATGACAAAAAAGTTTACAAACAAACAAACAAAAGCGCTTGGAATTGGAAATAGAGTTTGACTAGCACAAACAACTTGGCAAAAAAATGTATACATGCAGTACGCTTGTAGAACATATTTAGAGCCACAGGTTATTCGATGGAATCAAAGTGAGATTCCAGTTCTACGCGGTATCATGTACGGTCAGGTATGGCAACAATGATGTCGGGGAGGTCATTGCGAAGTGTAATTCCATGGGGGGAAAAGGAGTCGTTCATTGCGGATGTACGGCCGTTGATTCGTGCAATGGGGTTAGAATGGTTACGGCGGAAAGAAGTTCTATTTGGGGGCTTTAAAAGTTCGTGTCTTGATTGGGGGCGGAAGAAGAAACTGTGCAGGACGCATAGGCGTGAGATGAGGCGGCGTGACGCGAGAGATGACAGTTGGATTGAGTGTTTTAGGGTGGTGACGCTGATTTCTCTGGAGAACTCTGAGGTTATAAAGTGCGCTTCGTGGTTTTGGACTGATTCTAGTTCGTTAACGAGATATGACTAGGTTAGATTCCAAAGGACGATGCGTATTCGAGCTTTGGGCGTACATATGTTAAGTATGCTAGTTTTGTAACGTCAGGAGATGCAGATTTTATATTACGGCGCAGAAAACCAAGTGTGCGCAGAGCATCGGAGCAGATGGACTGCACGTGCGGCGCAAATGAAAGCGATGGGTACATGTGCACTCCGAAATACTTGCATGACGCAGCCGAATCGAGAGGAAGCGAATTGATAAAGTAGGTATTATGAACAATGGTTTCGCTTACGGGAAAATGACATTGATTTGCATTTGGTGAAATTGAATGGCACTGATGAATCATGACACCATAGCGCAACTGTGTTCAGGTCTTGCTTTAGCTTAGTATTGTTTTCAATGTTTTGAATGGAGGAGTATATGACACAATCATTTGCAAATATTCGAAGTTTTGTTTGTTTGTTTGTTGTCTGGTCGTTAATGAATATAAAAATAGAAGAGGTGATACTCCCGTGCACTAAGGGACGCCTGATGATACGTTAGTTAAAGGGGAGTTTTGATTATTAGCAGAGGTGAATTGCTTACGGTTAGTGAGAAAGTGTTTAACCCAGGATACAGTATTCGGTGCGATACCAATTGAAAGAAGTTTTCTAAGTAAAAGATTACGTGGCACGCGATCAAAAGCTTTGGAAAAATGGAGGAATATGGCATCAATCGCAAGGTTATAATCCATGTTTTGAGGTAGGTCGTGGGTAAACTCGGCTAATTGGGTGTCACATAAAAAGTGCTTTGGGAAACACTGCTGGTGATTATACAAGAAATTTATTGATCGAAGGTAAGTCGCGAAATGAGAAGATGTGTTCTAGTAATTTAGAAGGAATGCTAGTCAGGGAAATTGTGCGGTAGTTTGCTGGATTGGTTCGTTATCCCGTTTTGAAGATCGCAACTATTCGGCCTATCTTCCAATCGTCGGGAATTTCACCTGTTTCAATGGACTGCATGAAGAGAAGGCAAAGAATCTGACCAACCACTGTGATGGTGTTTACTAAAAGATTGGGGGTTATTTGGTCACATCCTGGCGCTGAAGATATTTTAAGAGCATTGATTAGTTTAACGATTCCTACATGGTGAATTGCTATTTCGGAGGATGCAGCGGTGGGAAAATGGGTAGGTAGTCTTGTTGACTGGGTAACGCTGGTGGTAGAGAATACAGAAGAAAAGTACTCATTTAAGGCGCTTGCAACGTGTTTTGTGCCTATTGGTTTTTTTCCGCCTGGGTCTAGAAGTTGTATGTTGTTACTGTGATTTTTGTGACCGGGCATGCGCCAGAGTTTAGTCGGATTTGAGAGGAGGATTGATAGTAGGTCGCATGAAAAGTATTTATCCTTAGCTTTTTGTAGTTCCTTAATATATTTTTTGGTGCACAGGTGATACTTTTTCCATGTTACAGGGTTATTGCATTAACTAGCAGTCCTGTAAAGCCGTTTTTTCGATTGAAGAGACTTTTCAATTGTTTGTTGGTGATACGTTTTCCATGTTACAGGGTTATTGCATTAACTAGCAGTCCTGTAAAGCCGTTTTTTCGATTGAAGAGACTTTTCAATTGTTTGTTGAACTAATGATTATTGGAAACAGATTTTACGCGAATTGTTTGAATATACTGTTTTATCAAGTTGAATATTTTGTTTTCAAATATCTGCTAACTGGCGCTTACTGAACGGGTTTTATGCGATTCGCGAAAACTGTCAACGAAACAACCAAGTTTGTCAATGATAGCGTCAAAATTTCCTCGTTTGTACTTGTCAGACGAGTTTGTACTTGGCGGTATGGTATGCCCCAAGGATCTCTGCTCTCCCGTTTCCTTTTCAGTGTTTCACTCTTAGACCTGTCAGAGAGATTAAGCGAAATCAAAAACCTCCACCCCTATCTGTACGCCGATGGCATAATGCTCTGGATCGGGAGCGGTAGCGATGGACACATTTAATACAACCTACAAGAGGAAGTGCGCTTGGTGGAAGACTGCGTTCGCGAACGACTACTTGACTGTCCTTCCCGAAAATCGGAGTTACTCGTTTACGCCTTAGACGTAAAGGACAGGAAAGAGACCCTTCGAATCCTAACATCTGCATCCATGTCCCACAGGCATAAGATCCCATTCGCAAACAGCATTATGATCCTTGGCATATGATTACAACCCGACAATCACAACACAGAGGCCATCTTTCAGTTGGAAAAGCGGAGTAAGCTCACCATAACACTTAGCTTCAGAGTGGCTAATAAAAACCTAGGTGGAGATCGCATCAGGATCATTCACGTTTCATTCTGCCTTCGCACCGGATTAGCGCGGTGTTTAGAGCACTTGTCCGCTGCTCGGGCTGCCCGGGTTCAAATGACAAACGAACACAATTTATTTCATTTTTAGAGCATCGGCCATTTTGGTACCATTCATGTTTTCGCAGAGGACTACGACTGCGGTGACTTCTGGCATGTGTTGAGACACGAAAGTTTCGCCTTAACAGAATTGCTACAGGGATGTTTCGAAGGCCTTCAAATAGAACGCATTGTCTGTCGAGTGGCCCATTGTCTTTAAAGAAAACTTGTACTTGTAACTAAGCAGCCAACGGTCAATTGAAAGTTTTACTGAACCACGTGTAGACGTCGGTAAGCTGCGCCAGCTTGCCTTCATTGGTTCGCGCGTGGTGTTCCTTGGTACAACGATTGCCACGCCTCATTCCGGAGTAGCGTTAAATACTTGTAGTGAGCTAACATATTCCCCGTCCCCTCACCAGCTCCGATCTGGTTGACAGTCAGGTCTAAGAACTTGAGTCAACAATTAGGTTTGATAACATTGAAAGCGTAAATATTTGTCGTAACGGCACAGCGTTCTCAACCGAACCAGCCACGTGTTCTTGAATAAGAACATGAGGGGGGGGGGTGGGGGGGGCGGGGGTAAAGAACAGTTGCGAAAAGCATCTAAGAACAGAGAAACTTGTTACGCCGGTGACTGCTTGAGATCCTTGGAAGGAGTGAACTCACCTTACATTGCTAAATAAGACTCGCCAGAAACGCCATGAAACCGAGCTTTTTACATGCACAGATATTAAATCAAACAGCAGAACTACGCGACTGGATTAGGTCGCGGGTTTGATACCCGGCCGCGGCGGCCGATTTTCCCTCGGAGGCACAAAGCAAGAACGCCCGTGTGTACGGGATTTCGGCGCACGTTAAAGATCCCCAGGTGGTCAAAATTAATCCGGAGCTCTCTACTACGTCGCGCCTCATCGCCTGCGTTGCGTCGGCGTGTTAAATCCTACAATCAAATCAATCTAGGGGACTGGATTAAAACGACGCAATTCTGTACGCAGGGTGAGAACGACGGAATTCAATAATGAACGAAGTTAGACACCTGTAGTGACAGTTTATTATCAAGCACGCCCATAGGGAGTAGCCACCTGTTGCTGCATTATAACAGCACTTACATGAGCACAAGCCCCGCAGCCTACCAAACAGCAAACAACACACACAGCCGCAAACATCTTGAATGCACACTCGTGAAACGAGATATACCTAATAAACTTTAATTTTGTTGGTACGCGCCCACGCTTCGATTCCCCCCAATTGCCATCCGCCTACAAAAGGTGCTTCTGTAGTCAATTTGTGTTCTGCAGACCCAGTTCCACGCTGTAAAAAATCGCTTAGTAAGAAGGCGCAATGTGGCGAGTAATGCGACAAAGGAAGGTCTTTCATTCTCGCTAGTTGAAAATAAATCACAAAAGCGAGAATGCATTAGGAATGGCGTGCAAACCCTCCGCAGTTTCAACTTGCTCTCGTGCTTCGAGCAAATTTTATAAAATTCATCTGTGGCTGGCGCATAAAGCGACGAACAAAAGGTATGTCGACACGCAGCACGTGTAGCCGGATGAAATATTCATGTGCCGAAAGAAAAGAATAATTTTAGAGCATCGCGAGAATTTTTCCAGCCTCAGTTATCACAAAACGAAATAGCTTTCTGTGACGGCCGGAAGTGTTAATGAATTTGTTAAAAGTTGAAAAGTGAGCTTACATACCTGCATTTGTAAATTAGCTGCAGACAAAGGGACACGACGTCCAGAGGAAGCCGTAAATTCTATTAGATAACAATATCGGTAATGTTAGCATGCATGCACAGGAGTCGGAGGACTTTTACAAACATTTATTTGGGGTAAGAGCAAGTACCGCCGCAAAGTCTACAAATCTCCGTCCATTTATCAAAGAGAAGTTCAAAATGTTTTCCATGTTTCACTCTGTGTGTTTGGTCTGCGCTTTTGACGTTCAAACAGCCTGCTCGGTTGTCGCTTAGTGATTTATTGACCTGGTATAACATGTTTATATCTAATTCTTGGGCACAAACGAGACAGGAGAACAATGCGGGCATTACATGTGTCCATTTGGGCAGGTTCTACGAGCGCGGGCATTCCTTCAGGCGTTTGTTTTAATTTTTTGCTCATGCTGGCGCAACCTCCTCTCAAAATGGGTGCTTCTGCCTGGTGCTAACGCCATTTTTATAGTGAACAAGCATTGTGTTGCCTGTTGCTTGCGGTTGTTACTAAATACTAGAATAAACCTCCACTGGGCCCACAAGCCGTTCGTCACCTAATGTACAAACATCATAATTCTAGCGGCAGAGAGCAACATTCGTATATTGCAGTAAATACTTATTCCCGGTTCATGTCAAAGGCTGAAAAACCGTTCCTCGACACGCAACATGCACAGCACTTCTTTTGTACGTGACCTTTTGCGATGACGAACAAGCACAAAGGGCCGTTCTTACAAACTTCCCCAGCACCCAGATTTGCAGCATAATATCGGCTTGTTGTCAGTTCTACGTCAATATACGTAGCAACACAGTCGATAAATATATCAAGCGTAAGCGAGATGTCCAACTCACTGCCCACTAACCAGTAGCATGGTGTTTTATGAATGCATGAATATAATGTCGCCCGCTAGGCTAGCCTTCAGCTTTGATTAATATCTCCATATACTGTTGCTTTTCTAGCGAGGCTAGCAGCGCGGCCCTGTAATCAATCTTTGAATGCTGTTCTTATATAGGCGAAGAGCGCGTGCCGCTGTCGTAATTGCGGGTCGAAGATAAATGGTCTTGGGGTTCATCTAATATGACGTTTTCTACAATTCTTCATTTTATTTTTACTTTATTAGGAAGCACAACAAGCTTCATAAACCGCAGTGGAGATCTCATAGTAGTTTACTCGTGTTTGGTGACCCGATATTACAATCACTCAGCCGTAAACCACTCCTTGGAGCTCCTGAGCCCAAGGCCGCGGGTTCTTTTCCCGGCGGCGGCGGCCGCTTTTCTGATGGAACGGAAAAGCGAACGGGCCCACGTGTTCGAAAAGATCACTAGGTGGTCAAAATTAATCTGGAGCACTTCACTACGACGCACCTTATCGCCCTTGCAGCGTCGGCGCGTTAAACCTCGTCAATCCGTTAAACCTCGTCAAGCGCGTCAATCAATAAATCAATCAATCAATCAATCAATCAATCAATCAATCAATCAATCAATCAATCAAATACACAATCAATCACACAATCGATCAAATCATTCGTTGCGGCTTTGCAGGGTTAGTTCAGCCCTGGTGCTCGGCCATAAGAAAGAAGCAATAACGCATTGAACAATGTTGCCACGAAGCCAAAGATGACTAAGTTGTCGTGAAGGAAAAAATGCGAGCCCATCCCCTTCTAAAGGTGGATGGAAAGCGAAGCTGCAACCGACACCCACAACGATTACCCATGCGACGTCACTTGAATTCACACAAGTGGCTCTACAAAGAGTGAAACCAGAGACAAATGAAATGCACTTAACCACGCCCTTTATTACTTCAAAGAGACGGCGGTTTTTGAGTTGTATTGCTTAAGCACGAAGCACATGAGTGCTAACTTCTTTTTTATAAAATCAAAGGATGCTCACACATTGCGTTAGACGATCTCATTTCTCCTCCGTGTGTGCCACCGCCGACAGAGGCGACGACAACGGCGGCAGAGGCGAAGCGCGATGCCATGCGTTGGTGTGAGCTCATTTAATTTTTCTAACACCGGGCGCATGCGCAAGGCTCGCATACCGCCGTTACACGTGCCGCGGGTGGAGCTCACAGAGGCGCGAGAAGTTGCGCGATGCTATCACATGGCATTCGGCGAGAACGCAGGGGGTAAACCCGCAGAAGTTTTCTGTGACAGCACCGCCTGTCTCCCCCGTCTCCACGTCGGCTCGTAGCTGAATCGGTAAGACAAGGGGCTGCCGCTCCGTTTCTCATTCGTTCTAGGTTCCATTACTGGTGGTGCAAGTAACTTCTTCTTTTGTTCGGGGTAGTTTTCTGTTGACACCAAGGGTCGCGACATTAACACGAAGAGGTAGAGGGAAAAACCTTCGCTTTAAAACAACTTTATTGGAGCGAACTTGTGCTCCCCTGACGAGTCAAAGAATGCACAGGCAGCGAAGCTGCCGTCAACAAAGTGGCGTGCGAAGGCGAGTGTCGACGAATCATGTTACTGCAGCGCATGTTGCTGCAACCCATGTTGCTGCAGCGCAAGATTGCTTGCATAAGCTCTGCAGCAAAAGGCCGTTCCGCGGTCTGTGATTAGGACTTCTGGGGCTCCATGTCGTAGCAAAAGTTGGTTTATGAAGAAATTCGCTGCTTCTTGTGCAGTCCCCCGCGTAAGAGCGGCGGTCTCTGCGTAGCGCGTCATGTAGTCAGTCGCCACGACAATCCACTTGTTCTGACACCGTGACGTAGGGAACGGGCCCAGTAGGTCCATTCCAATCTGCTGGAAGGGCCTCGGTGGGGCAGTGATCGGCGGCAGTAGTCCGGCGGGCGTTGTCGGCGGCGTTTTGCATCGCTGGCAGCCACGGCAGCTCCGGAAGTAGTGGGGCACCTTGGTTGTAAGGCAGGGCTAGTAGTTCTTCGCCTTGATTCTTCCAATGTGCTGGGCCGAGATGTCCGGAAGGCAGGTAGTCGTGGCAGGCTTCCAAAATTTTATCACGAAGGTCTACGGGGATGACAAGAAGAAAATTCGTTCTTGTTCCGCGGTTGAAACTTTTCTTTACAAGGAAAGAGTTTTTAAGGCAGAATGCGGGGAAGTTGCGTGTCAAGGCCCTACGCCCGGCGACGTTGCGTCTTTCGAGGTACTCAATCATGACGCGTAACTCGAGGTCGGAAAGCTGCAGGCGGCTAGTTCGCTCTGCGCCATGATCCTGAAGAACGCGCTGTCTTCATTTGAGTCTTGTGGTGGTGGGTCGACGGGGGCGCGAGACAGGCAGTTGACGTCGGAGTGTTTCCTGTGTGATTTATAGACGATTGTACCGTCGAATTTTTGTAGGCGCAATCTCCACCGCCAAAGACGGCCAGAGGGGTCCTCAAATTGGCGAGCCAACCCAGCGCATGGTGGTCTGTCACCAGCTTGAACGGTCTACCATACACGTAGGAGCAAATTAAGGACCCATATAGTCGCGAGGCACTCTTTTTCAGTCGTTCTGTTCGTTTTCTCTTCCTGCGACAGACCACGGCTGTCAAATTCTATTACTTTTTCGCAACCGCTTTGCTTTCGGAGCAAGACGTCTCCCAAGCCTATATTACTGGCGTCCGTGTGCATTTTTGTTTCGGCGTTTTCATCGAAGTGAGCGAGCACGGGCGGGCTTTGCAGGCGTTGTTACAGCTCGCGGAAGGTTTTCTCTTGCGTTTTTTGCCAGCTGAAAGGGGTGCTATCTTTTGTCAAGCACGTGAGTGGCTCTGCAATGCGTGCGCAGTTTGCGATGAAGCGCTGGTGGTACGGGCACAGTCGGAAAAATCGACGCACGACCTTTTGTCTTTGAGTTTTGCGAAGTTCGCTATGGCTGAAGGTTTCGCCGGGAAATGCAGGACTCCCGCGCCGTTGACGACTTGGCCGAAAAACCTGAGTTCCTCGTACGCAAAACATTACTTTTAAGGCGTCAGCGTTAACGACGACGTACCAATGCCCTCGAGTACAGACTCCAACTTTGCAAGGTGTCTGTCCAAAGTCCGTGCGAATAGCAAAACGTCATCGAGGTATACGAGGCAGGTGTCCCACTTTAGGCTGGCTGGCACAGTCTCCATGACTCTTTGAAACGTTGCTGGTGCCGTGAAGGCCTAATGTTTTTTTCTTGCTCAAAAATGTTGCCAACTGCGAACCTTTCCATTAGACGTAGTAATTATATAAATATACTGTTCAAGAATTAGCTACAAAGTAATCTTCAACACTTCCACTAAACGCTTTCACTCTTTTGTTCGTGCCCGGAATCAGTGCGAAAGCTACAGTTATCGTCAGCACTGAGCAGGTCCGCGTAATTTGCTGGTCACAGCATATCCGCCCTCGGTTCTTTCTTTGCTTTTGTGGCTCTGTTTAGGTAGGTATTGAATGCGTTCATTGTCGCAAATGAAAGAAAGCCGGCCAATAGCCGCGACACCACTGTAGTGACATTTCCAGCGGTTTAATAACGCCAAGATCGGAAAAGAGAGAAACTTCTCTTGAGCAAGTATAAGGTTATCTGATGGGCATACAGCAGAAATTTTTGTTTGAGGAACTTTGTGACCTCCTATTTTAAGTACTGGGTGTGTTGGCGACTTGGTTGACTGCGTTCTGAAACCGTTTAGGATTTAGAAAAAAGATAGAAAGTGTCCCAGGGTCCCTTCAACTTTTGGCTGGGCGGAAAAATCTAGAGACAGACACACATACAGACAGACAGACAGACAGACAGACAGACAGACAGACAGACAGACAGACAGACAGACAGACAGACAGACAGACAGACAGACAGACAGACAGACAGACAGACAGACAGACGGACCAACATTTTCGCGCCGAGGAAGCCCAACCGAGAATATCGTGTTTAAAACTCAAAAACGGGTTGAAAAAGAGTGGAAAATTCCGTAATCATTACCTTTTTATGCAGTTTCTCATCAAATCCCCAACAGGCGTTAGTTTACAGCGCAAGGAGGAGTGTTTGTTGTATGGAATAGTGAAATAACAATTGGTAACAATAGCCGGAGGGCTCGAGAAGAAGATGATAAAGTGCTGCGCGGAAATTCTGCGTTCGTTTTCTAGAATATTTGTTTGTTTAGCGTCTTAGATTTCCCTGGGCGGAATACTTCCTCGCATCCACAAAGTTCTTCATAACACGGCAGTCTGCTCAGATTAGCTCCATTTCCCTCCCTGGTATCTTACACTCCAGACGGTTCCTGCTGCAACTAAGGCTAAGGGCACATGAGCCGTGCAAAAAATGCAGGTAACGGGTTTCCTCCTCTTCCCTTTTTCCCTTGAAGCATGGGCTTCACCTTGCAACTATATAAATGTTCAGCACCATCACAGGTACGCATTACAAAACATTTGTAACGGAACGAAGTAATACCCCACAGAAGACGGCGCCTGATTGCAAGGAGCTTGAAGGAATGAACTTCGCTCGAAATGTAGCGACGTGTTCAGCCGAGAGGGAATTGATTTCCCGGACAGCGAAAGTGCGCCTTCTAGCCAACACATTCAAATATGCGCGCGTGAACGCAGAACTGGACGGCGCCTTGGGGTTCTGTCTTCTTCCAGACAAAATGGGCCACAGCTGCTGCTTGAACCCGGCTGAGGTTTGTGGAGGCAAACAACTTGGTATGTGTGCGCACCCCACGACCGCGTTGACGTGATAAGGATGACGTGATAAGGATGGCCGAGCACCGCGGGACAAAAGGGGGTCATGAGGAGAAAAAGTGGGCCGCCAAGTTTGTTACGTCGTAGCCTTCTTTCCATCCTGAGTCCTGTAAGGGAGCATAGTACATAGACGCTTTCTAGGTAACTCATGCTGGCCTCTGCACTACGCCGATAATACTCAGACGAATTAGGGTCTTTTTGATCTGATGAATGGCTTAGTTAAAAATAAATACAAACCTGCCAGGTATTCATGTTTTGTGCGCAAAACGTCGGCGTCGCGTACTTCGCAATCCATTGACCTACTGGGTACTTGGTGCTGATTACAAGGAACCAAGGTGCAGCCATCTCCCAGGGTAAACGTGAGTGATCCCTTATGGCGACCCAAGCCTGATTTATTCCCATTAGCGGGTGTGGTGGCTTATTCACGCGGTAGGCCACGTCACTAAGGAAATATGCAGGACATGATTACTAACCTGTTGGTGGTGGGTGATTGGTGATTTGTTCAGGGGTCAGGAATGTTGTTGGGAAAGCTACCCAGCCGCGTAACTAATTGGTGACCCAGGCGGGGTCGTCATACACTCGCTATAACTTGCGGGTCACAGGGGATTTGTGGGCGGCCAACCCGTGTGTAGTCATTGAGAGGTTGGAGGAGTTACGGGTAGGAAAGATAAAAAGGGAGAAAGTGTCGGCGAAATGTAAGGGAACAATGGGGGCTGGTGGAATGGCAACTGAAAACGCGAAAATAGGAGACAGACTTGGTCGGGCGCTGAGGAGAAAGAAAGTAAATTCCTTTAATGATAAGGAGAAGTCAGCCTGGCAGTCAACTCGATTAGCTACTTCATATTGTCACGAAGCAAAAGACAACGCAGTTGCTACAAGGAAAACAAGTTTATTGGAGTGAACTTGTGCTCCCCTAATTACTCAAAGGAGACACAGGGGGCGAAGCAGCATTCAACAAAGTGGCGTGCGCAGGCGACCGTCGGTGAATAGAGTACGGCGGCGTCTCCTCTGCGGGAATTTATCTTTGGGCGCGAGTGTTTCTCAAACCGTAAAATTACATCCAGAGCACTGTACATAAAAGAAAATTATTCTAGGCTGTATACATTAGTTCTAAACGCCCGCAATATCAAAGGAGATAACAGGTGTGGCACAAAGAATGGAACGCGCTTCACTTGGCCTACGCAATAGACGGAGGAGACAGCCCGGCACAGCCGGTCGGCAAAAGCATAAACAAACAAACCAAATGCACGCTTGGCGGCATTAGCCCCCCTCTAAGAGTGTTTCGACCCGATGCCAAAATAAAATGTAGTCCTAAAAAACAACAAAAACTTCATTATCTTGCGTAGTAAGGTTTCAGTGAAATCACGTTGACGAATTCAGGCTGCGTGCGTCATTGTGGTGTTCCGGAATCACAATCGGGGATCACCTCGTAGGTAAGTTGGCCAACACGTTGTAGATTCCGGTAGGGTTCGAAATACAGTTGCAGAAGCTTCTCACTGAGCCCACATCATCGGATGGGAGTCCAAACCCACACAGGATCCCCTGGACGGTACTCGGCATCTCGGCGTCGGAGGTTGTAGTGTCCGGCATCCACAAGCTGCTGGTCGTTTGTGCGACCTCCAGCGAGCTGGCGGGCCTCCTCCGCACGCTGAAGGTATCCTTGGACGTCGGCGTTGAGGTCGTAGTTTTCTACTTGCGGAAGTATGGCGTCGAGCATCGTAGTCAGCCCTGTTCCATAGACAAGCTTGAACGGTGTCATCTGCCTAGTTTCCTGGATAGCCGTATTGCACACAAACGTGACATACGAAAGGACTTCGTCCCAAGTCATGTTGAACTTCAACGTCGAAGTATATAGACAGCATATCCTGGATCGTCTTGTTCAGATGTTCTGTTAGTCCGTTCGTTTGGGGGTGGTACGCCGTCATTCTTCGTTAATCCGTGTTGCTGTAGCGTTAGATTCCTTGCATAAGCTCCGCAGTGAAGGCAGTTCCGCGGCCCGTGATTAGGACTTAAGGGTTTCATGTCGAGGCACAACTGGGTTTGTGAAGAACTTAGCGACTTCTTGTGCAGTCCCCCGCGTAAGAGCGGCGGTCTCTGCGTAGCGCGTCATGTAGTCTGTCGCCACGACAATCCACTTGTTCTGACACCGTGACGTAGGGAACGGGCCCAGTAGGTCCATTCCAATCTGCTGGAAGGGCCTCGGTGGGGCGGCGATCGGCGGCAGTAGTCCGGCGGGCGTCGTCGGCGGCGTTTTGCATCGCTGGCAGCCACGGCAGCTCCGGAAGTAGTGGGGCACCTCGCTTGTAAGGCAGGGCTAGTAGTTCTTCGCCTTGATTCTTCCAATGTGCTGGGCCGAGATGTCCGGAAGGCAGGTAGTCGTGGCAGGCTTCCAAAATTTTATCACGAAGGTCTACGGGGATGACAAGAAAAAAATTCATTTTTGTTCCATGGTTGAAATTTTTCTTTACGAGGAAAGAGTTGTTGAGGCAGAATACTTGTAAGTTGCGTCTGAAGGCTCTAGGCCCGGCGACGTTGCGTCTTTCCAGGTATTCAATTATGACACGTATCTCGAGGTCGGAAAGCTGTAGGTGGCTAGTTATATAATGTCGTCGCTGAGCATGTCTTCCACTTGTGTCCGGATGGCTTCCCGCTCGTGTGAAGACGCGCGGTACGGTGACTGTCGGTTAGGTCGGGCTCCATCTTCGTTTATAATTCGGTGCTTCGCTAGGGTGGTCTGACGGAATTTGGAGTTCGACGAAAGACACTCGCTGTAGCGACGCAGCAAATCCAATATATTATCCCGGTTTTCTTCTGCCAGCACCGGGTTCACGTCAAAAGTATGCGGCAGCTTGAAAGCGTCTGCGCGTGCGCGTTCAGAGTTGGTGACCGCGATGACTTGACTTGTTTCTTGCGTTTCTTCGAGGAACGAAATAGCAGCGCCCTTGTTTAGATGCTGGTACTCCTCGGTGAAATTAGTGAACAAAACGTGGGATTTGCATTGCTTAAAGCGCGCAATGCCTCTTGCGATGGAGAAGCCGCGGTTGAGAAGCAAAGTTTGGTCACCCTCTACGATAGCATCCATCTCAGGAGCAGCATCTTCACACTAGACGGTGATCATCAAGCTTGCGCGGAGTGGCAGGGTGACGTGATCGTCGGCGATCCTTACAGCAGCACGGTGTTCGGGGTTTGGTTCCGTTGTCATGGAGTGATCGGAGAAAAATGTTATCGACTTGGTCTTCAGATAGATTATTGTGCCGCTGTCCATCAAAAAGTCCATTCCGAGAATTACGTCGCGGGAGCAGTTAGGCAAAATGACGAGCGCAGCAGGGTACGTGTGCCGTCTATGGTGACGGGCGATGAGCATGTTCCACTTGGCGTTACGTGATGGCCTCCTGCTGTGCGTATGTGCGGACCATCCCACCTTGTCGTAACTTTCTTCAGCTTAAGCGCGAATGACCCGCTTATTACCGAGTAGTCGGCTCCCGTGTCGATGAGGGCGACTACGTCAAAGCAGTCCATGGACAACTGGACGTCGGACTCCGCTTTCCTTGAGTTTCGGGTGCGTCGGGGTGTGGAACAAAAAGGAGAGGAACAAAATGAGCGAAAGAAGGCAAAAAAAGACGGCCAAAAATGAGCAAAAGAAGCGAATAGACAAAAACCGTAGACAAACTAACAAACGCGGATAAGTACTCAAGGACTGACACACGCAGGAACGCACAAACAGGAAACGCACAGCAGTAAAGTTGAGGCGAATGTTCACAGAATTTTGTGCAGGCCGCTGTCACGAAGAAATGACACCAAAGCCCTTTTGTCCGTGTGATCACGGCAGTGGAGAGCGATGGAGCGATGACACCCCCTAAGTTTCAGGGGTGCATAAGCACGCAGTCCCAAATTTGTCTTCATGATTAACTGTGGAGTGTCAAAATGGTATTCACACACAGTACATCTTCAAAGCCCTCGCGAACCCTGCAAGGCAATCAAAATTTCCGATGGCGACGTTTAGGATCATCCTTTGGGTCAAAAGAAGGTCCTACTCGAATTTCACCGTCACATTCTTCGAGGGGTTAAAAACATCCACCTTCAATTTTTCTATCGCGTCCTGCATATGGTAATACGTGCTGTGCTCATGTTTTGCCGGTTAGGAGTACGCCGTGGTGGCGCCTAGGAAGAGGCGTTTTTCTGATATACAAGTTTGAATGAAATATTTCTTGTGGTTTTGTGCGCGGAAGTTGCAACTGACCTGTATGCGTATCTCATACGTACGCGTGTTTTTCTGTACTAAAGTAACATAAATCATCCAAGGCGTTAAGCAACATTTTATCACGTTTATTGTCTTTTGCAAGTGTTTTTTTTTTCATTTTAAACTCACGCGGAGTCATAAAAGAGTGATAAATACTGCCTTTGAGAGATGCGCCTGAGCACTTAAAAAGCTGTGCCAACATCACCATGAAAAGCGAGTATATTTTTATACAAATCATATTGATTGCTAGTTTTGTCACTTGAAATTGTCCATACTAAGCTTTCGCGAATTACCCGATCGCCACTCATCTGACGAGGCCAAATAATGAGAGAGATAAAGGCAGCATTGGCCGTCCCCGAACTCTTTACCAACCTGAGGACGGAGCGAGGAGTTAAAGCACAATCTACTCCCTCATAATAAATAGCCATAAGTGATCAATTATTTTTTCCTGCTGCGTCTTTTTCTCTGAGGAAATGTACTTCATACTTCGAGTTTGGGATTTTGCTCCTCCGTAACGCTTTCTTTCCTTGCA
Organism: Haemaphysalis longicornis; assembly: GCF_048455015.1. NCBI lineage: Eukaryota > Metazoa > Arthropoda > Arachnida > Ixodida > Ixodidae > Haemaphysalis > Haemaphysalis longicornis. The sequence continues at coordinate 115,461,178 of NW_027526460.1, forward strand.
TCCGTATAAAAATGAGCGAAGGCCACGCTGTCCTATGGCTGTCCTATGCGTTGGTTAGCGGTGTTAAAACTACGATCCTACTGCCTCTACGGTTTGCTATAATTCCGTTCTCTCCCATCACGGCCCGCAGCCACGTGTCTTAGCTTCCACCTCCTGCACCAACTATGATGGGCTGTGCCTTTGTGCGAATAGCCCCCGAATATGCCATCAATGATTGTTTCATTATGAAAGGCTGGGTTGCGGGAAACGACTGTGCAAAAAAAATTACTCCATCTCCCCGAAGGGAAATATGTGGTGATGCAAAGAAGAATTGTTGGCGTCCATTCAGCCCATCGGACGGTGCAGCGTGTTTCAACCAAAGCAGCAACTGAGGAGGCGGCGCGCGGACCGGGTTTATTATATAGAGCAGATGGAGTGGAGATGAGGGTATGAGAGAGGAGACACGAATGCGCGCTTATCGTACAGCTGGCGTGCTGCCGCTATGTTGAGTGATCTGGTGTTTAGTAGCGCCAGAGGGAATTCCATGTCCGGTTCCACACCGGTGGCTAAGGTACGCAAGTACTGTAGTGTTACGGTGAGTAGGCGGTGGTTCTCGAGGCGCCGAGACTCGTCCATCATGTTTTTGTCGATTTTGTCATCTCTGTGGTAGAATCGGTAGTCTCCGTCAGCGTTGGTGAGGTAAAAGTTGTTGACGGTGGTGCACCGTCTGAGAGCAACGTAGACGCCCTCGTCTTCGCAGCTTTGTCTTCTACTCCTTCTTCTTCTTCACTGGTTCCCCTACGGGAAGATGACGACGGTGGTTTAACGCGAAGCTATCTCGTGATGGATTATTTGGTTGGCCGATCCCTAGGGGCATCCTGCCAAAATCGTCATCAGAAGCGCTGCGGACGGGGCGAGAGCAACGTACACGCCCTCCTCTTCGCAGATTTATCTTCTTCTCCTTCTTCGTTTTCAGCGGTTCCCCTACCGGAAGATGACGACGGTGGTTGAACGCGAAGCTATCTGGTGATGGATTCTATGGTTGGCCAGTCCCTAGGGACATCCTGCCACAATCATCATCAGATGCGCTGCGGACGGGGCACGGACGCGGGACATCCCCCCGAGCAAGAGACGCTAACATCCTCCTCTAAAGTTTTCAGTTCGTCGTTCCAATTGACGTTCAGCTTCGCGTGCCTTCGTTGTATCAGTAGCTTCTTGACGTAGTTTGAATGAGTCAAGGACATAAGGCGCGTTCGTTGCACTTGCTCCTCTCAGCGGGAAGAGCGCCGCGTACCTCCCGTTGCGGCCACGAAGTCGTGCGATCGAAACCGGGCGCCGCTAACTATTTATTTTTTTATAGTGTAGAGGGAGAGGTGCGGACAACGGACGGACGCCGGACATAGCCCCGACCAAGAGATGCTTTGCGTCTAAAAAAATTGAACGCGTATTTGCTCCTTTCTTTGCAAATGTCGACAAAAGACGATAGCCTTTATCGACTTTTGCCAAGGAAATGCCTCCCTTCGCTTTCCCGCTCACCTCTCATGTTGTTCCTCTTGCGTCGCGCTCCTCTTAAGGTAAAGACGGCAAAGGTTTGCTTACATCATTTAAAATTCACCGCGTTCCACTGCTCTAGGTCCGGTGTCTTGATGCCAACGCTTCCGTACGGCGGAGACGCGCGTACATCGAGGTGCCCTACTTCAACGTTCATAGACCCACGTTGCCCTACTACACGTGCGTTCGAAGCAGAACGTGGAACCTGTCTAGTGGAACCTTTTGTAACTGTTTCCGGTTGATTTCTTAAAATGGCGCCAGAAGCTATAGTGGCGCAGGCTACACCAGGCGACGGCGGATTGAATGTTTTTTCTGCAGTTGATAAGGTCTTTATTTTGCAAAAATTAAGCATGTATGATTTTTTATAAAGGAACGCTGCAAATTCCACTTCTGTATTAATTTGTTGTTTTAAATTTGTGTACTGTCTTGTTCTTCTTCAACAATGTTGACAAGTATGAAAAATACACCGGAGTTAGACGGGTAGATTTAGCTGTGACTATATAAGGGTGTTGTGCAGGCCTTGTTTTACTTTGGCCATGTGGCTGAATCGAGTCACAGACAGATTGACAGACAGATCAAAATTTCTGGGTTTGAGTAGCCCAAGAAAGACTATCGTCTTTAATATTATTAAACTGAGCGAGGAAAGCACTGTTTCATTGTATGAGTATACCAACAAAGTCCTCAGAAAATTGGTTCTTCATTGTCGCTATTAGTGACGATAGCCCGGTCCCTTTCGAAATAAATGCACAACACGATCAGTTTGACCACCAGATTTCCAAAGACCCGTAAGAATTTTATAGCGGTAGTTCTACTACTGGATGTAGAAATCAAGAGAACGCTGCCATCAAGAAATGTGCCGTCCAACATCCAAGGTCACGAGTGGGTGCAGTCAGTGCGTGTGGCAGTTGCGAAGTTAACACAAGCCGTGGCTCCAGATCAGCCTTCCGGGACGCCACCGCCAGAGGCACTCGCTGTCAGCTTAGGATAGCGCCGATGGTGCCGAGCAGCGTCTCTGTGTTGTCCGTGTTACTATTGCGGATGTGGCAGTTGCTGCTACAATAGTCTCGTCCTTAACTAAATCACCAAGACATGCAACAAAAGTAAATCTTTGCAAACCAATTGTGTCATTATTTTCCAAAGCAGTGCCGAATCTATACCCTTGCCTGACCCGTAAGCCAAGAGCGGCGTAACAGCCACTTCCATGTTCCTCTCTGCTGCCCACCTGACGTGTGCTCTTGTCTCGGGCAGTCACTATCTGGGCAGTGCCAGTTTCCGGGGGCTCTAATAATTGTTGGCCCTTGTACGGCGTGTCGAAAGAGACGTCGACAACATGCAGATTTCTAGACTTGTGTGTTGATAATGAAGCTTTTCACAATTCTATAAAAATCAGGTTCACCCAACAATACGTGGTAAATTATCCCATTTGATGTACAACGTGTTTTCACGAAACCAGCCTGCGCCCAGTTTTCCCAAAGTAATCATTTAGACGGTACGTGAATGTTTTAATGTGCTGCCGTTATTGGGGAACTTGGGGATTGGCGCTTTCCAGAGTCCGATCTACAAAGACGTTCCACGACCGCTATTCCTCAATGAAATAGCATCAAGCAATACGCATTGTAAGGCTAGAACGAGAGATTTGCCCTAACCTTTTTTTTGGCCAGCCCTTTTTTGTGTCTTTGGGGCTTGCCGTGTCTCGTAATGCAAAGATAATTCACAACACCTGCGAAGGTTTTGTAATTTCGCTCTGAGCAGTTTTACCGGACCTTGCTGAGTTACTTTTTCAGCTATAAAGAGACGAGGTGCGGTAACATTACCTATGCAAGAATTTCCGGTAGACCAATCTCTAAAAGGCCCAATCACCATAGGGTAAGGTACGCGTAAGAAAACTCCATAATGTCGTCGGCGAGACTTACATCACGCTCCTTCGAATTTTCCAGCACGACCGATCATGAAAACAGTGTTATCATGCCGCTTACTATTTTCGCACAAGATACTGTCCTTGCGTTTTGAATGGGTTTCAATAATGCCTCTTGCGGTTCGACCGGGGCTCCGCTTGTTCGTGCTACATGATCACGTTCTTGTACACTGGTACAGAAGAGAGAGAGAAATTGTCCGTTCCTGTGCCACGTACATGACCCTTCTTGCTTGAATGTGTCCGGAAATGAAATATCCCTACAGAATAAAATGCCACATAAAACGTCTGGACTATATAAAGGAGCATTCCGGGCCTCATTTCAAGGGACATTACGTGCCATAGGTCATACGCCGATAGCGACCCACTAGGACGTAACCCAATAATATAGACTCTGCAGGAGGAACCTACCGCCCACCCAACCCAGTTGATGAAAAATGCAGGAAAACACATTACCAAGAACTGAAACAAATACAATCCCAAATCCCATCCGACTAAACAATCTCTTCCCCACGCGGTAGTCCGCAGAATGTATATTATTCTGGGGTAATTTAGGCACACTATTAGATTGTATGGGAGTGCGACCGGAACCCAGACCTACAACCCATTCTTTAACCTTCCTGTGAGCAGTAGGAGATCGTGCTATCGATTCCGTGCCTCGATGACCCGACTATCTTTGTTGATCAAGCAGTAGAGCCAGGATTACCGATGGACGTACGGACTAGGAAGCCACCCCAAGATTATTTTTGCTTAATAAAGTGTATTCTTTCTCTCTCTCTATTTCTTTCGACCCCGCGCTGTCAAGCAATGGTACATGTGCGCTAGACAAAGACAGAGTGAAAGAAATATTTTATTGTTCCCCGACATGAGTCCGGGGAGCGTCCACCGCCCGGCTATGGTGAGATTTCCGGCCCTTGCTGACATCTTAGTTGAAAACTGTGAGGTATGCTATTGTTGAAATACCGTTTCATTCATTACATTTCTGAAATACGAAGTAATTTTTTGTCAAAATATTTGGTGCTTTTTTGTGCGCAATAAATAAGACACGGGGAGGGGAATTTTGTGCTTCGGTCTCTTAGAGAACGAGCGATAGCACAGGACGACAAAAAGGTTTTCTGTTGAGTTGAGGAAGTGCGTTGAGATAGCCTTCTTTGAGTGCGGAAAGAGCGACGTGAGACGAGCCGATATCAGTCGATGCACTTCTCCTGTTCCTCTTTCCGCACCTTCCCACCCACTTCTGACACTCCCCACGAGCTTCTGGCTTCAGTAGCCCACTGGAAAGTGCCGGTTCGTGACAGCAGCGATGTGCACAGCGACCTATTGGCACCTCTACCGGCGCGTCCAACACCGCAGAATAGTGGTCCAACTAGGTATCCCTACGGGTTTGTAGCGACAGCTACAGTGGCCCTATATGCGCCGTTTCGCTGTGGCCAGTGGCCACACCGCGAGCTGGGAGGTTGCCTAGCAACCACCGCAGCTGGCGGTGCCGCTCGCAGCGCCATCTGCCATGACGTCAGAGGAGGAGCCGCTGAAACCGCGCTGCAACAACACAGGAGGAGCCGGAGTCGTATAAAAGGGGCAGCTCAGTCGGATTCGCGTCAGATATTGAAAGTGAGTCGGAGAGTCTGAAAGAAGCCAGGCTTCCTCGTCCAAACAAAACCAAGAGGAGGCAGCGAGTCGAGGAGGTGGAGGAAGAACGAACCGCACGCCTCGAGAAGCGTCGTAAGTGCGAAGCGGCCAGGCGAGTGGATTCAGATGAGGATTGATCGTCGTTTAGTTCGGCATTTCGTGCAGGGCCGCGGATCAATGACGGAATGAAACCAGGAGGAGGCAACGAGCTGCAGGGACAGAAGAACGTGCTCGGCGTATCTAACAGTAACCTAAAGAGAGGTAACAACCAAAGCTATACACTCAGGCGTACGAACCTAAATGATAAAGATATAACAGTACAGAGAACCACGCTAAACAATAACATTAACCGCAGCTGTCGCTACGCACACCCAGCCATAACTTTATTAGGCCACAGCCAATCGTTTGTAGAAAAGCGTCTCACGCGACACTTAATGTTCTGTAGACGGTGTGGCACGCACTTACATGTGGCACTGGAGGCTGAGGTAGCGTTCGGACATGTGTTTACTTGTCTCGTCTGTTTGTTAGCTTAGGGAAGAGATACTGAAGCATTTCTAAACACCCACAAATAAACCTTCAAAAATCTTTTCTTTCGTGAATCTGTGCAAACCTGTGAAACCACAAAAGCGTCCCGGTGCGTCCTCACTCCCGGAACTAAGCGGGCGTATTTCCGCGCTCTCAAAACGCCGCCGCGTTTTGAAAGCCACACTACTGCGCGCTCGCGCTCGCAAAAGCAAGCACGGCGGACGAGGAAACCGGTTTCACCCTCTCTCAAGATGACTGGGGAGCCCGCATTAACTTCGCGGCTCACGTGAACCGGGCACCCTGAGGGGCTCGTTGATTTGGCTCAAAGCGGCGGGCCGCAAAAATTGGGTGCGAGATCCATTCTTGCGCGTCATACGAATGTTGCCGCAGAAGGGCATTTTGCTGCCCGCGTTTTAACGCAAAGCTTTCTACCTCTACGAGTCAACGGTTCCTTCGTGGCGTGCGGAACAAGAAACTGCAAACACGGCTGGAGAGGGGAGGGTGGTTTTCCCTCACGGAACACAGTGTAGATGGCGCGGCGATTAGTTACCCAGCGTGACCCACGCGCTGCTCACAGCGGCGGGTTCGTCGGCGGGACGGCTTTCACGTCTGCTTTAGCAACGGTTGCTTTGGGCATGTTGTGGAGCAGCTTCGCGCTTATGGCGCGCTTCCTTCGCACGGTTCGAATAACATGTTCGACAACACCTCCTAGGTAACCCAGATCCTACGGAATTAAATGGTCGTACGGCAAAAATACCTTAGGTACTGGTTTGCAGGGAGGGAAAACAAAATGTGGAGACCACATACGGACATCTGGCCGTTAGAGAAACGGTACCTTTTGCCCACTGCTTGCCACGAATGGGACTCCGTTTTCTAAATTGGTGAATACCAATTCGGTTGTGTTTTAAGAGGTAATAAAAAGGCGAAACGACCAACTGGTTTTGATAAATAGCCATTATGAAACTTCCCCCATGTTTTTCGCAATTATAAAACTTACTAAACAAACTTGTCTAAATCAATACAAATGGGAATCACTACGCTCACAGGCCGAATTGTTTCGGTGTCCGCGCTTGTGTCGCGCGGTGGCGTAGCCCCTACCTAGCCCATCAGGATTGCTAGGTTCCGCTGACTCACCTTTCGAAAGACATCCATTTCCGTTTTCTTTCTGCCGACGCGCGGTCGAGCTGCAGCGGCGACGTTCGCCGCTCTAGCCCGGCCATGGCCGACGCTGTGGCTGCGTTCGGGACGCCGCCCACGTGCAGGTAACGGCTGGCAGAATCTCTGGTTTCACTCTTTGTCGAGCCACATGTGTGCATGCAAGTGATTTAGCATGGGCAATTGATATGGGTGTCGTTTAAAGCCTTGCTTTCTAGCCACCTTCGCAGCGTGAATTGCACTCAATTTTTTTGAGCTCGGGCTTTTTGCCGCAAATGAGGACGTGTCTTGAGGGTTGTTCGGCCTTTGTGTATTCACAGCGAAGGTGTAGGAGGTTAGTAGGATCCAGCAAATGGTCTTCGCGGGCGTAGATCAACAGCGGATATATATTGGGTTACATAAAAGTGCCTTAGAACCATAGAGATAATATACTGACTCTAGAGGGAAAGCGCGCCGCTGAGCCAATGCATTGGAACCGTACGACACACAGTGGCAGACATGATACAACGATTTGAAGGTTGCCAGCTGAGTTTTTGCTTACTAAAAACGGCGAAAGCGATGGGTTGTAATCTGGCAACGGGCTACTGTGGCGTTTCCGCGTCCGGCTAGCGAAGCATGCCGGGATTAATTGTAACATGGCGGACCGCTGGCCAGGCGGACTTTGTGTAGGCGGCGTCGACAGCATTGCGTAGTTTATCTCCTGTGGGTAGGTAACCGACGTGTTCTCAGTTTAGCGTGTGACTTGTATGTACTGAGACTATTTGAGCGAGGTGTGGCAACGCTCACACAAAACTTGCGCGTAAGCTCGAATGCGACTGATCGCATGCGCGAGGACGTCAAGGAATCAGCTGATCCGTATTGGTACTGGGGCGCACAGGAAAAATGAATCTCCGTCATGATCTCCGTACATTTTTGCGCTGTGCTGCTTTGTTTGCCATTCTGTGACATTTTGCGAGTCGCCCAATGCTTTTCAAATGAAGTGAAGTGAAGAACTGTGGCTTTGTAGCTGAATGTAAAACCTTTGTTGACACACACAAAAAAAGAAACACGTTATCGCATGGGCCAACGCTGATATTGCCGGTGAGTCGCGGCCCTTTGAAGCACAGAAACGAAAGAGCGCGGTCGATCGCAGGCCAACGGAGTGGCAGAATGCATGCCAAGGAAGTATGCGAAATACACTCAGCGGCGTGTCCCGTTTTCCTTTCCGTCTGTATTCGTCAAGTTCTAGCTGCTTTCCACCACTTCAAAGGGAAAGCTTGCGGGACTGAATTGGCAGTATTGAATGGCAGTAATGGCAGAGAACATTGACTTGTTGACTTATTGTGATTGATTAAAAAAGAAACCACATTTCGTTAGCTATTTTTTCGTTCTACCTTCACGAACGTTTGCGCGAAAGTTCGAAGAACGGAGAGCTGTAAGAAGTTCCATGAATAAAACAACTGGAACCGAACAATTATAAAAGTTCCTCTTATTTCTCTTCCAACGGGAACAATCGCTGGCTGCCACTCCGTAGCCTGTAGTGAACTTGCGGTAGTCAAGGTCAGATCGGAATCGCTGTTCCGGCGTCAGTTCAGGGGCAATAGACAGGCTGTTTAACGTGAAGAAACGAATGACAGCGTCGCAGGCGCCCGGGGAGGCACTTGCTCAGCGCGTGCATCCGAGTTGTATCAGTTGTACGCGTTTTGCACGCACGCAGATCTGAGCTGGATGCTGCACACACACACACTGCGCAAGTCAGGCGCAGCGGCCTCGCCACTTCCTAGCACACTTAAAGAAATCGAAACCAAAACTGAGCTACGCACTTACTTTTTGTTCGCAAATTAGAGCTTAATTACACTAAAAGTTTTTTGTACAGCTAGTTTTAATTACTGAGGCAATTATTTGCAACTGTTTTGCTTCAGTTCTTTGTTTTAGTTAAATAATTAACGAACAACTCTTTACAAAACTGAATACAATTGATCTGGCAACCATGGGAATTGTATCATGTCAGCGCCCACGATTCGTACGGTCTCGGAGCTCGCTTTACCCCCCTGCTTAGCACATGTCTAAGAATAGATGATGCATAGCCCATCATTGTTCGTCCTGCTCCCGCCGACGCCTTTTTAAGAGGTTATAAAAATTTAAGAGGTTATAAAAATAATAGGTCTGTCACTATACTTCGTTCTTGTTAACATTAACGAGCAAAAATAAAAGCTTAGGCGTGTTTCAGGCAGAACACCAATACATGACTGGTACTAGCAGTGTTGTTTTGTTTGAAAATTGCTCTATACTACTTTTTCTGTGATTAAATAAAATAACATGGACTGAAAACAATATTTTGACCCGGAAATACAAAAACGGGCTGGTACCCGAGTTTAGACCTCGTGGTGGGCTTGCAAGTCCAAGAGAACCAAAGATTGCAATAGTACACGTGAGAAGCGGAGCGCGAGAAAATTGAATTGGCTACGAAAAACCCCCACCGTGATTATCTTGGGAGGAGCGAAGCGCGAGAAAAAGAGCGTGGTAGGTGGGCAGGGAGTGACAAGAAAGCATGTACGTGGTGTTGCAACCGTGTCATCCCAGCGCTGACACCAGTTGTTGCGACCGGGCGGGGGCACCCGATCCGAGCTCCGCGGCCTCCGACATTCGAGGGGTAGCGTGTATGATGCGAGCGGCAAGCCGCTGTTGCAGCCGTGAAGAAGTCCAGAAGCAGTAGGCTAACGTTACTGTTTACTTCATAGCGAGAGGTGAGCCGAAGCCAAAAAAACATACACAGCCCCGACGGGCGAGGTTAAAATACAGGACTCGAGCAGAGCGACCGCGTGGATTCGCTGCTCAGACAGGAATTAATTTTAGCGTTTGGGCTGCTTCCATTTATACCCAAAAGCAGCAACCGTCAAAACGCCAAGTAGCAACACGCCACGAACGTCACAGACACACACAACGCTCTTTCCACAGTTCGTGAGTCATCGATGGCTTCGTTGCACGTTGACTCCGAGAGAGGGGAGAGAGTGTCCTTGAAACGTACCGGGGCGCGCTATCGAATGTTGATCGCGCCGATAGCGAAACGTCTGAGCCGGGCATGTCAAGGCGTGACTCACCGACGCGCTCGCACCTGACGGCGGAGGGGCGCATGTCCGTGAAGAATGCCTGGGGGTGCCGCTGGCATCTGAGGGTGCCGCTGGCAACCGCCGGAGGCGCGTTGCAACGCGAGGTGTCTGAACTTTCATGTCGAGACACGAAAGTATGATTCACCGACACGCGGGCGCACGTGGTGGCTTCGCACGTGGAGGCTGATGCGGGAAAATACGGCGGCGTTGGCCGATTCGTAACAGCTTCTCCGCGGGGACTCCGAGATCCCGGTGGATAAGGGTCTTCAAACGTTGTCCGGAGGGATGCTTTCGCAGTGAAGTGCTCAGCAGACGCTCGACTCCAGGCCTGGGCTGTACGACACCGCGCTGGAGCTTCATAGAGCCGATCACTGGACGAGTAGTGGCTCCCCAAGAACGTCTCTGGATTGGTCAGGCAAGCAACAGAATAACACAGCAAGACACAACCGCATCGCCGGCAAGTGCGAAGACAAATCCACACTGAAGATCTACCAGGCATTTAGTTGCGATAAAATACGCTAATAACTAACTATACCAGTTATATTTTAGCCCAGCAGTACTTCAGACAAGTGCACAAACTTGAAAGGTGACATTTCGCGTGATTGGAAATGTCCCACAGACAAAAAAAACGTAATCGTAAAGGGCGAAACCTGCTTCAGGAAAAACAATGAAATAGAGAAAGTCAGGCGTCTAAAGGCCACTTCTCGTGCCGAGAGCTGCGATTTGAGCTCTCGTTATGCCCTGAGCTTTTCCCCTTCTTCTACCGGACTTTAGGTGCAGCCGTTCTTTCAACGCTGCTGTGACCGCGTGAAATGACACTGGTCGTGTTGTTCGACCCAGGACTAGCGCGCGGAGGAGCGAGCGGGATTTTCCACCGTTCATACGTTAGGCGCGCACTGCTTCTAGGCGGCATTCCCTTTGCGCGATGCGAGCTCACGGCTTTACCCCTTGGCGTGCCCGTACTGAAACACGTGCCGCAAGTACGCGCAGAAGATTTCCCTCTCTCCTTGTTGCTCACCTTTTCGCGAACGCGTTCGGCAAGCGAACATCGGAACGCGTTTACGTTCACTTCTCTAGGCTGGTCGGTTCCCGACTTCGGCTCAGCCACAGGAGACACCAGAACCTCAACTAGCTCAGCCGATGTTGACCTATCATCGGGAGCATCAGCTGGGAGTGAAACGGGCACGACGAGCTCTTTAGACACCTTGTAGTTCCCTACAGTCACTACCTCGTCGTCCCTCGCGCTTTCGGCGGCTGCCTCAGTCCGCGAAACCCGACGCGCGTTCCCATTCTCCTTCCTCACTGCCAAAACTACACTAGATCCAGGCTGCCTTGTCTCAAGAGACGGCTCAGCCGCCCCAGACACCTGAATCTCTACGAGCTCGGCTGGCCGTTGCTCGAGGTCAGCAACCTGAGCTGGTGGCAGGACGGAATCGGCTTGCTCAGTGGCGAGATCGTCATGACTCCTGACTGAACCCTGCAAACCGTTGGCTGCCTCTGCTGCAGGCTTTCCCACAGCATCGCTCGTTTCTGTGCTACCGTCCGAAGGAACAACCTCCGTTTCGGCGGACTCGTGTTGCTATTCGGTAGCCTCATCGTGTACGTATTCCTGCGAAACGTCGCTATCTCGCGAAGTGTTCACGTTCACGTCGGCAGCCGTTCCCAAGGCCTCCCGCGAATTTGAACCGTCCGAACACTCCGCCGAGATCTCCAAAACAAACGCCGACGCATTATCGCACTCAGTGGACACACACTGTCCTCTGCAGACAGTCTGAGCTAATGCGCCTTCGTTATCTCTCTCAGCAACCTTGTCGCGCTGCTGGGCCACCACGGTCGCTTCCGACTCGCGCTCCCGAGCATCTTCTACTGGCAGCGCTGGCACGGTGCTTTCCTCGACAACGAGGTCTTTTTCGAGCAACTCAGGCTTCACTTCTTCCTGCTGGTGTTGAATCTCCTGCTCTATTTTCTTGTTCTCCCGTTGGAGTCTCTCTCGCGCGAGCTCCTGTAGTTCCCGTTCGAGGCGCTCGAGCTCGAGGTCATACCATCGCATCTTTTCCTCGTGCGGACGTTTTCTTTCCTCGCGTTCCTCACGCTGGCGCTCAGCCTCCGCCTCGGGGGCCTGACGTTTCGCGGTCTCCCTGCCATTGACCAGCTCAATGCATTCAGACAGCCCCTCATCGTCAGCCCCGACAGCGAGTATAGCCTCTATCAGCTCTGGCTTTCTCAGCGCGTCCGTAACATCCAAGCGCAACTCTTGTGCAAGCTCCAACAACTGCGGTTTTTTCAACGCATTCAAATTCATGGCCAATCTAGAGTACTGCTTTCCCACTGCTCCAAAAAATGTTTTGCGCGAATAACCCACGCGACAAAAACACACGCCCTACCAGCTATCCTCAGAAGCCTGGTAAAACTCAGTGAAGAAAAGTCCCGCCCTCACCCTTGACCGCCGTGAATTCTGCGAAGTCCGAAGCCGCCTTGACGTCCGTGGTGTTGGGTCTCGCACCGCTTGCTCCAGGTGTCACGAAGTTGTCATCCGACCGCTGCCAACCAGTTGTTGCGACCGCGAAGGCCCACTGCAGCCGGGAAGACGTCCAGAGCTGATAGGCCAACGTAGCTGTTTACTTCATAGCGAGAGGTGAGCCGAAGCCAAAAAAACATACACTGCCCCGACTGGCGAGGTTACAATACAGGACTCGAGCAGAGCGACCGCATTGATTCGCTGCTCAGACAGGAATAAATTTCAGCGTTTGGACTGCTTCCATTTATACCCAAAAGCAGCAACCGTCAAAACACCAAGTAGCAACACGCCACGAACATCACAGACACACACAACGCTCTTTCCACAGTTCGGGAGTCATCGATGGCTTCGTTGCACATGGACTCCGAGAGAGGGGAGAGAGTGTCCTTGAAACGTACCGGGGCGCGCTATCGAATGTTGATCGCGCCGATAGCGAAACGTCTGAGCCGGGCATGTCAAGGCATGACTCACCGACGCACTGGCACCTGACGGCGGAGGGGCGCATGTCCGTGAAGAATGCCTGTGCGTGCCGCTGGTATCTGGGGGTGCCGCTGGCAACCGCCGGAGGCGCGTTGCAACGCGAGGTGTCTGACCTTTCATGTCGAGACACGAAAGTATGGTTCACCGACACGCGGACGCACGTGGTGGCTTCGCACGTGGAGGCTGATGCGGGTAAATAAGGCGGTGTTGGCCGAATCGTAACAGTGGCAGGGGCCGCAAAATACGTATCTGTCGATGAGAGTTGCAGCGAAGTGAACAGATACGCGACCCGTGTCGTTCGCTCCAAGGAAGAAGAGCTGAAATTGAAGGAGCGTCAGGGCCCAAGTTACCCTTAACTCCCAAAGGATGTCATGGACTTTAGTGAGTTACATGTCTGCGTGACAGAAAAAAAGCAGCTGCGCAAATAGAAGCTGAAATTAACACAAGAAAAGTTAATATTCACAAGGATAGGTTGCTTGAAGCAGATCGAAAAGCAATCGTATCTCTTCTTGCAGCAACAGACGTAGCAAGGAGGTACAAACTAGCGCAAGTGCTGGGGATAAATGACTGCTCGATATGCTTTTTATGAAGGATACGACGTTAACTTTGTGCTGGTGATTGTAGCTTCGTAAGCGAGACATACGCAGTTTCGCTGTAAAAACGAATGGTACAGGAGTTAGCGCCAAGAGGAGAGGTTACGTACCTGCAGACTTTCAGCGTGAGTGTAGTAGGCGCACGCGCCACATGAGCGGGACCATAGGGAAGGGAATAATTATGGTTCTTTACAGCGGGCTTTTGGCGTTGCGCTGCCTATGCGGAGTGCGTACACGATACCTTTGAGTAAGCAAGGGAAGATGAAACGTCGCGTACGAACAACGGCGCCACAAACAGCGCCGATAGTCCACCACCGTGCCACCAGCACTGCGAAGATCCGGCCCACGACTCCGAGCGCAGGCGTAAACGTCGGGCCGACAATGCATCCCGTTCATTCATGGCTGTTTTCCGAAGGCGCCATCTAAATAAACACTGTGATAAACCGAAGTCAAACGTGTGCATGTCTTCACTGCGCGGCGCAAAGGGGTGCGCATAGTGACATATAATTGCGTTACAGTTGAGAAACACTTTAATGTATGCACGTGATGAATCCTAAGATGAGCATCGCGGACGTTCCTCCTTAGCTTCGCTGTTCAACTTCACAGGGGGCAAGGACCAAACATGTTTAATTTAAAAAGCACTACCCCACTATCTCCTTCCTTCAACTACCCTTTAACGAGCAGTGGATGGCTTGTGCGGTCGATCCGGGCTTTGGACACCAGCAAGAACTGGTTAAGAGGGCCTGGGCAGCGCGTCGCAGCCCGGGTATCCCGAAATAAGGATGCCCTCCACCGGGCCAGTGCCCTGCCATCAGCAGTTACGCTCAATAAATGTTTATTCTCAATCTCTTCCTTGTCCAGAGAGCTCATCGTCAGAGAGCTTAATCATGTACTTTTTGTGCGAAATGTGCTGACACAGAGGGGCTCTCCTATTTACAATCTCGTACTCACCGCGGACTCCCCAAGAAGCCGTCCGGCATTCGGTTTTCTCATGTATCCCTATGGCATCGGGGAATCCTCGGACGACCCCCGGACTATGCGCGGTGAGTCCGATACTGTAAATCGAAGAGCCCCACTGTACAGCACCGACCGGAGCTGCTCATTACCTTCATTCCAATGACAGCGTTTGCAGGAGCCGTGCGATTCAAAAACAGGAGCGTTGGACCACGCCAGGTGCCGCCTACAAATGTTCCAACCTACAGGGTACCTCGATGAATCAAGGCACCCTATTCCAACCGGATGCGCCATCACCGCTAAGCTGTCTCTGCAGTGGACGCAATTAGGCAATATCTCCCCGCTGGTTCCGCCCTAACGACCTACGAGAGAAATGGCCTACAAATGGGAGTTTTTTTTTACTTGAGGTTTCCGAAAGAAAAAAAATTGAACAAGAGATGATTAGGGGTTCCAAACAATCCGACAGTTTCGTTGTCCCGGCACCATCCGCAGCCGCTAGGAGCGTGCCTACAGGGTACTTTCGTTTCTCCAGTTTTCTTTTGCAGTGTATTTAGGTCGGAACATCTGAAACGTATATATCTGTCCTTGGAAACAGTGCATTGCGCGCAATGACAGCAACGCTGCGAGCAAAGGACGAGACATACCATTCGTGCACTTTTTATATTGTCTATCTCGCTGTCCCCATTCCCACCCAACCTCCCATAACCCATTCCTATATTCCAACTTCCCTTTTCCTTCATCCCAACCCCTTCCGCCACCTTCCCAGGGGAGATCAGGGGAGTCTCCCCGGGCCCGCTCTCCTGGCTGTGGTGTCGCTTGGTAGCTTTTCCCCTTTTATTTCTTTCCACTTCGGTGGTCAAAAACATCTTTTGCATTTCGGCCAATTCTTTTATATTAATATTGGGTTAAGCCTGTTATACCTAGTGGCACAGGCTGAGGCATTGAAATATTTTATGTTCTTTTTAACTTGCCTCACAATATCCATGTCAGTCTGACGGTACAATGCCATTCCAGCGCTTGGAAAAGAGCCTGACACGGGTTTCGTTACAGGAGAGGCGGAAGAAAAGGTGTCCAAGACAATTTTATTGAAAGGACTCTGCAACACTTCCGATAAACACTTTTACTCTTTCCTTCGCGTCTGGAAGCAGTGTCAAAGCTGTAGTAGTGTCAGCAGCACGGAGCGGCACTGCGTGATCTGCTCGTCGCAGCAGATCTTTTAAATGTGGCTCTGAAAGGCGTTTATTGCTGCAACCTAAAGGAAACGAGCTAATAGCCCCTACAACGGTATAATGGCCGAATTCGAGCTTTCAAAGAGTGCCAAGACTCTGGAAAGAGAGAAAAATGTTTGAGCAAGTTTCAAACCTATCTGGTGGTTATAGAACTCCAATTTTTGGCCGAGGTAGTTCGCGGCCCTCTATTCTGCCTGACGGGTGTGTGATGTGTACGTTATGAAAGCATTGAAGATTTAGAAACGACTTTTCTTCTCAGGGTGGGGAACTTAAGACTTTTCTTTTAAAATGGATATCTCGAAGCCTGCTTTGAAGTTTTGAAATCAGTCCAAACCCATGCCCGGTATACGCAAACGCAACGATTTAGCCTAACCAACTCGAGGGGACCTTCGAGAGAAGTTCAGAATTCTGTATATCGTTGAAAGACAAATTGTTATTCAACGTTTTAGGCGCTATCTTTCGACCGGAAAGCCATCCCAAGGGCCCACTTCCATCGAAAGACATTCATCGGCACATTTTGGGACGACACGAATGAAATGTAAAAAAGAAAGGCATTTTCACTATGGCAAGCTACGGTTGGCTATTCTTGGTGGGTGAGAAGTATTCATGGCAGAGGAGGGGGGGTGAGGGGGGGCGTTTGTAATGAAGCCAACTGTAGCGAAGAGCGAGCGTCGCACCAAGAACCCATAACAACGAGACGCTTGAATGAAGCTTTTAATAAAAGTGCGTGTTGGGCGATTTGGGAAATATGCATTGTATAGTGACAAGCGCGAATCATTTGTGTTGTAACGTTTAAGGCGGAGCTTTATTAGGCTGCCAATTCATACTGTTTTTATTTTCGCGTACCAAAACTCCCTGCGCCTAAAGAGAAAAAATCAGGTAAGGTTGCGCCTACGCGCAAGAATTGACGGGCGAATCTGTTGTAGGTGAGCATTCCCGGTCTCATATTTAAGTTACAATATAAGTTTTCATTTGGATGGTTTCGGCGCTCGTAATCGCCGTCATATGCATCAAAGAGGTCGTCGTCTTCTCGGCGAGTGGTGGAGGCAAAGTCACCCTTAACATTGCAGACTTCCACTAGCTCACCTGGCGAAGGTTGCATTTGGTCGCGCAAAGCTTGAACCATAGCGAAGCTGTAGGATTTGTTTATACGTGTGAGTCAAAAGCCCGTCACCACGCATTTTTACAAGTTTGAAATAGTTTATATACTAGTTACGGCGTCGTTTTGCACTGTTTTACTAGTAGTCATCGTCATGTGAATCGATATCGTGGCGTTCCTCATGTCAGGCACTACATGCGTGGTTGCGCTTGACGACAGCGCCGGAGTTTTTATTTATTTATTTATTTTTATTTTTTGCTAAAGCCACTGCGGGAGCGGCGAGCTCGGCGGTCACCGCGATGCACGCGCTCACGAGCGCTCTGCATTATCTTGGGTTTTTTTTCCGCAATACTGATCTTGCGGCTTCTACAGCAGCTGCCCTGTTAAAAAATCTCAGGTGTACTTAGCTATCGCCTAAGGAACCCGAAGGCGAAAGCGTTGACATGTACACATTGGCAGGCTTCTTTGGGCGGCCGAGGCCAAAATGGGGCAGTGCGTGTGGCCAGCAGGATGACACCGGTAAGACTGTCTGGTCCACCAGTCCTTCAAGAGGAAGATACCTGATAGCGTTCCATCAGCCCGGAGTCGAGTCTGGGGCTCACCGCTGAGTATTGACCCCGTACACGGTTGGTATGCTTCCTTCAGTGTGTCAGGCCTCTTGTGGTCACGTGGAAATTTTGCTATACTTCGCGTCCTCAAGTATTGGGCGAAACTGTGGCCCAACTTTTCTAAGGGCATTGAAGGGCACCGTCGTATGAGCCACATTGAACAAAAGACATTCACGCAAGTAATTCACACAAGACGAAGAAACGGAAGATAACGAAGAGACGCGAACACGACGTAGGAGTAAATGAGTATCTCATAAGCACCGCCAGGCTTTCCCCTTTAAAATAATAAACACACATATAATTTTGCGAATAGTTCTGTGCTAGTGACTGAAAACCCCCGGTGCCTTCTATGAGGGGGCAAAGTAAATCAGTAATACACGTGCTGACACCTTGTTGCTCCAGGTGGCGCTGGTCCAAGAATATGCCATTTTCGAGATGGTTGAAAGGGAGCCTCGGTTCCTTTGTAGTTGCTCCCAGATATCTCAGTATAGGTCTACAGCTTCGACGTTTTCCTAGCTGTTGATAATAGAAAGGCTGAATTTTTTCCGCATCAAGCTTTGCACTTACTGAGACTTATGTCCGCGTTGAACTTAGCACACTTACTATAAAAAACTTAAGTAGCTGTTTTCTGCGTTTTTCTGCTATTCTTACTAAAATCTTTCTTGCTTGGTCTGTCCCACTAAAACGGCGCGAGGAAAGCAATCTATTCGGCAAGAGGCGACGCCCAAGCCGTCGATTTCCGCGCGTCCACTGTCTATGGCAGCGCCCCATTATCCTGTTCATCACGCTGCCGCTGCACTGTCAACGACAGATCATTACGACAGAGGAACTATCCAGAACACAAACTGCATCTGTAACGGGCTGGATTTTTATTCCTTTTTACCAACAGGGAGACGTGGGAGACTTCGAAAATGGGGGCGAATGCGGCAGCTGGCGTCTGCACGTAGTGGGGGTGGGCGGGGACGATAATTACCTAGAACCGCGCGAAACGTTTTGTCCCCGGGACCGCGTTTCTGCACGGAGCCGACTTCTCGAGACCACCCCATGGATGCAGACATCTCTAATCGGCCGCCTGCCATCGTCACTCTTTGACCACGCACTTTGCGTTACACTGTCAAATGACGGTGCAGAGTATTCGACCATCTTCTTAACAAATATTTAGCATAAAAATGGGCACATAATGGTGACGGCCACCCCGCTGTTCCTTAGCGTCACTCTTCTTCATCTATTCTTGAGATAAGGATGTCAACCGCTTCCCTCAAGGAGAATAACGACGTGTCACCGGCTCTTTACTAAAGTGAGAAGTCGTCCCCTCTAAAAAAACCCATCTCGAACTAAAGAAGAGTGACATGCGCTAACGGGGATTCAAACTTAAGAATTGCAAAAGGATACAGACAGTGCTTCTGACCACTCAACCATAGTTCTTTTTTTTTCTTTATCTTTTATGGTATTTTTTTCGAATATAAATAAACATATATACAAGAAATACTCAGAAATGTTGGCGCTTAATATACTGGGTGAAATGGGTAATCGAGATTTCGGCAATCGAAACATTAACAACAAATGGCCGTTAGTAAGCGGGCGATGATACATACCGGTACAAAACCGGGTATCAATCAGATGTCAAATCATTTTTGGCATAGTAGCCTTTCAGCTTAGTTATCATTTAACTAAAACGCTATCTGGACGATACCATCGGCTCAGCGTTTCCGTATAATATGCACGTTTTCCATAAACTGTGTAGCGCCATCCGCAAATACAGGTCATAAGGCACATCACCATTGGGAGCTACAAGGTAACGTACACTGCGGGGTGTTAATGCAAAGAATTTTAGGGTGTCCGTTGATGCACATTCGAGAACAATATAGCGTCTTTTCAGCCAATAGAACAATGCCCTTTTTTTCTGGAGCATCAGAAAGCCTACAGTTAACAGACGGCACAAAAATGTTCCCCTTTAGAAACAGTAATACCAGGAAGAACACCCACAAGATTAACTTGAAAAATGAATCGTATCTCCCCATCCCATTATTCGACCACAGCCACAGCGCTGTCGGGCATGGAAATAGAGAATTTACACCGTATAGCCTGGTTATTTCTCTTCAGTTTCAGCATCCCCAGCAGCTCAGGTGACTATTTTCTGAATAGCGCTTCGGCAGCAAGCGTCCCCCATATTCCCACAAATATTTTAAATCTAGCGACTGCATTCCTCAGGCAGAAAAGCGATCGCATATAGATGGTCGTGCTGCTGCCCGCTGTGCTAGAACACCCAGCGCACGAAGTGCTTCCCGCCCCTTGGTTTTACGCTTTACAAGAAAAGCTTTGGTCGATTTTAATTTTTTAGTACCGATATTAACTTGGCTGACTCTTCTCCTGTCTTCAATTGTCCTTGGGTTTTCTACAAGCATGCCAGTCAACGAAGCGCCTCATGTTCGATTTTTCACATCTACTTTGGCTTTATAGACATCACTAAGGTGGTCTGCAAACCAACAAACAGAAGACATATTCTTTCAAGCCCAAATCATGTACACTCAAACCCGGTTATAACGAACCCGCATAGAGCGAATTATGCTATATATCGAACAAAAATAATTCAGTTACAGAAATACATGGGAAACATATTCCTTATAACGAAGTTCACATCCGATATGTCGAACTCTGCGCGCCTAGAATGGCCGCCGAAATGCATGGTCTCGGAGCGGCGATTGAGATGTGGATTGGCCGCGACCAGGGCGCAAGAGTTGCGACTTAGACATTGCGCCTCGCACGGAGCGACATGACGCCCCACACTTTCCGTAACTGTTTCCGACGCGCGGGACTCACGACGGAACCCGCGCAGTCAGCGAGTCCGGACCAAGGCAGACGGCAGAGGCTTATCGGTGAACTGAGGGAACAGCTTCACCACATTCCCGATGATGTCGCGAGTGAAAGCCGTCCGACGCTTACAATGAAGCGAATTCGGCAGTCAATGTGCTCCGCCTATACTTCTTAGATTTTGGAGGACGCGGACTGGAACTGGTGCAAATAATGATTCCTGTAGAGAATGCTATGCTAGTTGAAGCCGCCAAAATGAAAGTGAAAACAAAAATCACCGCTTTTTTCTTTGCAAAGTAGGCAGCTCAGGCGGAAAGTAGCTTTAATACTTGCAGTAAATGGATTATTTTGGGTATGGTAACGGCTACTTTACTGTGTTCGTTTTTGCGTGCGGGGATGGTAGAGTTGGGGAGCAGGAGGGGGGCTCCCGCGGATTGGGAACTTGTAACGATAAGTTCGTTGTAGGCGGGTTCTGCTATATCGAACTATTGGATTTATCGAACTAATCGTGGTGCATATTGCAATTCGCTATAAACGGGTTTGACTGTAGTTGCTTAGCTTGAACCGAGCGAACAAATTGCGACGACCCGCGAGCGGCCGGCCGACTGACTTTGTTGGAGGGTACGTGAGCCGCTCAGGAGCGCAGTCAAGCCCACCCATCTCGAGTGAGCGTCATGCAAAACATCACGGAAAATGGGGAAGCAGGATGCAGAGAGAAAGACAGCACTTTCGAATTGAATTTATGCTAAATAAAGGCTCCTATACGCGCCTAGAGTGTCCGAAACATGGCTTAGGGTCTCCAGATAACAATTTGCGCAAGCTATGCCGCAATGTTTACAAATCGTTTCAGTGTCTCTTTAAGGGCACGTGAATGCCGCGTGAACAAGTGCCTTGTCATTTTTACCAGCAAATATCAATCCCTGAGGCTGGAGTGTAGGCCCGCCTGTGTCTAAACCACGCAACGCTTTTCGCGTCACTGTTACACCACAGTTGCGGGAGACGTCATGTCGAGTCACCTTGTGCTAATTATAAGACTTCCGTGGGAAACGTTAGCAGCAAAGCCCGGTGGCACAAGTGAGCCAGCGCTTGTCTTTGTCTCGTTCGCTTTCGGCAAAGTCTCTGATTGACCTTGGGTCACTGTTTACGCAATCTTAAATCTCAACGGGTGCGTCCGTTCATATAATAGTATATTTTATGCAGCCTTGCCGAAGTATATATCAAGTATAAGCAGGGGTTTGAATATATCAACCAGCGTTCAGTGTTTACCAAGTATATCCCGTAGCACTGAAGGCTTAACGCAGCTACGAAGGGCCCGTTGTCGGTAGTAGGATATCTTAGCAGCGCGGGAGGATTTGCGTCGGCGGCGGACGGCCTCGAAGATCCGCTTTCCAAGAAAAGCCTGTTCGTTTACGTGGCTAAATGAAGCATGGTTTCGCGAACCCGCGCGGAGAATCCTGTCATCAGGGCTAGCCCAATCGCAGTCCTCCCAATGGACATCGGTGCTCGGTATTGCCGCCGCTAAGCATGAAACCCATGCGTTTTCGAGGCGTCCCAGCGGGTGCCAGGTGATGGATGACAAACTTCCATTAATGCCCGTTCTAAGGGCTAGCATACACGGGCCATCGTAATTTCACTTACTCAGAGCACTGTATTGAGTGGGGAAGAGAATTCATTTCCTGACTCGAAGCTTCGCGCAGTTACTTATGCAACTGGATTTTCTCGGGTTTCGTTAGAAAAGCTTGAGATGTTGGCGGGGGTCTGTGTGTGATAGGCGCAAGCAACGTGTCCTTTGGACACCAGCAACGTTGCAGATTTAGCGGTTGCGTTTGAGCAAGGTTTTCTGCACTTGATCTACATTCGATAATGGTGAGGGACGAGGCGTTATGCAGGGAAGCAGCTGGAAGTTGATTCTCGCGCTGCGGAAGCGATATAAAATGCAGCGGCGTAGCCCGCGAGCTTTTTTTTTTTTTTTTTTGTGGTGAAAGCTACACTACGCTACCTCGGGCAGTGTTCACGGGATGACCAGTTTTGACATTGAAAATTAAAGGTCAAACCACACCCCCTTCCGCCAGCGCCCGGCACGGAACAGCGGCCCGATGGCGGAGAGAGATAGGCGGCAGTGGGAAGATAGGCGAGGAGTGAACGGAGACGTGCGCGGTACCCGTGTAACCTAATAAAATCATCGTACTAGCGAACACTAAACAGAGACAAACGTAAAAGACGCGACGAAACACACGCTGCGTTTCGTAGCGTGTGTTTCGTCGCATCTTCTACCTTTGTCTCTCTTTAGTGTTCGCTAGTACGATGATTTCCTTAGTTAGTAACCAACTCGCCCAACTTACCGCTTTACCCGTGTCACCACCCGGCGGAGTAAGGCGAGGAGGCCGCCACCGCCGCGATAAGCCCGCGCCACGCAGGAAGGCCGGGATTGCACGTGCGACGCAGAGCCGTGTACGACGGAGGAAGACCGACGTCCAGCTGTGGCCACTCGTAAAGCTGCCAGCCGTAAACAATGCCGTGAGGCGATAAAATATAAAAAAATAGTGCATTCATTGCAAACACGTCTATATATCACTGCAAAACCACACCAGGACAATTGGCCTGGCCAGGGCAGTGAAGCTTTCACTATCGAATAGGGTTAACGAAAGCTAAACCACGGCAATTTTTTGTTTCGGTGTTTTGTATCTCTAGTTAATTTGGTTTGGTTTGGATTTTCAATACACTAATTTTTCTTAGCAGACTTCTTCTGCGAGGAACGATGAAAACCAAGGAGTTCCAGTTCGAATTACCTGTTCTGAATGCTGATGCGTTTGAAATATGAGGAGTTTTTCCCCATTGAAAATGCAAGCCTGTGCAGGGACCAGGGCGTCAGTTCGAATTAACTGTACGTTCGAATTAACGAGCTTTTGGTGTAGTGGCAGCTGCCACATACAATTATGAGTTCAGATGATTTGTTCCGTGAGGGTGTGCCTGCACGCACGCACACACACACAAAAAGACATAAAAACAGGCAGACAAATTTCCTGCTGGCGCACGATCAACAAATATTTTAGGTGGTGTGTTTAATGACCTTAAACAAATGCGTGTCGGTCCCAGGATTCTCCGGAAGGCGTTTGTCAAAACTACAATTCGTGATTGTTTTGCTCTTGTTCACTCCAAACACTCAAGCTTTTTGGAGTGCACATGATTTTACAATGGGAGAGTTCGAGCGCTAGGAAGGAGCTGCCTTCGCTATACTGTTCAGACGTGTACCTTGGGGAGAAACGCTGTATTATTTATGATCAATACCCGCGACTGTTTGTATAAAAAAAGATCTCTTGAAACGAGCGATTTCTTGCATTGTTTGTTTACTCAATAGTTTACAAGAAATGTCTAACGAAAGTACGGTTCACCATCCCACAACCCTTCCTTTTTTACGCCTAAAGGAACCACCCCGAGAGCTGCATCGTATAGATAGCGTACAACAGTACCAATTAGCGTACAACAGTACCAGTACCAATGCAGTTATTACGAAGCGTCTTTTATGGAGCGCTCTTTATAGAAATGCGGTATCTTACACGGTCAATGGTGTTCTCTATTTTCAAAGGCGAGCGCTGCTTGAAAAGAGAATAGGTGTTTAAATATTTCCTCTCCTCGCTACGCTAGAATAGTTGGGCATCATCAAAGTTAAACATCAGCAACCCTTTAGACGGAGCGGACGAAGTAATCCTCCAGCGATCGTAGCGACCTGACTTCAAGCAACCAAACGGCGCCGTCTCAGACGTCGGGATGCTCTGAGTCGGGATGAGACGAAAGTGTGTTGCTCTGTAGACAGCAGTGGGACGAGGTGTGCAGCCGCATCGAAGGCAGCGAAGGCAGCCTTCACCACGGCAGGGCCTGGTCCCTTATCAGACACTTGCTGGACGAGACCACGACCAAATCATACCAACAGAACCGCATGGCTCGGGTTATGCACAAGGCCTAGAAGAGCCTCGTCAGGGACGAGCTGATCAAGCGTTTAAATGACAAATACCTGCCGGAGACAGACCGAGCAGCACCCGGAGTATGCGGGAGCTCCCAATGACAAGTTAGACTGAGACATCGCGACGGTCGAGGTCGTGACCGCCCTGCACGAACTGAACACCAGGTCAGTGGCGGGACCCAACGGGGTCTCGAACAAGGCACTGAGGAACCTGGACGACCCGTCGATCGAGGCGCTAACTCGGTACTACAACCAGTGTTGGCGAAGCGGAAAGCTGCCGGACCAATGGAAAAAGACGAAGACGGTGCTGATTCCGAAACCGGGCAAGCCGCTGAACATCGAGAACCTGAAGCCCATCTCGCTGACGTCGTACGTGGGGAAGGTCCTCGAGCACGTGTTGGCGAAACGATGGCAAAATTACCTCGAACAGGAGGGACTGTATCCGGACTCGATGACCGGGTTCCGGAGGGGCCTGAGCACTCAAGGCGCGATGTTGCAGTTGAAGAAGGAGATCATCGAGAACGAGACAACGGACAGCAAGGTGATCCTGGGCCTCGACCTTCAGAGCGCCTTTGACCGGGTGAAGCACTCGGCCATCCTGGCGCAGGCGTCGCGGCTAAACATGGGAAAGAGAAGCTATGAATACATCCGAAACGTTCTATCGGACCGCAAGATCGCCTTGCACGCGGGGATCATGTTACCGGAGGGACGCGTCGGCAGCGGGGGCCCGCCTCAAGGCTCTGTGATCTCACCGTTGCTGTTCAACATCGTGATGATACAGGTCGCCGAAGCGGTGTCGAGCGTCAAGGGCGTGAGATACATGATCTACGCAGACGATCTTACCCTGTGGCCGACCGGCGGCACGGATGCCGGTATAGAGATGACGTTGCAGAAGGCGATCTCAGCCATCGAAGAACGACTAGACGGAACGGGTCTGCAGTGTTTGCCGTCCAAGTCCGAGATCTTGGTATACTCGCCTCGAAAGGCGGGATGGCAGCCGCCGCCACCGAGGGAGTGTGATCGCATGGAGCTGATCACGAAGATGGGCCAGAGAATTCCCGAGGTTTCGGAGATCAGAGTGCTGGGCATGCTGATCAGCAGCAACGGCAGCAAAGACAACCTGCTGAAGAAGCTGGCAACCAAGACGGCGAGTACCCTGCGTCTGATCCAGCGAGTGTCAACCAAGAAGGCGGACATGCGCGAAGAAGGGCTCACAAGGCTGGTCCATTCCTTCGCGATCAGCCACGTGGCGTACACGGCGGCGTACCACAGGTGGACGCAGACCGACAAGAATAAGATCGACGCCATGATTCGTAGATTGTACAAGAGGGCACTCGGACTGCGCGAGTCTACGAACACCGGGAGGCTGTTGCAGTTGGGCGTCCACAACACGGTGGACGAGATCATCGAGGCGCAACGGGAAGCGCAGCGAGAGCGGCTGGCGGAGACTAAGACGGGCAGAAGCATCCTCGAGACCCTGGACTACTGCTACCGGGTCACAGGAAGACACCTCCAGGAACTCGACGAGAGTGTGCGCGAGAACGTGCGGGTGAGCCCCATCCTGAGGAACGGGCACCCGGAGCACAACCAAGAGAGAAGACGGGCGAGAGCAAAGTTTCTCGTCGAACAGTACTGCGGGGACACGCGGACTAGGTACGTTGACGCGGCGGAGTACGGGAAAGGAAGATACGCGTTGGTGACTGTGAATGCACGCACAGGACGGATTTCCAAGTCGGCGAGCGCGAAGTGCGAAAACGCCACCGAGGCCGAGGAGATCGCCATAGCCCTGGCGATGTCTGAGGGAGGTTGCGACACTTTCCAGGTTGCGACTCGCAAGAGACCGTCCGCAACCTGGAAAGAGGTCGAGTGAGCAGCAAGGCGGCTAGAAGAATAGAAAGGTCGGGAGTTCGAGACGGAATACGAGTGGAGGTCAGATGGATCCCTGCGCACGCAGGAAACTGCTCACCGTACGCGCCGAACCACAACGAGACGGCCCACAGGGAAGCGCGCGCTATCACTCACCGCGCTCCCAACGTGGGCACTCGTCCCGAGTGGGAGTGGTGGATGGAAACCAAAGACAGAGCCAGGGGCTACGGCGAAACACTGAAGACCCTACGTCTGGCCAGACGAGCGTACCCGCCGCCCCACCGGGAACTGGGCCGCGAGGAGGCGATACATCTAAGAAGACTCCAAACGGCGTCGACAACGTCGCCGGCCTCCTTACACCAAATGTACCCGGACGAGTACCCGAGTGACCAGTGCAGTGTCTGTAAGAAAGGACCGGCCAACCGGTGGCACATCATGTGGGACTGTGCCACCGACCCAGACGGCGCACACTTCGAAGAGTATCCGGAGGAACTCCAGAGAGCCATCGAATCTACAAGCAAGACAGACCAGTCATGGGCCGTCCAGCAGGTCTTCGCCGCGCTCGAGAGGCACGGGCTCCGTAAAACGGGCTTGTGACGAGTAGGGTCGCAGAAGAAGGCGCGACGCCAGGCCCGTCGAGGCGGAGCCGTAACCCGGCTCCTGCCCACTTCAGGGTTTGTTTCAATAAAGTCCTCAGTCCAGTCCAGAGACGAAAGTGCGTCTTAGGGTAAACGCGTCTTGATTTGCAGGTGTGGACACAGGCGGGCGGAGCCGAAAGGCTCTCATACTTCGAGGCAAGATTGGTTTCGTCCGCTGCCCACGTGGGATACATCTCGCGCAAGCCCACGCCGACAGAACTGGCCATGAGTGTGGCAATAGCACTCAATCGATCCGCTGAAGAGCTACTCGGGTAGAACGAAAAGGCCGAGGAAGGGGTGCGGTGGAGAGAATAAGGGGTCAATTAGGACGGCGCGAGCCACGGGTTCTTTGCGTCTCAGCCTCCGTTCCTTCATCAGGACACCTTAAGCCGTACATGCCGGAAACACCTTCTATGTTAAACTAGGTTTACAGCCCACACTATTAGGAGGTGTATGATCTACTCAGTCACTGAGGTCGAAACAAAAGCATGACTACAGTGAGATGGAATATTACTGTCAATTTTCGGAAATGAAGGAGGCGACAATGTGATGCCGCACTCTTTTGTGTCTATACAAGCCATTGGTGGCACTCGCCGTGGCTGCAGATGTGGAGCCGGGAAAATTGCTTAGGTGTATCGAAGGAGAATTCTTGGGCTTTGCTTTTATAGCTCCACGTGGCGCAACATATTGCGGATCAGGAGGGCTGTTGAGCCGAAGCGAGGTTTGCAGCGAAATGAGCTTACGAATGGCGCAGTTCTTAGAGAAACGTTTTGTTTGCTTCAAAAGCCCCTTTAGCCGCGAAACTCGCCTTTAAATTCCATCTGGGGCATACAAAAAAAAATACGCTCCAATCGACCCTGTGAATGTGCTTGGAAAGCAAAGCTGTAAGCGGCACCCACAACGATTACTCATGCGACATGACTTAAATTCACTCCCGTGGCTCTACAATAGGGAAACCAGAGACAAGTGAAATGCATTTAACCACACCCTTTATTACTTCAAACAGATATTCTTTGCTAAGGTCAAATCAATGCATGATTAATGAACGGTGTTTGAGTTGATTGGGGAAGCGCATGAGTGAAAACTCCTTTTTTTGTAGAATTCAAGGAAGCTCAATCCCGGTGTTATACGACTCACTTTTCTGTCTCTGCCGCCGCCGACAGAGGCGACAATATCTCAGATACATGGAGAAGGAGGAGAAGGAAATACTTTTATTCATATTTCTAAACGCCCCAAAGAGCGGGCCAGGGGGGTGGTTCCTTCTTCCCTGGAGCCGACATGCATTCCGCGCCGCCTGGGCTCTGTCCACCAGCTGAAACTGGGTAGGCAGAGAGGGGCTGTGCAGCAGCATCTCCCATTACTCTTGTCGGGTAGTTGACGGGAAGAGAGGAAGGTGCTGAGGGCTAAAGTCGCACACCCCGATTATGTGGCGGGTGTGTTTCTACTTCTGAGCAAAATTTACATTCAGTGTCGTAGCCACTCGGGTGCTTTGCGTGAAGACGCATCCATTGGTATGAGCCGTAGGGTAGTTGTTCCGTGGAAAGTTCAAGGTGCGGTGAGGGTAGGGTCTGTCTCTGAAGGCGATAATGCTGGGTTATGTCTCTGAACGTGACAAGCGGGTGACTGTCCTCGTGCAGCTCCATCAAGGAGTATTTGAGTGTCTTCCTTTTTGTTTCGTTTCGGGCGAGGGCGGATGACAAGGAGCTCTGAATTTCGAGGTGAACACTGGAGGCCACAGGCTTTAGCATATTGGCGTACTGGAAGTGAGATTGGATGTTTTACTGTGGACTTCCTTTAAATTTTGTAAGTCCTAGAGCATGCTCAAGGTGCGCACACGGCCGCTACACGTGCCATGGGCGGAGCGCACAGCGGCGCCAGATGACACTGGACGTTAGCACCTGGCATGCAGTGAGAACGCAGGGAGCAAACCCGCAGATGTGCTTGCTGAGTGCACCATCTGTCTTTCCTGTTTCCACATTCGCTCGTAGCTAAATCGGGAAGACAACGTACTCACGCTTCGTTTCGATGTTAGTTCCAGGTTCGAATCCTTGCGGTGCCCTGTAACTTCTTTTATTTGTTCGCGGGAGTTTTCTGTTGACACCAATGGTCGCGAAAGAACCCTTGGGGGGTAGAGGTAAAAAGCTTTGCTTTAAAAGTAAACGCGAACTGCGAGTAACTGTTGTGCTCAAACCCGCTCCTTGAGGTGGGTATTGGGCACCGAGACACAACAGACATAATAATGCAGTAATCCATTTCGAATACGCAAAGGCAATTCTTTTTGTGCGTTAAATTCAACCACCAGCTCCTAGGGCTACCTGAGTTTAAGGGCACAAGCTGCAGAAAATTGTAAGCATGTTATAATTTATGGTAAATGATTGAAGGTGTAAGAATGATGCAGCAAACGTGTATCGCTTGTGAAGGTGACAGCGAAGCCAATAAATTTTTAAATCAAATATTTTAGGCCCAGGAGCTAAAGGGTTGAAATCGAAACTAGTGTTTGGCGATCACAAATACGATAGTAAAGACATTAGGAAATGGCTCCACTGTTCTATAATATTCGAACAAAAAAAGAACGCACTAAGCTCCCACAGGTTTGCTGATACACTATTATATTCAATTAAACACAGCACCAAGAAAACGTACAAAAATGAAATTGCTCCAAATTTGTTGCGCTTGTGAGTGCAGTGTAGGTCATGGTGGTAATCCTGCGCAAAGCTCATATTGTCAAAAGCAGTTGTTGATAACCGTTCCAAGACATGGAGTTTCTACTGCTGATAGAGGTCTCTAGTAATGAGAACAACCTTGCAT
>NW_027526460.1:115490605-115629928 GCF_048455015.1 Haemaphysalis longicornis
TCCTCCCCGGGCCGAGCGGTGTTGTTGAGTTCAATTTTTCGGGAACATGCAGTGCTTAGTACGGGGGCGTCGCGTTTAACTGCAATGACGGGACATAAAAAATACTGTAGAAGAGCGTCAATAGAGGTCAAGGGAGGAAGCCGTCATCGATAAAAAGCAATATTTTTATTATTTTCGTAAAACCATGGCGTGAACAGCCATCTTGAAGCCACGCCCAGTCGTCTTATTTGCGTATGCGTATATTGAGCTCGGTGCCAGCTTCGTCCTCATCGTCATCAAAAGTTCCCACTAATACAAACTTTTAAATTTGTTAGCGAAATAAAAAACGCACATCGCGGTGATGTTCTAATCGTTTGATACGCAACGTAATGGGAGTATGAAATATTTGGTTACACATCACGTAGCTGGCGGAACAGTATAAACGAAGTCGTAGAATAAGCCGCTTCTGTTCAAAGTGGCTCCCCCAAAATTAGCAGACTGGGTCAACCCTACGATCAAACAAAGGCATCTTGCAGAAAATTAATACATCAATGGAGATGGTTCAGAGACACGCAGGAACCCTCAAATTTAAAGTGGAAAGGTGACACAATACTTGAAGACGCGATTGCGTTTGCCTATCACGGACTGGGCGCGCTGCAACTGCTGATCCAAAACACGAGGATAACATTAGGCGTAGAACTAGCAAGGGCAGCGAAGAAAGAAGTGATTGATTGTAGGGGTTAACGTTCCGACGCAACCCAGGCGATAAGGCGAGCGACAGTGGAGGGCTGCGGATTAATTTTGACCACCTAGGGATCTTTAACGGGCGCTGAAATCCAGTACACAGAGGTGTTTTTGCTTCTCGCTTCCATCAGAAAAGCGGCTGCCGCGGCCGGGAATCCAAGCGAAGAATTAAGTAAGACCTTTAAAAGAATAAAAATTGTTCTACCATTGTCCCTAAAAATCACTGTATACACCCAATTTGTACAGCTGGTTGTGACTCATGGGCCGAAACTTGGCGCCTTACATAACCTTGAACGCTATCTAAATTCAGCCCAGCGAGTCACTGAACGAATTGTATTGCGAGTAACGGTTAGTGATAGGAAACAAACGCCTTACATTTTAAAATGAGCTCGTTTTAAATATATGAAAGCTCACTTTATGAAAAAAGGGGGACTGACCGCGGGAATGTAATGCGCTGAATTGACAGCGGCTGGACCATCTGTAGAACCTAGTTGCTTATGAAAAGTACAGCTGGAAGTGCAGAAAACCGTCAATTGGTGAAGGGATGAAATAAAAAAATTGGGGGACAAGGAATAGATTCTGCCATCCCGAGATAGAAGTGGATGGAGTTCTGCTCGAGATGTCTTCATCTTGCAGGAAACATCAATAGACATGACGATGAACTGAGGAATTTATGAGTGACGGCGACTATAATTTTCAATATGATGCTGAATATCATGATGACTGTACTGGTGCTAGTGCGGTAATAGAACCAGTGAAATTCCTTTTCGCCGTAAATGTACAACCTTTCTGCCTATCTGAACTCCATTAATTTCGGTTTAGGCTCAACTAGTCCACCACGCCATATAATCACGAATAGGTGAATAGTTTGCCATGTCAAACCCTTCCACAAAGATGACGACGGATGACTCACATTATAATTTAAACTTGTGCTGGTTAATATGATCCTTTGAAAGAAAGTGACAACTCTCAGAGAGGACTTGTACAAGAGCAGGCAAATACCTCTGAAAATATTAGTGTGTTTCTCTCCTCATCCGCGCGTCGCACTATCCGTTTCTTTCAAGGTTGGTCCAAGACTTCCTTCATTTTGACTTGGAATAAATTTTGCGGATGAAAATACCGGATCCCGGAGAAATCGTACCTTCAACTAGGTTGAGCGGTATAAGGCACGCAACGTAAACCAATGACGACGCCTATTTTGTATTTCGAATGTCTTTATACTTAGAACATCTGTATTAGGGTAGGCTAACGGTTTGTTCGGGAACTGGACGCAAATGAACGCCAACGTTATCATAAGGTCTCTGAGGTGTATGTCACGGAACCGCATCTAGGTCAGCTATATTACATTTAGCGAAACCAAAATCCGACCATTTTTAGAAGTGTTCCTTGTGATGCCGGTAAGTATTAGGCTGAAAGAGGGGCTTCTAGGCCCAAAGGAAGTACCAGTACCAGTGTGCTTACGCGGCCGCGTATAAGGGTTTCTGTCGATACTCAAACGCGCGTTAAATTTGAGACCAACATAATGGGGGTGGAGTAAGCAAGACATACTCTGCTATCAAAATATATCACGCCAAATTTGTCCATCTACAGCCTTTGGGTTTGGACTCATGTCGTGCATATTGTATTCGGCCAAACATATCTGGCTTACAAAATTAAATCTATCTTGAATGGGTTAGTTTTTAAAATATGTTCCGCACGCTAGACCACGTGGCTTACATTTCAATGTTTTCTGTTCTTTTTCAAGGCTGGAGCACCGTGATCCTACTACTGCCTTACTGTCAGTCCAGCTACTCTTCAGGTAAGTGCTGCGAAGGTTGAAGCTGGACCTTAGTATTTTAATTATTTATTTACACATCCTGAAAATCCGTCTAGGTTTTTATGAAAGGGCATGAACATAAAGTTAGATATGCGTACACAATAAATATACATACATAGCAATAAAAAAGAATTAACAAAACTAGCACAATCAAGTCAATCTAAATTTTCGGACAGAGAACAGGGTAAAACTTAAGAGTCAACAAAAAGTTGCAAGCGGAAAACGCAGGCACCAACTAGAATAACGGTTCGGACACTGGCATATGCGTTCTGTAATAAAATATCAATAAACAAAAGTACAACATCGTCAAGTATTCCGAGTAAATGCAGATTTTTACGAGTAATAAGCAAACATAATAAAGAATATTCAGGGTATCTGCGCTTGTCTAGAAATAAATATTTAATATTGCTTAAGCACCACTATGGGCACAAAAATGGAATATGGTAACATACATAGCTGTGTACAGCCTACGCATAAACACACAAATGAGAATCAAGATCAACTAAATGTATATGCTTGCATAGCACAAAGCTCATTTTCGGGAAGTGTTAAAACTTCGTTAATCTTCTAGTGGATGAAATATTCGGCTGGTAGACCGGGACCACCGAAAATCCGTACAGCTGACTCTAGGGAAGCTTGACTGATCGATCGTAGGATTTGATGCGCCAACGCAACGCTGGCGACGAGGCGCGCCGTAGTGGAGGGCTTAATGTTGACCACCTGGGCTTCTTTGACGTGCGCCGAAATTTCGTACACACGGGCGTTTTTTCTTTTCGCCTCCATCAGAAAAGCGGCCGCACCGGCCGAGAATCGAACCGCGTACTCGTGGTGAGCAGTACAACGTCTTAGACACTGAGCCACTACGGCGGCTCCCTAAGGAAGAAGGGGCGTGTACGAACAGTCGCTTAGTTGAAGTATCTTACTAAAGCTCGACGTTGGGCCATTTGGGTACACATGACACTTTAGGAAACAGTGCGGAAAATTTGGACAGAAAGAAGGCAAACAGACAGGAGTGCTGACTCACTTTGGAATCTTGTGTCGCTGAACACGTCGATGGCCTGACTCACCCCATCCAAAACAAAGGCATGATAAAGCGAGCAGTGCATGTCTTTAAAACCACCGATAAGCAACTGAAATGAGGGGGCGACGTCTCGGAAACCGAAAGCATTTTGTACAAAGAAACCAAGAAAGAAAAGCGGAGAAAGGGGCGCAAAGGCCGTGTAGCAGTGAAGCAGACGCTGATAATCGTCAGGGTTTCGCCAGCAAAGCTAATGTGCAACTTAAGTTCCCTAAACTTCTTTCTTTCTTCCCTGACATTTATTTTCTTCGTTAATATTCGGGAATTACTTTAATCGGTTTCTTTACTGGTTACCCTTGTTAGAATCTCTTCTTTCGTTTCCATTTTTCCCCGTATCTTAGGACAAAACACTTGAATTTACAGATTGATCACACATGCCACTGCTTCCGCAGAACGAGGGTTATGCGGGGCTGGGGTGCTCCTGTTCCACTCATGTGCCGTGACGTTCATTTATCACGTGGTTCTCAGTGGCCAAAACTTTTCCCCACTGCTGGCAACATAGACCGCTATCGCAGCGGTAAAAATGGGGAAAAGAAGGTAGGTAGTCAAGTCCTTTGAAGACGGCAGGTTTTCTTGGGATACCTAGAGGTGAACATTTTGGTCAGTGTGCTTCTGTATCACTCTGTCTGCAATTCACTCCATTTAGCCGCTTGGCCAAAGTTTAAAAGGCTATTTGAACAAGAAGTATATAGAAAAACCTGTACAAACTACTAAAGCTGGTGGCATAATTCACAGTTGCTACCATTGTTCGGAAAAAGAAAAAAACAAGGCGTAATAAACAAGTACATAAGTGGTACCAGTAGCATCCATTTATTTAGCAAGTGTCGTGGGATTCATTTTACAATATCAAAACAAAAAAACGCGCTAAAACAGCGTTTTTACGTTAAACCAACGCTTGTCCTTTTGCCCTAGGAAATATTAGGTTTGCAGATGCTCTTGAAAGCGCAGGGGGGTTGGCGTCATTCGAGGGCTAGCGCATGCGTGACCCTAGGCAGGACCCAGAAGTCCTCGCCGAAGGCTCTTAGTGAGTGTGTCAGGACCCTGAATTTGCTGCCAGAGATGCCGAGTGCAAGGACAAGCCCGCCGAGACTACGAGGAACATTTTATATCCTTCCGCATCAGCATGCATAGTGGATTACAACAGCTGCCGTGGAAATACAGTTCCGCAGGTTGGGATAGTGTCCATTTTTTTAATATACTCTTGTGGAGAAGTTACGAATTGAACCTGCCAGTAGCGCGTTCTGCGCCATACGCATCTTTTGACCAGCATGTCGCTGCCAGTCGTGAATTGGCATGTAACAGACCCGCGCTTTACACGAAGCACATCTTTGCTTACTAGAACAATTTCTCCGGCAACATGCGGGTCCGACAGCGACAACTAAACGTTTACGACACCATCATGCTTGTGTACATGCCATCAGGCAGTCAGGTGCGGTTATAGACACTTTGTGGCCAACCTGTCCTGTGGTCGATCCCCCAAGCAGGCGGTAGGTCTCAGGAGTAGTTTGTATAGAACCTAGAATGCCTTTCGGAAACGTTGTTATTATGTGCAATTATGCATCCGACAGAGCTGCGGCGATGACAACAATTATTTCAGCTGGAACATTCAGCCTTTAGCAGGAACACTCAGCTGGAACATTCAGGAGCTGCAAAACGATGAATCATTGGTGTGTTCCGTTAGTAATAAAAGGTGAATACAAGCGAACACCCAATCTCTGCATGGGTATGTGACAACTACCCTTGTTTTAACGTTCACGCCGAAGAGTAAGGGCGTGAACTTGAGTCAATGGCCTTAACCTTGTGGGGCTTCTCCTTCGATCTCTTTCCCGCGGACTTGGCTGTCCCGCAGTTAAACCAGTGTGCACGTAAAACTGTTACGGTACGGCAGGATAGATGGGACGAACCACGGTTGGGGCTGATGCGATGCATTTACAGGCTGAGAGGATCTATGTACAAGTGGGCCATATTAGTCCCAGCTAGGCTGCGTGCTTGCCACTCTTTCGCCGTCCCCTTCGGTGGTTGGTGAGCATGGCGCTTTGTCACACTTCGCCCTTATTTTCCTTCTCGTCGCATAAATGTTATGTAGATGCAGTTTTGCCCATTTCTTCTTGTCCAAACCAGTCCCTGTAAATAGTGCGCGGGCACACAAAAATTGAGATGACACTCAATTCAGCGTCCCAGTGCCCCCAAACTGTGGGCACTGAAAATGGCACACACCTTTTTGTGGTGAAAAAGGGGTGTGACTCGAATGATTATTGTACTCTCCGTGAGAATAGTAGTTTGCTAGCATATGTGTTGCATATGACTTAGGTATATAGCAGAACGAAGACGCTCGGGAAAAAGTGCGCCCCTGATGATGTCTTAAACGTATTCGGCGGTAAAACACTAATTTAGTAAAATTATAATCATTGTGAGTCGCTATTCAGACGTTCATAGAGCAGGTGTGATCAACAAATGATTTTTTGTAGGAATCTGCGTACACATTTCTATATGATGTACTATTTGCCGGCCAATTCCGCACATAATTTCGTTCTATTTTTTTAACACCTTCCCACAGAAGACAGCTGCGCCCGCTTCGTGCCGGGTCGGCATTTGCATGTGCCAGAGTTCGAGTCAAGCGAGGACGCCGCCTTCCCAGACGAAACTCCAATCACGTTCAAGTGCGATGCTGGATATCGCCTGCGCGGTGCGCCAACATTACTGTGTCTCTTGGGCTCGTGGTTTGGCGCAGTGCCCACGTGCAAGCGTAAGTTCCTCGGATGTGTATTTGAAACACGGTGTTTTAATTTTTTTGTGTTTAAGGGGAGATCTGTAAAAATTAAGTATCTATTTACAGGTTAGTGTACGATGTCGGATAGGTTTTCTTGGCGTAAAATGTTATCAGCGGAGCCGCTTAAGCTTGGCTTCCGTCCTTGCCTAGCGCCACTCAAGACTTGTCGTAGCAAAATGAAGAGGAGGAAAATTCTCGGCCGACAAGTGTGAGAACTGGTCAGGAGGCAAGGAGCGACGAGCAGGTGTGGGGAGGGCGCATCTCCGCGCAGATGTTCGGGTGGGGAGGGGCGCGTCCCGCATTGGCTCCGCCTACTGTTGGCGTAGGTTATGACGTGCAGGCGTTCTCTCACTTGAGAGAGACGGCGTGCGCTTGGCGGCATCAGTGTCCGACCAATAAGAGGGAAGACCTGAAAAAAAAAAAAACAGGTTAAATATAGTGAAGATCACGAGCTCCGCTGTTTTCGTAGTCTTAGCATCTCAAACGCCAAGGTGCCTGAATTTTTTTCGTTGGCTTACTCAACTCTTATTTATAGCACGTTTTCACATGGCCTATGAAAAAGATTCGGCGCAGTTACACTCAGAAAAAAAAAACATTATTATGATTGTCACTTGCTGACTGTAACAACAGCTCCTGCTTCGTGGTAATGGCTGACGAAGCTGTCGAAAGATCTTGAGTTAAATGTTTTTATTATTGCTACTGCCTCGGAGTGCGTGCGCAGTTTTGGCTGCACAAGACCCTGATGTTCGGTTTTTTTTGTAGTTCAGTTACCTTACAATGAAAATGTCATCATTTTCGCTGTAGAAGAAATAACTCATTACTGCCTTTTTTCTACCTAAACATTGGTTTACTTACATTTGATTAAGTAACAAAAAGGAATTTTTATAATCAAGATTGAGGTACTGATGATCGGGCACCCACCAAGTGGAGGGCACCCGTAGCCTGGAGTGTCCTGGGTGCAGATGTAGAAACAGTTACGAGAACGCAAAAAGCTGCAAAGTAGCAGGTTTGTCCCTCAACTTGACATGAACGAACTCAATGACGAGTTAGCAGCACACAAAACAAACGCACATAAGAACATTTTTTGAAACATACGTCTCGTCGAATGTGTTGACGCTATACGGCCATTGTTTCTTTTGTCGGGTGATGTCGAATGTAACCCTGGCCCCGACACTGGGGACTTTATTGAAGAGTAATAAAAAAAGGCCCCTGGCCAGTCAAAAGTGATTACTACGGTAAAACAACTAAAAACAAGCTACTGATTGCAGACGAAACCTTCATGGACATAAATTTACGAATGAATGATATAGGGGGACACAGAAACAGAATTTCAACCGTACGAACCGACATTGAGATTTACGAAAATACAGCACCGACATGGCCTGTTAGATCGCCCGCCTTGCTACAGAGCAAGGCAGGCGATCACATTTCAAGTGACACTGACCGCTAGGCTCTTCAGGCTAATCTTGACACATTAAACGCATAGTGTTCTGATTGGCTAATGACTCTTAACCTTCCTAAAACAAAGTGCATGTCATTCACCCGTTCCTCAACTAGAATTCCAACTACATATTTCCTGAATAAAAATACACTTGAACTGGTTTCTACCTACAAATACCTTGGAGTGCATTTTCAATCAAATTTAAAATGGCATAACCATATTAATCAAACGCTCGCATCTGCCAATCGTACACTAGGCGTAATAAAACATAACCTAAAGCAGGCACCATCACACATTAGAAAACTTGCATACCTCACTCTCATTCGCCCTAAAATTGAATACGCATCTGCCATCTGGGATCCAAGTCAAGAATATATTATGCGTGATATTGAATCCCTGCAAAACCATGCTGTTCGTTTTATTTTTTCCGATTATTCCCCATACGCAAGCGTCACAGCGCTGAAAAATCGCGCCGAGTTGGCTTCATTATCACTTCGCCGCCGGCATGCTCGCCTAACACTTTTTCATAAACTGTATCATCATGAGCGCCTTCGTGACGATTTTTTTCACTCACCCACTGTTACATTTCCACGGCGCGATCATTCTTGGAAAGTTAAGCGCATCACTTGCCATTCATTTACGTTTGCAAACTCATTCATTCGGCGCACAATAATAGACTGGAATAACCCACCACAGCACATTGCCACAGAAGATAACCTAACAAAATTTAAAGACTTTTTAAAAAATGAAGTAACCTAATTCTGTTCTTGCTTGCATATATTGACCTTTTTTTATTTTTTGCTGTGCTTGCCTTGTAGTTATCTGTTTTTGTAGTTATGTGTTTTAAAAATTCTTATTGCTACTATTTTTTTTTGCTACATTTGTAATTTATCATTCTGTTAGCACCCATTCATGTTATGTTCGATGTATGCGCATGCTCCCCCCTATGTAATACCCTCCTACGGAGGGCCTTTAGGGGTACCTGAATAAATAAATAAATAAAATAAATAGAGATGGATGACACCGGGGACTGAACACGTCGTAATAACATATTTTTTAACTCCCCTGATCCTAACCCGAAGGAAACATTTGAAGAATCTGAAGAAATCGTGATCTGCCATTGCAAGGTACAGGTGAAATTCGCTCTTGACCCAAGCAATATTGTCCGTGCGCATCTTCTTCCGCGCCATGCAGAAGGCCGGAACTCAAGAAATTTAATGAATTCAGATCTAAAAATTTCTCCTTTCTAGTGCCCTGAAATTTAATGGAAGCAATTTCAACGTCGGTAAAACTTTTTTATATACTGCCTGAATTGCTCGCAAACACCATAGCTCTTTAGCCAAATAAAATTCACTTCTTATTCTCTGTGCTTCAAAACCTTGCACATCTCTAGAAAACAATACTTGCTTGACAATTCCACAGATTCTGTTAAGGAAATATGGTAGTGATTGCCCCGTCGTCAACACATGCCTTCCCGCCCTCGACCCACCCCTTGATCATACTTGTTGCTCTCCTCTAGTTTTACTAAAATACGCAGCTTCATTTAAAAAGGCGACATTATTTCTAATGGGATTTCGTAATCTGGCAGGATCCTTCTAATATTGATGGAAAAATGGCTTATAGCTTACGTAACGGAGAACTAAGTACTCGCTGACATACGGAATTTTGAATTGTTTGGAAACGATCGCAAAGGCATAAGGCTGTCGGCGTCAACCATATTATATCCTGTACATCTGCAAAGATTGTATCTGATCTAGAAATCCTATGGCTTACATTCTATGCCGTACATCGTTAACTTTGATAATAGAACCCCAAACTTTTCTTTCAAGCTGAATAACATCCTCAGTGAAATAATGACTTAACATCCTAACATGCAGGTATTTCTATTTGGACATTTTAATTATTTTCCTAATAGCACTTGGTCAAGCCTGCGAGGTAACGGCAGAGTAGAGCGCGCCGGCGGGCGTTCGTTCATCAGACAATCACTACCTGAGACGCAGCAGCTATGTGCCCTGACCGAGAAGACTGCAGTTCTTTCTGCGCAGAAATTTCGGGTCAGGGAGTCTAGTAATCGTCAGCCCTTTTTTCCTCATTTGAGTCGTTTTACTCTTCTAAAAAATAAAGAGTAAAAATCCTGCTCACCGTATAGAAACCCAACCCAAGACCTTCCGTATATGCATGGGATACCATACGAACTAGACTGCCTGGGAGTTTGTACTTCTCTCCACTTTCACGCATATCTATGTGAGTGTTCTTGCATCCTACGCTTGGGAGCGATAGACACCACGTCTCCGACCACTCGAGGGAACGTTTCGTAAGTAGGGAATTGTGTACGTATATACGAAATATTTACCTAGCCTTACCTAAAGCTGCAACAATACGGTGATATTTCGGAAGAGCCCATCGTAACAGATTTGTGTACCACTTTATAAAAAGTGGCACAGTTTTTGTGCCATTGAGAAATCTAGCAGCGTTACATTTATAATTTCCAGCCGTTATAAGTTTTATATTGCCATATTTTGTGCGACTGTTGAATACCTCGTTTAAATATTTCAAAAAATGTTGAAAAAATTTGTGACGCTGGTAGACGAACGTTTGCTTTTTGGTACATTGTGTTTATTACATATGTGAGAGTTGTGTTTCAGCCTAGTTTTTTTTTACAAGGAACAACAACAACAACAATAAACAATCGTTACCTCAAAAGACGATAGCGAGTGCGAAGTATGTTTATTATGTATTGAAGCGCTCGGAACACCGTTACGGCCTTAGTGGCTGGTATTTCCTTTCTATCGCCGTATCACAAACCGGTGCCTTCTAGAAGGTTGTTTGTATAACACTGTGATATGGTCATAAACGCGTAATGTGGACATTTAAAAAAAAGAGACATATGGCTTTCATTCAACCAGGCGAACGTTATCCATTCCAGAAAAAATTTCATTAAATTCAATCCAGCCAGTTTTATGTTTATCTCGACGCGTACCCCCCACACAGGGTACAAGCTTTTTCATCGCAAGCGGCGTTCATTTCTTAACGGCTTCAGAAACTCATGAACATGCCTTTACATTTTCACACTAGCTACACATTTTCAGTGCACGGAGAATGCATTATTTCAATTGTTGTGGGGTACTACTTCTCTTAAAAACATCTTTTGCCTGGCACAAAACTAAACTTCAAATTTCTTGCAAGGCAATTTTTTCAACTGTTTCAAAGCTTGAAAGTGAAAATGCTATGCTTATTCTGCACACGAAAGCCACGAAAGCACCTCCAGCGTTATTACGCCTACGATGACGGCTGATACCGACATCAACATAAGGTACAGGTTATGACTGTGATAGTCCTCGTAAATGTGCCTACAATGCCTAAGAAATATTTCAGGGGTGAAGCACGTTAAGGATTCGGGTTTAGGCGTCAACTCTCGTCGGCTGATGTCACGGTAATTCAAGTGGTCACGCGATGGTAAAAAAACAAGTGGTTAATCAATAAAACTGGTTAAAAATAAACCAATTTTATTTAAAGTAATTTAAAGTACACGAGAAATTAGGATTTAATTGCATTATTAACAAAAATTCGTTAAATTGTTTCTCTCAGTTTTTTTCAACTACCAGGTTTTCCCCTTGAAATCATACTTCTAAGCATGCTGCTGAGTGTGACACGAAGACAACTTGCGGTCAGTCTGTCTCTCATTTGATTGGTTATATCCGGTTCATGCCAATCACACACACATATCTATTTTCTTAACAACGCATTCGATTCTCTCTTCAGCGCAACATGGTTTTAGGCGCGGCTTTTCCACTGTGACCCAACTTGTCGAAACTGTACATGACTTCGCCGTGACAATCAATCACTGTACACAAACAGATGTAATATTTATAGATTTCGCGAAAGCGTTCGACAAGATATCTCATGCAAAACTAATGATCAAGCTACGTGCCGTTCTTAAAAATGGTAAATTTTGCAGTTGGATTCAATCATACCTTACTTCACATTACCAATTTGTCATCTTCAGCGACACTCCTTCTGAAATAGTACCTGTCACTTCGGGTGTACCCCAGGGTTCGGTGCTGGGTTCGTTTCTATTTCTTATTTATATTTACGACATTGTTGGCGAGCATGACATGAGAATTAGGTTGTACGCTGATGATTGTTTTATTTACTCTACTGTAGACTCTTTGGATGACCAGATTAACCTTAATTTGAAGCTGAACGATGTTATTCCACGGTACAACACATGGCAGATGTCTGTTAATTATTAAAAAAATGCTGTAATGTCAATCACAAACAAGAAGCAACCCTTTCTTTTTAATTACACAGCCGATAATAACGTGCTAACGCGGGTAACTGAGTATAAATATCTTGGTTTACATAGATGTACCAACTTGCACTGGGATAAACACATTACAAACGTTGCTAATCTCAATCTTTAAACTTCAATACTTGAAAAGGTCTCTCAGAAATGCTCCGACAAGCATAAAATTACTAGCCTATAAAGGCATCGTGTTACCCATTGTCGATTATGGAAATGTAATTTGGGACCCTTTCATGGCGGATAACTTATATAAATTAAATCGTGTATAAAATAAAGCAGTCCGAAATATTTTTAATTTTTATGGCCGCGCTGCAGTTTCGGAACTGACAGTCAAGGCTGGTTTATTGAACATTGCGGACAGAAATAAATTATGCCGCCTACGCCTTCTTTTCAAAATTGTAAAGAACCTTCTCAAAAGCGATACTCATCAATACTTAACGAATTTTTTTCAGGTCATTCATCCCGCCACCATCACTCGCTGAACTTAAGCCCATTCCAGCCAAAAAAGAATGTCTTTAAGTATTTTTTTCCAATAACAGTAAATGAATGGAATAACCTTGAAAGTCATGCTGTCGAACAAACTGATATTAGCAAATTTGAAAGTCTACTGCACTTTTAAACTTTTCTTTCTTGTTGTTCACTTGAAATGTGCATAACGTGTTCTGGTTCTCGGTGTATATTGCGTTCGCGGGGCATTGATGTGTACTCTTGTTTTTGCAGTGTGTGTTGCTTCAATGCGTGTATCAGTTTCTTCTTTTCTTTTTGTGCCCTTCGTCAGATCTTATCCCCGCGTGACTGTCAATTGGCAATCAGTTAAATCTTGCTTTTTTTTCTTAGGTTATGCGTTCTTTTTGCCTGTTTTATTGTGAAATGTATCATACTGTTCTTTCCACCCTGCTACGACCCCTTAACTGGGGCCAGCAGTATTGTAAATAAATAAATAAATAAACGCAAAAGAGGGCGCTACCGCCTACGCAAGCGCGCTTGCTCCTCCCACCGGCGGTTCTCCAGCGCCAATTCAGCGTGCGCCGTGTGGCGAGAAAGAGACCTACAATCTCTGAATACACTTGTACACTGCATGCTTCGCCCCTCCCCAGGTTTCACGGTTGTGGAGATGGCCCAGGATTTTTGCGTATTCATAGCGCGTCGGCGTAGGTATGCTCCGGAGGCATATGCTCTTTTATAAATGAAACCACGCGTCTTCGCAGCATTGGTCAACTGCACAGAGCCGGATTTTGAGTGGGGTGGCTACACCGGAGACTGCTGCAGCCCTGGAGATGAAGTGAACTTCCACTGTTTCAACGAACCACGATTCCATTTGACAGGGGCAAACTCAGCAACCTGCCTTCCCGACGGCCGCTGGAACGAGACAATTCCATTCTGCCAAGGTGCGATAAGTGACCATTTCACGTTATCGTACCATTGGTAGTCACCTTTAAGACTTTTCCCACGCCCAGAAATATTTCAGCTCTAAGCACGTTGGGTGGCATTGAACATAAGCACGCTGGGTCACAGGACCCTTTGAGACGAATCGTTTTTTGCGATGCCCAGATTATGTGTCAGAACGCTGATTGTTGCAGTGTCACCGAAACAACTAATCATAAAAAAAGGCTGTATAAGCACACGCTTACGTTATCGTATAATTCATTAAATTCCCGCCATAATTCCAATGGTTTGTTTGTATGCTACAGACAATAATGACGACATTGCGAGGTACAGTCATTAAAAAATGAAACGCGAACATAAAAACATGAACCAGAAAACACGAAAAATCGGCAGAAATTCAGAGAACTGGCCACTAGTGCGTGACATTATTATGGCGCTTGTCTAGATTGTGAGTTGTTTAGACCAAATGTTTTGAGTTTTCTTTTGACCAATCGACCCCATTTACGCTATTATAACGATAATTGGTGGAACGTCCGAGAAATTTGTGTCATTAGGAAATGCAGGGCGTTAGACGTTCCTGGCGTTGGGTGTACTCGGCAAAGAATGCTACCCATTATTAGCTCGATTTCTTTCCGTACAAATCAAATAGACTCGTGGCTTTACTACAATAAACTTGGTATAGGTGGCTTTAAAAATATATCTATAGTGCTCCCATTGTTCGACGTCCATGCGCAGTATTTTTTGAGAGTGTCTGGTTCATATTTTCGCCATAATATGAAGGCGACGTGCCCTTTTCAATGTGACCGTACCGAGTCGAAGGTGCGAGCTAAGGTTTATTAGAAGGGTGCTTGCACAAGCAGTGATGGTGAACTCAGGC
The DNA here is from genome assembly GCF_048455015.1 of Haemaphysalis longicornis. Classification (NCBI taxonomy): domain Eukaryota; kingdom Metazoa; phylum Arthropoda; class Arachnida; order Ixodida; family Ixodidae; genus Haemaphysalis; species Haemaphysalis longicornis. Next base: position 115,505,003 of record NW_027526460.1, read on the forward strand.
GCAGTAAGGCGGGTAACCAAGTGGTGTTCTTGTTTCCAACGAACTTCCGACCCCTGACTAGAAATTTCGGCCAAATATGACGTGAGTTGCCCGGAGTTGAGAACGATGTTTAGAAGTCTTGTGTTGAAGCCCAGATGGAAGTTGGTTAATTTCACAGTCATTTTTCCGCCACCGTTGCCTGCTTCATTTGTTCCACATTCGAAATGCACTATCTCACCATATTACATTTCTATCCAGCTTGGCGCTGCTAGGACTTGCCACAGCGAATATGCCTTGGTCCCTTTGAAACTTACAGCAAAGATAAAAACTCAGTGAATGTCGATAGGGCTTCCATACTTGGGCAGGTTTTCCCTTGGACCTTTTAGTCTGCCTAAGCTTACTTTTTGACTTTATTTTTTTTACGTCTTGAGTGTCACATCCGTCCCCGACAATCACTCTCGAAAAAAAGTTTGGATCTGCATTTTTGAAGTATAGCCATTGGTAATTTCTGACATTTGTTTTGGCGCCAGTTGTGTTTTGGCGTTTTTGAAAGCAGTGCTTTTCGGTTGTTTCACTGAATTGTACGGACTAGTTTGCGAAAATTCCGCCATTCAGCTACTCTGAACCGAACATTTCAGTTTTGGTTCCCACAGCATGTTGATAGTCACCTGTCCCGGATCCCAATTGTAAATGATAAGTGACAAGGGTGCAAGTGATACCCCTTTGCTTTAATCCAGAATGACTGCTTTTATTGAGTTCGAGCAAGTCTGCCTTTGGGATATTGTTTTGCTAAACGGAGTTTTTTTCGACGATGCCTACTATGTGCAATACTGCGCCTTGAATTTCAAGTTCCAGATTATCCGGTTCAATCATGTCTTCAACTTCGTATCAATATTGGGCTTTTTGGGCTCTATCAGTGTTGTATTGTTCCGAGGGGCAATTGTGGAAACTGAGAGCTTCTATGTCTTTGTTTTCAGAGACTCGGTGTTGGCGTTCCCTTATCGGCTCGTATTGTTGCTGATCGCCTGGGAATTTTAGTCTATCTTTAAGCATTAGCCGTGGCAGATACTGAATTGAAGCCCCTCCCCCACTCCGTTAGTGACACCCCCTCCCTGCGACCTAACAATCAGCACACAAACTGAAGAACTATGGAGGGATTCCTGTGTTCCTGCAGATCATTCGTGCCTTACTGTGTTCTAAGCTTGTTTCGGTCCGCACTGTGGCATTGCTTCAGGCCAGTCGTCGGTCGCTGGTGCGTAGGCTGTTGGGCTCTCACCATGGTTCTCCCGTCGACTCTCCTTTGTGGTCCTCGCGCATACATTCTACCGTTAGGGAATGGTGCATACTTCCATGCAAAGCAGTCTGGCTCACTGCTGACTGATCAGCCACTGCGAGCTGCTGATAGGGTGTGCACAATTTCGTTTGTAATGCGGCTTCACAAAACAAATCATTCTGATGATTAGCGTTGGTCAATACGCATCTACGCGACTAGTGAGCAGATGTTCTGTGTATGGGATAGCTCTTGGTGAACACGACATATTGCGGTATTGTACTTGCCGCAATCTATGCTTTCAGTGCAAATAGTGAAGTCGCCAGTGCAAGCCATGACACGAACACCGGTGATGGACGTGACGAAGTGCATGACCGTATTCGTGCCCTGGTTAAACAACTTAGATGATTTTTATTACATGATGACGCCGGATCTATTGATTATTCAGTCTGTGTCGCAACCGCCGGATAGATAATCAAAGTTGCGCAATGGCATGAAGGCGCGAACTAAACTGTTCAGCCTCCAGCCAGGGTAAAGCAGAAATTTTATTTGAACCATAGGGTGACTCGGTCAAAGGTTTAGCTCAGGCCCATTATGACCGTGATGTGCGGTCATCCATAACCTTGTTCTGCGCAGAAGCCCACGCTTAAGGTGTAAACCGTCATGTGCCTGTCTAACAAACTTGTCTGCCGCGCGTGGAAGTGCTGGGAGTCTTCGACAAGGGGTCAGTTTTCTTGCAAACATTATTCGTCCGTTTTGCAGATGGTAGACGCAAAGAAAATTAGCCAGTGGCTACGTGTATCCGAGGGGTCTTTCACGCTCTTGAGAATCGCTGTGGCAGGGATATGATTCAGGACTACCGGCTGCTCATGCTTGTCATTTATCCATTGTGTGCGGACGGAGCATCTCGCGCTGTGTAGCGGATGAGGTTGGTAAGCATTGTCCATGTAGCCCCATCTTTTCCTGCACAACGCTTTACATTCACCTGTTAGATAGCCTGGGCTAAGTATGATATAGCGAAGAAACTCTCAAACCCAGAAGTAATAGTCATTACTACATACCTGTACAAGCTAACCAACCAGTGAGTCACGGCGTCAATCCAAAGATGCGAGTCTGGTTTGGTGTCACGCTAGCGCCGGTTCTCCACACGCTCGGTGGGCGGGCTCAAGTCTGCGCTAGTGTTCCGCCTCCTCCGAGTTTTCTTGCAATTGTTGCCGTCGGCCGTGCAGGCAGCGGTACGACACATCTTGTTTACGGTGCTTAATGCTCCCATAAAACGGTGACTTCGTGCGAGTACGCCACGCGCAGGCGTTGAATCCAAGTAAAGCCAGTACTGGTGAACGATTGTCCGCCTGCGGGCGTTATATGCGGAGGCCCCTGGCCTTTCAGCATACAATGCTCCTTCAGTCCACTACCAGCGTTTAGACGTCGGTACCGTTCGAAAGCCACCTTTTGGGAGTACACAGGCCATGGTGGGGAGCTGTGGTACCATATAGAATACTTTCGGCGTCCGAAAGGACAACCTGCGAGAACTACATCAGCTACTGCTTGCGGTAGCGCTGAGCCTTGCTTTTCGCGACAGATCACAAGTGTCGCTAAGCGCCAAGATGGGTTCCGAAGGCTAGGCAAGTGGCGCGTTGGTGTGATTTTAGACGATTACAAAGTGCTTCCAAAGTTGTGCGCCTGCTGCAAGGTGACGTGGGGTTCTACCTTGTAAGCTTTGTTGGTTTCTATTTCAGACACCTACTGCAACGACCCTGGCTTCAGCACTAACAGTGATAGGCTTTTGATGTGGGACAACACTCCATACATAGGAGACGTCTGCTGCCCACTGCAAACCACGGCCGTCTACTCCTGCCATGAGGGCTACGCGCTAGATGGAGTATCTTCCCTCCAGTGCAGAAAGAATGGGACGTGGTCATCGCCTGTGCCAAAGTGCAGAAGTAAGGATTGATATGTTCATACCGAGGTTATGAAGTGCGGGACTTTTCAAAGTACAATTCATGAACTATACATGGTAGCCATACAGAAGGCCGTTATATGGGTGTCTAGAGAAGCACCGGTCAACCGTAACACTAGTTTTCGCATAGTCGCGGCAGCTGCCTTTTTTGCCTTGTTCCAGCACACACCCCACCTTACGTGAAAGCACAACCCATGTACGGTTAAAACACTCCAAAGAACTACCAGTCGGCTGTTTAAGAATGCAGCTACGTATTTTTTGTAACAGACCATGATCACAAAGGGTGTTTTGTGCAATTAAGCAACCGAGTGAATTTTCTTGTGTCATGTCTCTCACTGTGCATAGAAATTTCCGCAAATTTAAAAGAAAAACATGTAATTATTTACAGCTGTCCACCTTTGCAGTAATGCAGGGCCGTACAGCATTGTACAAAGTACGTGAAAAGTACGGAATATAATTTACCGAAACGTAGTGCCCCATTATAACGATATAAAAACATCCCAGAAGCGGAAAAAAGTTGCAGATGACGTCTACGTTTAGGTTTTAAGATGCAGGACGGGATGGCACCTGCGACTTATCCTTTACAAGCACTGAAGTTCAGCGAAGGGAACACGACTAAACGCAAGTTTTGAATTGCCGTGGTTGAGGAAAGACAGAGGTCGGCTAGGCCTGTGTGGCTAAGATGGTGGCGTGAAAAGCTGCGGTTGCGAGGTATTGGTCTGCTTTAGAGAATAAGTGACAGTGTCAGGGTACCACAGCGCTTGGTTTCATGCTTCGTGGCCGGACTGACTATTTTGCGTAGTGGGAGCTTGTGAATGGTTTGAAAGCAGAGCGTATGGCCGAAGGGTGGTACCCGGAGTCCAGGGCCCCTGATGCAGCAGTTTCTTCCCTTGCTCCCTGAATAAGCTATCTCTGACCATGAACTAAAAAGCTGGTCAAAGCTTCCTCCAATGTCTCAATATAAGTGGATAATTCGATGTTTGAGCCGTTCTCCGGTGATAATATTCATGAATATCCCCAGGTTGCGTGGCAGAGAGTTGACGTTTCCCATTAATTAGCTTAGTTTTAGGTTAACGTCGGGCGTCACCTACTAACGGCATCGATTACGAAGACTGGTGGATATATGTGGTGCTTTGTATCATGCTCACAGGGTTTGATTTTATGGCCTTCAGATCACCTTGCGGCATGGGGAAGAATGGTGTGCCTAGCCGCATTATCAGATTTTCTTCGTATTGGTTGGACAAGGGTCTGTGGTAGTTGGGGTCGCAAGGTGCACGGTATGCGAGTTCACGTGCATCTTAGCCGGCTGCGTCGTTTCCTTGCAGAGCATCGTATGCGCATGTCAATAAGAAGTTCCATCATGAAAACCATCCCTGACCGTTTCGCTACAAGCAGCTCTTTTTGTGTCTTTATATTGTTCTCTTCATGTCTAGTTTGTGCGTAATTTTTTTTATAAAAGTACTCTGCCTGTACCCAACAGTCTAATGTCGTTTTTGAAGTAATAAAAATGCAAAAGTACCATGCTGTGAAACTAAAGCAATAAGTCCTGCACATTTTGTTTGTACGCAAGATGTTTCTGTTACATATATGTACCATCTAGCTCGGGCTAACGGTCTTGGTATTTGTTCGAATAAATAAGTGAATATAATAAATAAATAAATAAATAAATAAATAAATAAATAAATAAATAAATAAATAAATAAATAAATAAATAAATAAATAAATAAATAAATAAATAAATAAATAAATAAATAAATAAATAAAGCAATAAAAAATAAATAAATCAATATAAATAACGTTAAATCTTATATTCAGTGGCTTCGCAACGCGCGTCACCAAGGGGACGGCTCGGATTTCCGCTTCCTATTTTCCTGTGTGTATGGGTGTCATGATGCCACAACAATTTTCATGGTAGTCCTGGACAAGAATTGAGGGCCTTCGTACTTCCGACCACCACGGCGTGAGCCTGCAGTGGGTTTTATGGTGCTGGATATTTCATCTAAGAAACTTGATCCTGGCTTGCCGCCTGTTTTCTGTACGTGTACGTTTGAACTTTTCGGTAGGGAAAATCTTTTATGGCGACTCGCTGTATCCTTGACGTCCCCATCATGTGGCCTGAAGACCTTAGTGCCTTCGGGGCAAGGCGTAAATTTCTGTCTGTCTGCCTCTTCCTTAATTCAACTTCATTGGTAATCATGTTCTATCATCAGAAACTGAAAACTATCAGGTCCAGTTTCTTTATCAAGGCGCTCGTAGAAAATTAAAACAACCGATATCATACCCGGATACGTTAAACTATTAAACATTTAAAAGATATACTAAGCAAGGGCGCCTCAGCTTTGCTGGTCATTTGTCTTGTTAACGAATCAGTGCACCCCAGCTTTCAGTGTGGCCTGGTCTTCAAGAGTGCGTGCAAATTTTGATCTATCTGCCTGGCACTCGACCTAACTAAACCAACTAATAGACCGGAAAACGTATGCCTCAACATGAGACACATAAAGGAAAGGATGTTTTTATCTACTAAGACTGCTGCTATGCTGATAGTTTTCACATTATTCAGCGCAAACGAAACCACAGGCATATTTGAGGCAAAGGTAATTCGCAGCCTGGAGTACCAGCATTCTTTTTAAATACACGTTTGATGTGTTTTCACGGCAGGAAAGAAAACGGGTTAAAAACTGCTGAATACTCAGGATTGATGCAAACACTGGGAGAAAGGACGTCGGCTTGAGCTCTTTTTAGCGCAAGACAAAGTCACCACAGATTGTTCGCGACCAGTCAAAACGCGAGAAAATTGAATTGAATTGCGACAACGTCGATTGCATTACCTCTGTAGCAAAAACAGAGGAGGAGAAGGGCGTGATAGCTGCGAAAGGGAGAGACAAAAGCCTGTGACACGGCAGGAATTTCACAACATTAATTTTTCGATAACAGCCTCGCGAAGCAAAAGATGCATGGCCATTTTTTTGTGTTGTTGTAAGCGTACTATATGATTAATATATAATCTTTATATCGTGTTTGATTATTTGATCTTTTTTCAGCATCTGTTTTTTTATTGATCTTTTGTTGCTTCATTTTTTGATTCAGTGTCTTGTGAATCTTTCATTGATTGATTGATGGGTTTATTGATTGATTGATTTAACGACCTCTTTGTTCAGAACAGACATGCACCCGGTTTATGCCAGGAGCACATCTGATTGTAGAAGAGTTTGAAGCTACCATTGCAACCGACTTTGCGGAAGGCACGGATATCAACTTCCGATGCGATGACGGGTATCTCCTACAGGGCGACTTCAGTGCTATGTGCCACGAGGGTGCCTGGTCAGCGCGAATGCCTTACTGTGAACGTAGGTTCTTTGCGTTTCAAAGTATTGTGTGATTTAGGCATAGCAATGAACGTTGATCATCTCGTGGTGTTGCCGCAACAGCATATTGCAGTGGGCATTTATTTCTAGCAGTTTGTTACCCCAACAACGTACTAAAATATTTGGCATAATAGTGAGCCGACAGCAAAGTACATGCCATGTGTGCTTTTTACTTTTATAAGTTGGAAAATATGTTTCGCATATTGCCTCAACCATATAACGCACAAAGGGATGGAGCTGCATTAATCTTCTCGACGCTTTTTCGTGCCGAACTACATTGTTTCTGAAAATAGAATAGACGAAAAAGTTCAAAGATATAACTCGCCTTTTACCAATGCGTGCTTCCTAGCAGTTTTTGAACAAACTAAATCAAGGAAACCGTTCTACTGAGTTTACATCCACAACACGCGATAAATGCAGCCCGGTATGTTCTAATAAAGACGAAATTGATCGGCAGGAACCACAGTACATTCTATAAAGCTGTTAAAAGCGCTCCCCTTAGTTCTCCATAGATATTCTGGCGGCCTGCTTCGACGTATAGCATACACTAAATAAATGTGTTGTATTTTCTGCCATCATTCCAACGTGTGCGAACATGGAGAGCAGAGGCGTAGGCCAGAAATATTTTTTTTTGGTGTGGGGCTTGTGATACGCAGCCGGCTAAAACAACCGAAGAGACAGATAGCTTCCTAGCAAACAGCATTTCATTTCTATTTCATTGTCTGTGTATATGCGTTGCCGATGCGGAGTGTGCTCAGAAACCGGCCGAAATGTGGAGGGGACATACGGGGAGGGGGGGAAATGCACCGCTCAGAAAATTTTGGGGGCACCGAGTCCCAACCCCCCCCCCCTTCCCCCCTCCCCCTCCCCCCCCTGGATACGCCCTTGTTGGAGAACCTTTGTTGTTTGCGGGCCTGGTAGCGAAGCATTAGAGAACAGCCTGGTGGCATGAGAGAGCTCACATAAACTCACTTATGACCATACACACATACTATCACCTGCGGTTGGGCAGGAATGACTGCGACCTTTGCCCGATGTCCTCATTGTGCTGGTTTCTTCAAATGCTAGCCTCTCCTTTCATTACTGTACTGCTAAAGTGCAATAATCACTGCTGCCTTCAAGGCTGTAACGTGTATCACCACGAGAAAGTAGAAAGATGCCCAGGCTTGCAGAGGAATGAACACACATTAAATAAGCTATCATTCATCAAACTTTTAGAACCGCCAGGAAACCTGGCAATCCAACTAATCATCACCAAACCAAAACAGAGCAATCCCTATAACTTAATGACACGTGCCCGAAACTAGTCCAGTGCACTAGCTGAGCAGTGTACAGGGCTCTGGCCTCCAGATAGAGATGCACCGGTCACTCGTCCTCCCCTAGTAGGTGGCTTTGTCTGCCGTAGCTGTCGGTGCTTCGTGGTCCGGGCTCATTCGCTCACCTCCCGCTGGACTAGAAGTGTGCAGCTGTTGTCCGCGCAGTCGTCGACTATAAGTACACTTGTATAAGCGGTTCCTTGCTGCTGCATTGCCGAAAGCCGCGTCTCGTCAGCTGGAGAAGCCCCGGTTTTTGGTTGCGTTCCCTCTGAAGACATAAAGTCGGTATAACCAGACTAGGATGGTACCTCGGGAGCCGCTGCCAGATCAGTGGGATTATAGGTTCATTGTGTGTAGAACACCCAGGCAAGGCAGGACCACATTTTGCGAATGCGTTGCGGGAGTAGGAAGAGCAACGCCACACGAGGCCTCGGATAGCTGGGCAGGGTAGGATAATGTGCCAGAGTGCCTGAGCGGCCAGCCCCAATTCAGTGCACTTGGCGACGCACCGACGGCGGGGCCGATTCACGGCTTGGTCGAACCGCCCGCGGCAGTCGTGCCCCAAATTGAAGGAAAACGGCGCTCCTGGGGACGTGTGATCGCGGGCCGACAAGGTCTTGAGAATGCAGGAAGACCTCAATTAAGTCCACCCGATAAGTTCATTTAGTGGCTCTAGTCCGAACCAGGTTACTCAGACGCCGTTGCCGATGACGTCGGACCATGGGCTTACGATGCTTTCGAGAGGCAGGCAGGATCGGACACGGGCGTTCAAGAGACAGAAAACTGAAGCCTTGTCGGCCAGTTCTCGCCCACGCTGCTGCTGCATCGACCGGGTTCTGAGGTTTATGCAGAAGAGACCAAAAAACCACTAAAATAGACAGTTTCTAGGTACGTGCGCATAAGTTCTTGTCGCATATACCTAGTGGTTCGCCAGGACCGCAAAGAACATTGTGCTTTGTTCTCAGTCATTTTCTATTCAGGCAATGAGCCCTAGAAACTTTCAAGCAGAAGATTTCATTGCACAGAATAGTTTCCTACGGCATTGAAATATAGGACGTGTGCGCTTCAACAGTAAAGTTATTTCTAAAGCTTTCAGCGGAATTTTTACCAGACCACATTGTCTTCGTCATGGTCAGAGATCCGGTGCACACCCCTACGAAGCCCATTGCATGGATGGATGTCCGGAGGCAGTTCAACAGCAGTCGGTGCTACTGCAAAATTTGGGTGTGCAGAGGGATACCGGCTTCTGGGAACTGAAGAACGCCGCTGTCACGATAATGGTCTCTGGAGTGGCCAGGCCGTGCGCTGCCTTCCTGAAGGTAAGGGCTGCACCTAAATGAATAATCACGCAGTTTCCCAAATTTTGTGTTCACCGCAATCATTAAAGACAAAAGTCTACGGACAACGACAACTTCTCAACATGGCAGTGAGAGAATATAAAAATTTGAAGGCGATCCACTCTGTGAACGTAGTACATGAGCAGTACAGGTGCCTAGATATTCCAGGCGTAAGGTAAACACGCAATCTTCCAACACCGGTCCTGCAGCAGCAAACTGATTGGCTTTTCAGTGATTTACAGCTAACAAACTCATATTAACACCGATGGCTCGTTAACAACTTCAGGTTCTGTCGGCGCTTTTAAAATGTCACTGTACGGAATTTAAGACAACCAATCCCACTACTTCAATCGCCGCAGGACTTGCGGCAATCCGCAACGCTCTTCACATCACAGAACAATATTGATGCCAAAGATGGGTGATTGTGTGGGATTCGAAACCCTGCACTTAAGTCAATGCAGTCTGCCCTGCGGCATCGACCTCATGAACACCTACTGACCGAATTAAGATTGCTGTGGGACCATGCTGCCCAAGCGGCTTATGATGTCACCTTGTGAGTAGCTTGCTATTCACTGCGACAATGTCGGCAGCACAAGTGCCATCGCTGCCGCCCCTTCGGCCCATCGAACAACGGCTACCCTACACATTCCATTATCTAGTACGGACAAAAGTAGGGCCTTCGGCATATTTATTCGGGAAACACTCTCAGAACAGTCAACCGAAGATTTCGTCTAGACATGTATTGATGCCCTAGAACCGCACTTTCAGAGTACCCTTATATTTCGCCTCTTATGGTGTGACGCAACCCTTTTGACCTTCTCTGACTGGGGTTGGAATTGATATACGTTTACTCCAACTTGATAAGGATGGCAGAAAGGTAGGAATGAGAAGCTTATGGCGTGCCGGAGACGATGCACCATGTTTTTATACGGTTTATTATGTAAGCGCCCATGTTACTCACCCGAAAGAAATTGGCGCCAGAATTTCGCTGCGCAGACTCGGCGCGGCATTCTGAGGACAAGATTTTAATTCACTGGCTGGTTCCACCATCAGCCCATGAGGCTTAACAAGGTGCTCAGGCGCTTCGCACGGGCGTCCAGCTGAACACAAGAGTAAAAAATGAAAGACTACAGGGACAATCACTCAAATCGAATGTCGAGTGTCCTTATTCTAGACCTATCTGCTTACGCATGTCACCGACCATTTTGCTTTATATACTTTCTTTTTGGCCATTTTCTCTTCCCACCGACAGGATAAGAAGCTCGGCTCTAGGCAGAATAACTTGCCTGGTCTTCATTTTTTTCTTCTCCCATTTCTTTTGGCAAATTATCACGTAGTTTCTTCACGACAGATTAGAAAGTAGAAATAGGCCTTTAAAACTCAAACTGCATAAAAAAATCTGAAATATATTTCATATACAAATACATGTTAGGCTTAATTATGCAGTACTTAACTAAAAAACAAAAAAAATCGCAGCGATGGCTCAGTGGTACAGCACTCACCTCGTATGCAGGAGGTACTGGGTTCGAATCCTGGTACCGCCGGGCACCCACCGGTTTTTTTAATGGGTACAGGCGTCCCTGGTCGAGCGCGGACCCTTGAAAGGGGAATCCACTCCTGGAAAGCTGCCTTTACCCTATCGAGGGGCCCCTGACCCTTGTCCATTTGGCGGGGCCCCCGGCCATCATGCCGCGTTGCGCCATTGCCGGGGGTGAAAGAGTCTGGCGGCATGTCCTGCCACAGGCGGTTGCGAGTTGAGCGTCCATCGCGGCTGTGGAAGGCACCATGTGAATTCGTGTTCCTTGGTGGCGCCGGGGACCTATCGGTAAAATAGGTACAAGCCACTCCTCGGCCTGGCGCTCGGCCCTTGTGTGGGACTACAACGCTTGGGAAGTTCACCTGGCTTGCACGGGAAATCGCCCCTACGGAAAGGGGCGGCTGCAAAAACGCAGGAATTTCTTTTTTTAATGCTTTTTTCACGTTTTTGCAGCCATTATTTACAGCCATGTGTTTTTATGTTTTTGCAGCCATTTTCAGTGACCCCAATCGCAGCTCTTGCACGGATGCTGGCGACCCTGACAATGGTTACCAGAACTTCGGTGATGCGACTACCATATTAGGCACTTTCGTCTCGTTCACGTGTTACCCGGGGTACCACATGCTGGGTAGCCCCATCGTCTTGTGCGACTCACTGCTTCAGTTACAAAGTCGACCAATTTGCACAGGTAAGTAATAGACTCATCTCTCTTGAGTTGTTTCACGCACGTAATGATCTTGCCCATTTATTTGCCCTCATTGCGAACGCTCTCCAGGAAATTTGTTACGTGGAACACATGCAACTTCATTCAGACTCATAGTGTTGATGCGGAGTTGTCCGATTTGCAGAGCTTGTAGGTTTACTCCGTGCACTGCCATCATTCCTTGCTAATGTCGGCGCTAGAGTTTGTTTTGAGCTAGCTTCAGGGACTTGATCACGCTTATCTGTCACAAAAGCCGATGATGGGCAAAGAACGAAAAAATTATTCAAGGAAGGCATCAGATAATAAAATTATCTCGTACGAAGCATCCTCTAATTAAGATTTAATTTCACGTTATTAGTTTCGTAGCCCGATGCGGGGGCTAAGTGCCAAGCAAAGAAATAAAGCAATCCTGTGTTGGCAGCTACGCCGCCAAACTTAACATTTGCATAGGATTCACCTTACTTCGATGAGTGTCATTTGATTGGGTTAAAGAAAACTCATTTTTAGCGGACAAAGCTCAAATTATACAAATATTTCGTTTACTCGTAGCACCATTGCGAAGCATTTCGTAGCACCTAGATGCCTTATATGACTTAGAGAGCAACGTTTTCGCCTTGGGTCCGTTAACATCGTCTGCCTGAAGGGGGCCATCCCTAATGGCAGAAGGGAATGATATTTCACCACACAAGTGAAGTGGTGATATTTCACCACATGACACCTAAACGTTGAAGAAGCCATCCAGTTCTTCACGGCGCACATCCTCGACGCCGCCGAAAAGTCCATTCCCCACGCCTCTGGTGCCCCGCGCAACCAGAGGAGGCCGTGGTAGAATGAGGACTGTGGGCGGGCGCGAGAGGCCCAGAACAAGGCGTATCCTTCGACGGTACCCCACGTCGGATAATCTGCTTTTGTTCAAGCGACCAAAGGCGTTTGAAAAACGTGTGCGACATGAGGCAAAACGAAAGAGTTGGCGCACCTTCTTGCATACCTTAACTGATACACCGACACAAAGAAAGTCTGGACGCGTATACGAAAACTCAAAGGACAAACGACACATGGCCCACCCCTGGCTAGTACAGCAGGGTACACACTGGAAGGCCAGGATAACACACTCGCACAACCCTTCCAACACGTGTCCAATTCAGCACACTACACCAACGCTTTCATGGTGTACAAAACATGCACAAAAATCCTTAGAGAAGAATTCCTTGTGGGACAATAATAAATCCACCTCCTCTTATAACTTCCTAAGCTGAAGGTCGCACTCACCACTTGTGAGCTTTCAGCTCCAGGCGCAGAAAAGATCACATACAGCTATGATACAACACTAACGTGCAGACACACTTGAAACACTGTTTCACCTCTATAACAAAATATTTTTTTCGCGGCGCCTTCCGGAGTATTGGAAGAAGGCCATCGTAGTGGTGTTTTGAAGGAGGGGAAGGACCCGTCCTCTTCCGCGAGTTAGCGTCCCATTGTCCTGACAAGCTGCCACTGTGCGCTCTTCGAGAAGATAACAAACAGGAGATTCGTGTACTTCTTAGAGCACAACAGTCTTCTCGAGGACTGCCACTCAGGCTGTAGGGCGGGACGACCTACCAACGATCAACTCGTTGCATGAGAGTCGTATATCAAAGATGCTTTCCTCCCAAAGAAGTATTGTATGACAGTATTCTTTATCTGGAAAAAAGCTTTCGATAGGCGTGGCGGTACGGCATCCTCAGCGACCTGAACTCCTTTGGCAGGTCGGGTAGCATGATAAACACGCTTGCTAGCTACACGTCTGAAAGAACCTTTCATGTAAGAGTTGGCAGTGCACTCTCTAGGGTTCATGCGCAGGAAAATGGCGTGCCGCAAGGCGTATTTTCGAGTTGCACTCGGTTTATTGTAAAAATGAATTAATCAGAAAGGCATTGCCGCCTACAACTTTCTGTTCAATCTATGTAGACGACGTACAATTATCCTTTAAGTCTTGTAACCTGTCTAGCTGCGAGCTCCAAGTCCAGATTATTGTTTAGGAGCTAGCTGTCTGAGCAGATAGCAACGGTGTTAAATTTAATCCAGGAAAGTGTACTTGTGTGTTGTTTTAGAAAAGGTGCTCCATTCGCCCGGATCCCGACATCAAACTCAACGGTGTCGCAATTCCAGTCAGAAATGAACACAAATTTCTAAGTGTAGTCCTCGACGAAAAGCTCACGTTCATTCCGCATATCAAACAACTTAAACATAAATCCTTAAAGGCTATGACTATACTCAATGTTCTCTCAAACACCTCATATGGTGCTGACAAACAACTTCTTTTACGTGTTCTTACTAGCCTGATAGGTTCACGATTGGAATATGCAGGTGTTGTTTATGGGTCAGCAAGTATAACATCCCTCAAAATGCTAGACCTAATGCTTCATCGTGGGCGTCACCTGGTATGTGGCGCCTTCCGAACCTTCCCAGTCGAAAGCCTCTATATGGAGTGTAATAAATGGAACTTACAACGTCAGCGAGCATATACAGATCTCCTTCATTTTTTAAATTAAATCCATGCCTCACCATTCTTTTAAGTATGATGCATCTATAACTGAACTTCTACTAAACCAACCATCGTTCTCTGCGCCCTTCTCTTACTGAGTTACAGAGAAAGCGTCAGAGCTTGGTGTCTTCTTTTTCGATAGCATCCAAACATCTGTAACGTGTTTTATAGCACCATGGCATCTCCGCCCTGTATCATGCGACACATCTTTTACGCATATAGAAAAAAAACCGAGCTCGCAGATGTGCAATCCTGCAGCACTTCTTGTATCTGAAGTACGTTTGCGTTTTGATAAACTTTTTATTTATGACATTCAGTATACCCTAGACACAACTTCTAACACGCTTGTTAAAGTACCCTCCCATCAATCTTCCCGTCACCCTGCACCCACTCCCGGATCTTCGTCCCCTCCCTGACTACCCCACTGTCCATGTAATGACCTAATAATTTTGAATGTAAAGCAAGAAGTCTACTCAATAAATTTCCTAGCTTTGTCTCTCTGGTATCCACGTTTTCCCCGCACATAGTAGGTGTAACTGAATCTTGGCTGCATGAAGACGTTTACAACTCTGAGATAACTCCACCCGGTACGTCCTAGTTCGTAATGATCGACACAACGGCAAATGTGGGGGTGTGGCTTTGCTCTTTCGGTCGGACTTGAAGTTCTCGGTTTCACCTGTGCCTTTAGATGTTGAATCGGTGTGGTGCAAGCTTTACTTAAACAAGCATAATCTCATGGTTGGTGTCTGCTACCGCCCACCTGGCACCTACGACGGCCATATGCGCAATCTTAATAGTTATATTTATAACCACAATATCGATTCATCTAATATTATCTGTATGCGAGATTTCAATGCACCCAGAATTCATTGGCCTTCGCTGACACCTTCCGGCCGAGAACCTGGCCTTGGCCGAGAGCTCATCAATTTTTCATTGTCACATGACTTGGTGCAGTTGGTTAGTGATACAACTCGACTGGGCACACTTCTCCACTTAATGTTTGTAAGCTCTAACATTGCGGAAGCTCGATTTATATGTGAAACTACCGACGGTATATCGGATCATAAGGCGTTTATCGTGAACCTCTCTTATCCTGTGCTCAAGACCTTGTATTCTTTCACAACATTCCCGGATTTTAATCGTGCTAACGATGCTTCGATCTTGGATGCCTTTGCTGAGGCTTTTTCTCTGTTCGAATCCACGCGCACCAACTGTGACGTAGACACTCTTGTGACGTACTTTAAAAACGTTGTAAAGTCTTGCATTCATCATTTGTTTCCAATAAAAACTAAAAAAACGAATAAGAAACTTCCTCGGATGAACAGAGATATTCTTCACCTATCTCGTCGTGTTCGCAGGCTGAGGCGTAGAAAGTACCTTGATAAACCTGATAGTGTGAACGAGTTCCAGAAAGCTAAAAAACAACTTGCCGCAATGATGGCTTCTGCAAAAGATTTTTTTTCTTTGGCACACAATTACACTCTTTACTCAAAAGTAATCCTCTATAATTCTGGACATCAGTTCTGCCTAGCAGCTGCTCTTCCTCCTCATTCTTGATTAACGGTGAAACCATTACTGATGACCAGAAAATCTCCCATGCGTTTAATACTTACTTCCACTCTGTATTTTCCGTTGATAATCAGGTTACCCTGCCTTTAACCTTCCTTCCGATATCGGCCCTATGAGTCATGCTGGTGTGTTGAATCTCATTCTGAATCTAGACGCAAAAAAGGGAGATGGTCCCGATGGTATTCCACACTCCTTTTTAATTGGGTATGCGTTATGGACACCTCGTTACCTTACCAATATATTTCAGAAGTGTTTGTCCTCGGGTATGTTTCCCGGTGCCTGGAATTTTGCCGAGGTTCGGCCGATATATAAGTCTGGTGATAAGCACCTTTTGCCAAACTATCGTCCCATCTCGCTGACATCACATTCCGGCAAGTTGTTGGAGCACATCATTTATAAACATATAATCGACTTTCTTGAGACTAACAATGTTTTATCCAATCTGCAGCATGGCTTCCCAAGGGGATTCAGCACTTTAACTCAATTGACAGAATTTACCCATGACATTTCTTCAAGTCTTGACTACTGCCACCAGGTCGACGTAATATTCATTGACTTCGGAAAAGCTTTCGACACTATTCCACATTCTAAGTTGCTTAATAAACTCGGTGCCATCCTAAAAAATTCCAGTCTAGCAGACCGAATTGCCTAATTTCTGTTTAATCGCTCCGAATACGTTTGCTTTAACTCTGGCGATTCACCTCTAATTAAAGTCACATCAGGGGTACCACAAGGGTCCGGTCTTGGTCCTTTGTTATTATTGATGTTTATTAATGACTTGCCACAATCCATTACCTGTAAATTACGCCTCTACGCCGATGACTGTGTTTTGTACAACACCATTAACTCCGTTCAAGATCACCGTCTTCTTATTGACTCGTTTATTTGTTTTTGGCCTTGTTGGGATACATAGCAAATGAATTTCAATTTCCGTATAACTGTCTCAATGTCCTTCACCACCAGAACGCAGACTTTCGTTTTCAACTACTCTTTCAATGACCTAATGTGCTCCAAAGGGTTTCAGATTACAAATACCTTGGCGTGATTTTCACTACTAACCTCTCCTGGTCTAAAATATCAATTGAATCTACACCAAATCTCTTAAAAAACGTGGTTACCTAAGACGTACTCTCAGAACATCCCCACAGGAAACTAAATTACAAATGTACAAAACACTAATTCGTCCAGTTCTTGATTATGCCTCTACCGTCTGGTGTCCGTACAAAAAAGGAGAAATAAAACAAATTGAAGCGGTGCAAAAAAAGCAATCCGTTTCATTTGTCGCAGCAATGGCCACAATTTTTCACCTACATCCGCCCTTGCAACTTTCAATCTTGCCTCACTCTCTACGCGACGCGGTATCGATTCGCTCAAATTCTTGCATGGTATCGTTCACTCAGTTAACCGCCTTTCCAATAACAGCTATCTTACGTATGCTATGCCAACCGTAACTCGAAATAATCATGCCCTAAACCTCGCCCCATTTCATGCACAGACCAATGAATTCAAAATTAGTTTTTTTCCAAGAACGACAGAACAGTGGAATTTACTGCCGGGTGAGATTAGGAGCGCATCGATAAATCAATTTCTGCCTTTTCTTGACAGTCGTGTCTAATCAATATTTCCTTGCATTGTTGTGTTGGTATGTGCTCCCCGTGCTGCAGTGCCCACTCATTGGATGTATAACGATTGTTCTGTGCACATTTGTTTCGGGATTTTGTTCTGAATAGAATTGCCATGTGTGTAGGTGTGTATATTGTATTTTTTGTTCCCTGGAGTGGTGCTGTTGTAATCACTGCTCTGTATTTCAACCACTCCTGCTATAGCCCTTAAAGGGCTGCAGTATGTGAAAATAAATAAATAAATCAATAAATAAAGAAATCGGCATCAGAAATACCAGTGTGCTCCATTTTATACTGACGCTTCCAAAATGGCAACCTCTGTGTCCTGCGCTGCGCATGGACCCGGTCTTAAGGTGACAAACTCTGAATAGGCTATACTAGTATCTTTACGGCAGAGGCTTATGACGTACTTCTTGTTGTTAATCATATACTTATCAGCCACATTCCACAATTCTTTATCTCTGCAGATTCCCTGAGTGTTGTTCGGGCATTGTTGTCACCAAAGTCTTCCAAAAATCACGTTGTCACTCTCATCGTCAAGGGTATTATGTCTGTGTATGCCCAATTTGCCCACAAATTTTAACTGGTCCTTTCCTGGGTGCCTGGCCACTGTTGTATAGCCGGTAATGAAGCGGCAGATCGAATGGCTGCTGCTACACTCTTGAATGCACTAGATATAAAAACATTACCCTACACCGACGTGAACACACACATCAAACAACTACTTCGCGAAACATGGCAAAAACACTGGAGTGAACAAACCGACAAGCTACACGTAGTAAAACCACACTTGGGACCATACACCACCGACACACGCAACTGGTACACAGATGTCGCCTTGGCTGGATTACTGATAGGGCACACGTGCAACGAACTCGCACCTGCTCACTGGATCTCCAATACTTATGGGCAGCGGGTGCGGAGAGGCGCTATCTGTGATCCACATCCATATACACTGCAAGGCACTAGAAACAGCACGACACAAACATTTCGCACAACTATACTCGCAATGCATTCCGCTACATCCATCGTACTTCCTAGGGGATGACCCCATAATTACCCACACGCGTACTTTTAAGTTATTTAGCGATTCCCAGTTTTTACACCTCATTACTTACCATGCATACTGACGCCATGGCCCTTTGCACCAGTCATCTACATTGCCTTTTATGTCATTCCGCGTATGGTTTTAGTTAAATGTTTTACATTTACTCTGACGTCGTCGTCATAAAACCACTTTTTCTTGGCGCTCTTTCGCTTTAGTCGGCCTTGCCCCATAAAACCACAATCATCATCATAACTGAACGGGTTGATATACACACGGCATTTGTTCAAATAAGCAGGTCAAACCGCGAGAGTAAAATTTCCTGTAAAACCACTAAATAAAATTTTGTTCATTTTTCAGGCAATTTTGTCGCATTCCAACTGTTCCCGACTTACTAAAACTTTATCACTCCTCCCCACTTACATTCACTTATGTATGCAGGAGTAAATTTTAGCCTAACAAACCGCGTAAACATAAACTGTTTTGTATTCTAAACCATGCAAATGTAACCACCCTGGAGTAAGCGAATTTGCACCAAAATTGAGGGACACACACATGTGTTCCACAATCTGGGCACATACATTTGAACCGAGCATCGCCCAGCGAAGCATGCTCGAGGGGAACACAAAACAAATAACAGAACGTACGCAGAACGTGCTAAGGTGGCACACCGGAGCACAAGATGTTGGTCTTTGAACGCGTTAATACTGACATAAAATATATATATATATATATATATATATATATATATATATATATAAAACGGAACGATTACGGTTACTGTGATGGATTGCGCTTAAAGGAAACAGAAACAAGCTAGGTATAAGGCTTCATTTTTTCCCCTTGATTCAGCATATACACATTGAATGTGGCTATCAGTTTACTAAAACCGAAATCATAGCTGCCCATATTTTTTCATATTAATTTTGAAGCGAACAACACTCGTCTTGCACATTTATCACTATTATAATTTAAATAGCAAGAAGAACGAGTTCCGAACGATTGTCGGTGTTTGGTGATCACAAATTTTTCAGTTATGTGGCAGTTTTGTACAGACCAATTCTATTCACTTCAAAAACTCTCCCTCTTCTCCAGCCCGCCTCTCCACTTCTTTCGGAATCAAGGTCAATTCCGCGGCAGGATACGGTTACACAGGTTCAATCTGAAAACTTGGTGAAGTCGCAAAAACACGCCAATTGCATGGAAAACTGCCTCCGAAGAGCTTAGTCGTCCCCAGCTGCAAGCATTTAGTAAGACACTGGAAACAAATGATTGTTATTGTGCTTAGGTGCTAAGAAGCACAACTAAAGCATCGGTGTTGGCATTCGCCTATTTCGCTTGAGGGACTAAGTGTTGCAGTATGGTCCAATGCATTTTTGTACGAAAAGACGTTTGTGCAATGCCCATACCAATCCCACCTATCTTCATCTGAAGCCCGTTTTACCTACATCCTGGCCAATCACGTTCCGGGTGGTTCTGTGAAACTGCCGGGGGAAAAAGAAGGGAAAGCGCGAGAACAACGTGAAGGAAAGACCGCGTTGTAGGCCTAAGAATGTTAATAAGAAAGTTAAATAAGTATAAAGTTAGTAGTTTCCCTCGGAACATTGCTGGCGCTAAGCGGGACAAGGACGAGGATTTACACACACAAATGAAGGTGAGCTTCATCTGTGTGTGTAAATCCTCGTGCTTGTCCCGCCTAGCGCCAGCAATGTTCTGAGTAAAAAACCAACTAGCCCAATTTCAAGCTCTGTTTAGTAGTTTCAATTTGCACAGAAGTTCCGAGTATGTTTTTCTCATGTGGTTATTTTCTTATGTGAACTTATTTCTTCCACAGGCAAATTCCATTTCATGCACCGAGGTGAAGTGAGGCAACTTATCCAGAGGAAGCTTGAAAGCTTTGCGGCGCTTCCAAATTTACTGGGATTAGGCAACGTCACGCTTCCACAACGTGTAGACAAAGCCGACCCTGCGGGAGTGCGTCGCATCGTCTACTTTTTGCTTGAAGCTTCTACCACCATCGGTGCGAAGAACTTCCGCAAAAAAATCAACCTTGTCACAGCCATAACACGCCAGGTATGCTTAAGAAGCTTCCTTCGCGTAATTTTTAGGTACCTTGGCAACAACGTACATCCTACTTTTAATTTATCGGACTACACTTACATAATTCGCTCTAGTTGATTCCACCCTCAAAAAACGCTGTTTGCGTCCGAAGAAAAAACTGGTGAAGCTTGCTCTGAGTCGCGCAAGGCTTGAACCATAGCAAAACTGATGTATTTCTTTCTGCGTGAGCACTGAAGGGCAACCATCACGCATTTGTACAAGTTTGAAATTCTTTATTTACATGCTCCGTCATCGCTTTGCCCTGTGCTCGTAGTATTCACCGTCACATGCTACAATATCGTCGGGTTCCTCGTGCTAAGCATTATATGAGGAGTAGCGCTTGAAGACAGCTGGGGCTCATCAGTGGCGCGTACGTGCACGGCGCGTGCGCGCCGCTTCTGGCGTCGCGTCGTTGTTCCGTTGAGCAGGTGTTGCGCAACCTGCGGCGTTGTTGGTTTGCAGGTAACGCGAGGCGCTCCTGGTGGTTTCACCAGTTTAGTTTTTTTTTGCTAAAGCCACTGTGCGTGCCGGGGACGCTAGGCGACCGGCGCGGGGCACGCGGTCACTAGGGCTCGGCATTTTCTCGGTATTTTTAGAGCGGTACGATTTGCGCCCCACACATAACGGCCAGCTACAACAGCTCCGCTGTTGGCGCACAAATGCTCATGAAAGTCCAAAATGCGCCCTGGAGAAGTAACTAATTACCGTGAGAGTTTGGGCTTGTTCATGTAGCCACTCTCCTTCGTCCTTCGTCTTACTGTGCGTGCTGCAAGCATTAATTCCCTAGAGAACGTCAACGGTGACATCATTGGGGAAGCACCAAAATACAATACTGTGTGTGTCAACTCTACGCTGGCATTACAGCAGCGCTATCAAACAAAGACCAAGAAACCACAATCACAACCTCCTACTTATGAGCCGATGCTTCTGTTGGCGGTGCTAATCGAACTCTAACTTGAGGCATCAAAGTGGGAGTGCGAGGAAGAACTCGCGGTAACAAGCCTTGCGCCTGTTATCCATGTTACATAACTCAAATACCTGCAGTTATAAATAAAATTGCCTTGATTCTGTTGTGACAATGTCTGCAACTACGTACGTTGTACGTTTATGTCAGCTTAAATGAATTGCAGTTAGATTACACTTGCAAGCAACACTGTTAGTTCTGTCACAAAGTTCTTCCCTTTTTTGAGGGGCCTGCTGTGTACGGTTCGTTTGGCAGCACGGTGCAGGCATAGGCAAAGGTAATAACTGGCACCCTTTCAGTCTTGGCTGGCGTTGTCAATACCTGCAGTACTCGGACCCGCTATCGAAACACAGAACAAATAAAAGGAGCGTAATGGGAGAAGCGTAATTATGCTAACGGCAATAAACTTCGCAGTTCAATAACTCAGAGTAAGAATCCGATAGAAGAATTCTGCAAAATGAAAATGCGAAGAAACTTGATTGCACCCAATTTTCAAATACGAACGTGCCTGGTTACTACAGCCACTGAAAAGTTATTCAATTTTAGCTATTTAAGCCACCGCCATCAATAGTTGCCATCTAATTATGTGTCCCTCTGGGTGCGTAACCTCATTGTAGACGTGGTGCCCACGTAAATTTAGGTGCCTAATTAAAAAACAAGATCACCCTGTATAATAATATATTATAATATAATTTTTGTTATATTAGTTCAACATAATAAATTATAATATTATATAAACGACAGCGCGTCTCTTTTGAAGCCAGACAAGCGAATATACGCATGTCTCCCCCCCTTCTCTCCCCCTGGCTGTTTACTAGCAGCCGACGCATTGATGTTGACCACATGTTTTTGGCCACGGGGCAACAGATGCTTTGGAAGCTAGGGAATTACGGCTTTCTGAGAAGGGCACATCTAGTGCTGAAACACTACAATTACATATCGGGAGTAAAAACAGAAAATCTTGGCAGATATTGAATTGTTTGTGGGGTTTAAGGTGCCGAAGCTGCAACGCTTTGAGGCGCAGTGTAGTGGAAGGATGCAGAATAATTTTCACCTCTTCGTGGAGGTCTTTAATGCGCGCCGAAATCTCAATGAACGGACGTTAGCACTCCTCGCCAGCATCAGTAAAGCAGCCCTGCGCCTCATCCCGGATGCATATTCGACAAACCTGGCCGTCGAGACGAAGCTAATGTTCGCCTATTTTGTGCGTCATACTAGAAACACACAACAGCTACTAGCGTGCTGGTATAGGCTAAACCGATCTAAAAGATGACAAAATAGCTTTCTTTTTGATGAGAATGCATACAAATGAACGAAGAGAACATGTTGCAGAAAATAAAATTGCTGCCGTTGGGGAATATAACTAGAATCACTCGGGTTCAAATACAAGGCGTAAGCATGAAAACCTATGACTGTACCCCTAGGCCCCGAATCCGAACAGCCAAGCCTATTAACCAGATGCTCAACGAAATAGAAACAGGATTCCAAAGAATACAGTAGATTTCGCTTCGTTTATGAATTATTTATGAATCATGTGGCCGGGACCAAATCCCTGTCTTTAAGTTCAGCGGCACAACGCCTTGGCCACTAAGCCACCACAGCGGGTTGTACAAGTATATGCTTTACAAGATGTTTAAGTTCGATGTTCTAGCCACAGCTAGCCCTTAGGTCGTGAGCAGTGCTAGCCGGATTGAGTAAACAAGACCCAGGGTGTAGGGACCCCGATATCAATATATAAACACTTGTCTTAAAATGACCTACTAAAGTACTCTGGGATAAATTCCTATTTCGCAAGAAACGTTCTAGAGAACATACTTTTGCAGTTGTTTACAGACAAGTATAATGTACGCGTAAAAAGTTTTTCCAGTACCTCCCATATTTTCTTATTGGAAACACATTTCCCTGACCATGTATGTGGCCTTCGGGGGATATAAATTTAGGAAAACTTTTGCACCTGCATTATGCTTCCCTGCAGCTCAAAGCGGCACATCATAACCGCTTCGGAGTCATAGTTTGCGCTGAAGATGCAAGATTGGTCGTTGATCCCGCCAACTTCAGCGACACTATTGTCTCCCTGAAAAATCTCAACGTCTCTCTGCACAACTGTAAGTGAAGATGCCGTTTGACGTGCTTCGAACACTATCTTGGTTAATTTTCTAACGCAGCTCTTAGATATAATACTAATCACCTAAACGAAAAAAAAAACGTAAAATATGACTGCACATTTTACTTTACGTATTTAGGATTAAGTATTCTAGCTCGTGGCGAATACTCGCTTTTTAAAAACCGCAAAAACGTAAGCCCATCGTTACTCGGTTGGTACTCTCTAACTACTGTGTACGCCCATCGAAGAAAGTGCTTCTGCATTGTCGGAACGTGTCGCAGCAGATTGTAGCCTTCCGCTATCCTGAGTCCGCGTCCTTGAGCTGCGAGTTGATTGTGGTCTTGCACACTTCGGCGTTAGCCAAGGATTAACTTCTCCAGTATCGGAAGCCAAGCATAGGAATGGGGTTCTATAATGCATGCGGGAAATCCCGCAATGATGAATTGGTATGTCCTGTAGAGCTTCCCTAGCTGCTGCATTTTGGCTGCATTCTATGGGCACAGGACCCCATAGAAGGCTTGGGAGCATATTCGCTGGAACCAGACCTGTAAATTTCACCGGGAAAGGTACTAAATGGTGGTTACTATAGAGACAGCAAAATTGTTACCAGCCCCTGTATACTGCTTTTCCCCCTTTGATCTAGAAATATACAAAATATAATATGACTTGTTACGTAGAATCATTATTTTTATTACCCGAACATATGCTTTTACTTGTAGCAAGTAAACCTCTTTTTTGCGTTTGTGCCTGCACGCACACTAGGAAGCTTTGTAGCTGCAAACCGACGTCACGTGTTTAACAGGGCATATTGCTTGTTTGATTTCAGTTGCAGATAGTGACAGAGGATGTATCAATGATGCCATGGCAAGGATTCGTTACAGCATTGAAACTATTAAAATGAAATTCGGCAACAATGTCGAGTTTGTACTATTCTTCCTCACGGATGGTAAGTCGCGTATTTATTTCTACTACAAATGATCCGAAGTTGCAACGCGTCCCCCAATTTTTAGGGGACTAAAGAATTATGAAGAATGTTTATTGAAACATTTTCTTAATGGAGTCATAACCGTCTTAAACAGTTTAGATTTCACCCTTTCTGAGTGACTGGGTGGGCTTACTCTATGTCACCACTCAGGTATTCTGCCATGAAACCGTCTCCCCACCAGTCACGAGGCCTTTCATGAGTTCTCAGCGAAAACCCTAAAAATAAGCAATGTACGCATATTTGTATACCCAGGGGTATAAGAGAATAAAACTTTTAAAAATTAACCATATTTTACAAATATGCCATAAAACTGAGAGAGACAAAAATAATAAACAATCTGGGAGACATGTGTGTCTAAATAATAGGTTCCTAATAGTTAATGTTCTTCACCCTGTATACGACTCTTTACTTATGCTAAGACCAAGTACCAAGTACTAAGATCAAGAACAAGGTGGAGGGAATTCCAGTTCAAATTAAGCCGAGGGAATGGGCCTGGGCTGTTCACGTAATGTGAATGAGCGAGAACACGTGGACCAACGTTTACAGACTGGCTGCCAATAGACCGCTAACGCCGAGAATCGCTACGAAAATTTGGGGGGAAAACCTGGATTCAGCTGGCCCTCGATAGGCGTGGCTGGCAATCTTTGGGAGAGTTTTGTGCTGCCGTGGACACAAACAGGCTTTTGTTAATATTATGATGGTGATGAATAGTTTATGTCACAAATATACCATATAACTGAGATAAAGACAGAATAAACAATCTCGGAGACATGTCCGCCTAAGTAACACGTTCCTAATATTGTGAAATTTAAAAAAGAAACCTTATGCAGCTGCACTTTCTAATTAGGTTAACAAGCTATTTCTCGTATTCTTAAGCCGGCAATCCTTTATTTCAATACTTTTTTTCTCCGATAGAACTCGCTTTCACACGTTAACGACACTGTGAGGGTTTACAGGCATCCTGCCATCCTCACTTCGTTACAAATCAAACGCGAATTTCTGCGACTAGGACACTCATCAGAGCGCAATCATGCCTGAGAGAGTGTTTTGAAAGGCTGCAGCAGCTCTGCAGTTTGGTAAACGCTGAAAATATGGTGTACTTGTCCGTTCGTCGGTGTCACGCGAATAAAGCAAGAAGGAATACAGATTTCACTGTAGCCGAAATAATTTTTTAATATGACCGACACTGACCCTATGTTCAATGCGTCGGAAAAAGGAACACGTTCTCTTCAGTCACGCAGTCCATATGATGGCCAGGTGTTCAGGGAGTAATATGCTTGCAGTGAAGGAGAAGCGGAAGCCTGAAGAGCTAAACGTCCCACTGTATGATGTCAAAAAATAGTTTGTTGAGGCTGAAGGGCAACGTGAAGGCGGTTCTATAGACGGGAGGGGACGAGGCGCATCTTGTAAGGCAAGCTTCACGGCTTATCCGTATACGTCCGGAGACCGATATTGGCCTGGGTCAATTAAGCAGCACCAGTAGCATCCAGCTCAGTGTTATTCCACCTACGTATTGCCACATCAGCTTTCCCACCTCAGTGTTATGCCAACGGCTGTGGACAGTATTGCCATATACCGTAGCCGTCAGCGCCACTACCATTCGAAAATTCCCACGTGCCGCCCTACTTCGTAGAGAGCTAGAATACACACCCCGTCCACACTGACTCAAGTCACTTATCTAGACAGCCAGATTGCCAAACATACCACCTTCGCTCCCCATTTCCTGCCGCATCGACAGGGAACGTAGTGCCACCCGCCGTCTGCTTCGAGCTGCAGACAACCCCAAGAAAATCTCCCAAGATACCGATATCTGCGTTGCCTTCACGACGACAGATATCAAGAAAACTTTCCCGAACTTGCTTTAACCCCTTCTGATGTTACTTACTTTGCTACAGGTTTCATGCTTTTCCAGATAAACTTCTCGCCATTCACTTTTCTGCCCTGACAACTGTACCCCCCCGTCGCACCGTCCACACCTGCCAATTGTCAAATCGGCATGCTATGCCCTCAGTCATGATTTTGACTACTCCTTACTTTATATCCTCAATAATATACAGCCCCTTCCACACACATGGGATTCCAGGTAACACAAATGTTCCGCCAAATGAAAGTGTTTATCAGCTCCCCGCCGAAGTCTTCAAGAGCCCGTGATCACGGCTGTAACAGAAGCCATAGAGTGTTCTACCTCCCCCCCGACCATAGGAGATCTTCCCGCTTCCGTTGTACATCCCCTCCTCTCAATGCAGGACTTACCAAAACGTCAACATTCACTCGGCAGGCACAAATATATATGCACACTACACACACCTTCGCAACAGCTCTTATTTTGCTATGGACCAAACCCCCCATCACCAATCTACCCCTACTGCCTCAGCTGTTCTACCCTGGACCACTTTCTGCGCAGCCTCACGAACAAGCGCGCACAACCACATGATTAAAATAGAATAGCTTGAGTGGGTCCTGCAGTGGGCCTGAGTAGTCTGATTATGATTTAGATTATGATTATGATGATGATGGTGTGCTTGGTCTTGCGCCCATCCGGTAAGAACAACGGCCACTAGCGACATGCAGCATCAGTGTGGTAAGGGGATTCCAGGAACGAAGAAGCCAGCCTTGTAAATTTAGCGACGTGGTGGGAGAGCACCCCCCGCATTGAAATAAACAGGGTAATTACAGAGGTATTGATTACCACTGCGGCAGCATCTTTTCGTTGCAAAAACAAGCGGCATAATTGAAGCTGAAGTACGGTGACTGCACACGACAGGCGGTCACATAATCCAAAGATAAATTTAACAGTATAATATACGTACGACCTTCAAGATTCATGATGAATAAATGAAGAGCGAACGACGGGTAGAACATCATGAACTTGTCCCTTTCAAGGTCTCCATATAGCACATCAGCTTCATCTCAAGGCAGCATCAGTCACTAGTACCTGCAACCATGGGACAAATATTAAATCGCTATTACCTCGCAAATTTGTAATTTTATTTGCAATGGTTGTGTAGGCCACATGAACATTGGGCATTTCGTTAGCCTGCGCATTGATAACCTCCTATTTCAACTGACCCATGCATCATAGCAACAAAATTACCGGCTATTTCAACACTCCTTTTATCCAACATATCAGTCGTGTCGCATTTCTTGTTTATTCGCTGTGTTAGTGCACTTTACATCAGGTGAACTTGTGCCCGCAAGCTGTACTAAACAATCAGGCGGTGTTACGTTTTAAGACAAATGAGCCGTGGGCTAGTTTGTTGAGTGAGGCTTGTAATGGTGCTAAGGCGGCACGTTTTCGGGACATTACAGTTTTATTTTAGCGAAGAAAGATGAGCGGTCCGTTTTCCTTGCGCGTTCTCGGCATAAAACCGTTTGTAGAGCAAACCCCCCGAAACCATTCCTCCGCGGAGGACAGTAGAAAGGTCGCATGGGGACGTGAGACATTGACGTTCAAAGGAAGTCTCCGACACTAGAACGGTTATGTCAATGGTGAGTGCATGAGCCCTGCCTGCGCATACAATCCCTCTACCCCCACCTTCTATAGACGCTTCAAAGCAGCTCTGGGAGATAGACGACACCGCCCGTGGCGAGCAGAATACACGACTCGCGAAACAGGCGGATGCTGTGGAGAAGGTAAAAAGTGGGCCTGTAACCGATTTCCCCTGTAGATGGCCATGCTTCGCTGCGCAACAGTCAATGTGGACTTGCAAGCACAGCATTATGTAGGCCCGACCTCTTGGGTCTTATTAAAGACTTTTCTCTCGGGTGTGTGAATGTGGGGAAGCAACCTTTTAAGGCCAAGCTTACGCCGATCTTCTTAAAGTCTGCTTCACCCCTAAACAGAAATGTATCTCTGCGAAGAAATTTTCCTAGCGGCAATATGACGCTGCTGGTCAAAATGTGGAGGACCAAAGATTTTTTCTTTGTATGAATTTTTTCAATGCTTAACCCAGTGTCCTGCAAAACAAAAGCCCCAGAGCTTTAGTTTCACACAAACGAGAGAACTGGCGGGATTAAACATACACAGGTTCGCTGTAAATACTGTTTAGACAAGGCCCAGCGCTCGCTCTAAGAAGAGTGCCAATCCTCACGTTCCACTTATCCCCACAGAACAGTTGAATTTCGGTGGTGGAGCTTACAAGAGCGCCCGACGACTGGCCAAAAACCACGACTTGGAAATCTATTCTCTCGGAATCGCTGGAAGAACTGACAAGGCAGTCTTGGAAACATTTTCCTCCCTGTTTACAAAACACCATCTCATGATTCTGCGAAGCCACGATACATTTCAGTGGCTGGCCAACGTCATCGACGCAGGTGAGACCAAATATTTCTTTAGGTGCGGAGCACCTTAAGACGGCACAATGTCCGTCCGCGTCCATCAGTGCGCCCCCCACCATCAAGCGAAAATCAAGCGAAATTCAATTTGAGCCGTGAGTTGCAGTTTCATTTAGGGAATAATCAAGGTGCAACGCATGGCTCAAATCGAAAGACGGTCGAGCCGCAAATCGGATGTCACTGGAGGCGCAATTTCGATGTCATTTCGACTTCCCCTACTCCGCACCCTCGCCGTTATCCACGGATTGGAGATACTGCGATTATTCAGAAGCGGGATACCGCCTATAGCCTTTATTACGCGTTCGTTTTAGTAACGACGAAACGCAAGGTAAATTTGGTTTCCGGTAGTGGACAGCATTTCGGTGCAGGTACGTACTCTGAAATGGAAAAGTTTATAAGATATTTCAAACTTATTACATTCGAAAATCAAGACGCAGCTGTTCAAATAAACCTACTCCTCATGTGAGGGGTATTTCCCCCATGCTTCTGTATGTGGTTTCCTGCAAAAGGTGTATAAATGGAACAACTGGGAAGACGGAACCCTCCCTCAATAATGACGGCATTCAGACACAATACTCGTACCGAAGCCCCACAAACCTGTAGCCATCGACAACCTCCGGCCAATTTCTCTTACTTTCTGCCTGGGCAAGCGGTTCGAGCGTATGGGCCTGTGTAGGCCCATACGCCTAACAACCATAACCCTAACAACCTACCTCGAAGACAACCATCTCTATCCCCATACCATGATCGGCTTCCGTGCCCACCTATCCGCCCAAGACGTACTCCTCCAACTAAAAGAACAAATTATCGATAACCTAAGCAAAAAATAGCCTGGAACCATCATCGCTCTTGACGTCCAAGGGGCCTTTGAGAACGTCACGCACGAGGCCATCTTGCGAGGCCTTCAAACAACGAAGTGTGGAGCGGCTACTTATAACATCGTCCGAGCCTTTCTGAAAGATCGGAAAGCCGCAATACGCCGAGGAACTATACCATCTGACCCTTTCCCCACGCCGGCAAAAGGCACCCCTCAGGGATCTGTCCTTTCCCCTTTACGTTTCCATATCGCCCTCTTCCAACTTCCAGCAAACTCTCCGCAATCCGTAATCTCCACCACCCATTCTACGCTGATTACGTAACAATCTAGGCCAACACCGGATGTGCGGGACAACAGCAAGACAATACACAATACACTACAAGCAATCGACTGCATGCTTGAATATCTACAACGCCAAGGCCTCACCTGTGAACCCCAAAAATCTGCATTACTTGTTCTCCGCGCACGCACACGCGGCCGTCCTCCCCAACCAACCTCTGACCCGTCCGTCACCATATCCTCCGTTCACGTGCTGCAGGTGTCCACTCTTCAAATTTTCGGCGTTCCCTTGCAAGCCGACCGTTCGGGAGCCGCCCTTCTTCCGCAAATCTATCCGCTGTCACGCAGCTTACGCACCTCATCCGAAGAGTTTGCATCCAGCACCACGGCCTCCGAGAGAAAGACACCTGCCAACTTATTCGTGCTGTTCTGATAACTCGCATCAAATGTGGCGCATCGTACGTCCAACTGAAACCAAAAGAACACTCCAAGCTCGACGCGCTACTTCGCAAAACATACAAAATCGCTCTTGGACCCCCTGCATTCACTCCTGCGATGCACCTACTCCGACTCGGCCTCCGCAGTACACTTTCTGAAGTCCTAGAAGCACAGCAAGTCGGCCAGCTCGCTCGACAATCCATCACCCCCACGGGTCACACCGTTTTGACACACCTGGGTCGTTCCGTTGCTACTTCATTGGACGTACCAGAACGCATTTCCCCCCAAATCCGCGCACACATCAAGGTCTCGCCAATTCCGCGCCCTGTGCACCCTACTTACCACGTGGATAGAAGACAAGCACGCGTTCCTGTCCTAGGAAACGATACTCCAACGACCGCGGCACCCGATACAGGAATGTCGCCACCTACTCAAACCGAACAGTCCATGCAATGGTTGCCCTCTGTGCTGAAGGCTCTATCCTGACATTCGCCACCATCGCTTATACCAACACCACTACTGCCGAAGAGACAGTCATAGCCTTCGCCGCCACCACAGCACCTACCGGCTATGTAAACATCCTTACCGACTCACAGAAATCTTGCTAGAACTTTCTGACCGGATGCATTTCATCTCCCGCCCTCAAGCTTCTCCAGACAATAAAGTCCTTGCCGTACATCGAAATTGTATGGAACCCAGGTCAGGCCGGACTCCCAGGGAATGAGGCGGCGCACGCCTCTGCCCGCGGTATCGCACTCTGGGAATTCCCATCGGCGGCGGGCGAATTGGCAGCACCGTCCTCCAACCTTCCCGTTTCCAGTCGCTACACCAATATACTGCACCACTTCCGTCAGAGCCGCCACCACTATCCAGCTTCTTATCCCTCCCTCAACACTTGCGACGCGCGAATTAGTCGCTGACTCCGGACGGAAACATTTTTTAACACCCTTATTCTTAACATGGTATATCCCCCACTACATACCTAAGAACTGCCCGACCTGCTATACTCCCAATACGTACCATCTTGTAAGGGCATGCGCTGACCACCCTAAGCCCCTCCCTTCCCCCACCCCGGAGCGTTGGGAGGGCAGGCTGCCTAGCTCACAGCTCGGCACTCAGGAACACCTCATCTCCCGGGCTAGAGCAGCAGCTGTCGCTCCCGGCTTTCTGAACTGAGAAAAGGCTACCCACCTTCCTTTTCTTTTTCTTTTTTGGTCGGCTCGAATAACAACGTTTTTCCACCACCACCACCGAAAGCGAATTATTGGCGATTACCCTATGTGCACAATTAAAATGTTTGGCTTAGGTGATTCTTGTAATTAATTTTTGTGTTAGCAGTGTTTAACTGTAGTTTGTTGTTAAGGCCCCGATCCAAGCCTGGCATCCATGTGTACACCTGGAAAAACCTTATGTATGTTGTTAAATCCAAAGCCGGACATGCGCCGTGTTCCTCGACAATTTTCGGTAGCAAGGAAAAAGGACGGCGATTTGGTGAGCATGTTGCTATCGCTGGCGTTTGTGCGGCAGATGAAGAAAAATCATTGTGAGGCGATTTTAAGGAAAGTGCTCCGTGTCGGGTGTTCTCTGTTTTGTTCTTTTTCCTGGGAGGCGTCGATGGTCCGCCCTTGGTAATTTAACATTGGGGTGCCTGTCTATCCCTGAAGCCAATCACGTGTGGTTCCTTGGTGCCCCATTGGACAGCAGACTGTGTTAGCGCGGCACTCACTGGATGCGTCTGGTTCGGCTCTGATTCCCCGTGCCAATATTTTGAGGAAAAGCTCTGGAGCTAGGTGAGGTATCACCCGGCGTCCATGATTTTCTGCACCAAGTACTGACTTTAAGTCGTATTCTTTGTCAGCTGTCCCTGATTTCCCCTTCGGAGTCCAGTGCGAGTGCCTTGAAATGTTGCACAGGAAAGGGCTGAGGGCAGCAATTGGAGTTCCTCAGGGAGCGGTAAACGAGATGCTAATACCGGGAGCCAGTTTTGTACACTCCGCTTGTTGGAGTCGCAGACGTTACTGACGTAGATAATGCGTCTAGGGGAAGGCGATGCTGAAAGAGCAATTTTAAGGCGCTTTCGCACATGGATGATCTCTCACGCGCACAATTCTCTTAACAGTCTGATAATTTTGTGACATTAGCGGTGATGAAAAACTGAGACCTTAATGCCACCGTGGTAATTTGAGACCCTATGTTGCCAGCTACACGTTTCTCACATGTGAGTGAAGAGAGACACACCAGTGGAAGCTGCCAGATTTTTCATCTTGAACACTTGAACAACACTTACCCGAACCACTTTCAAATTTTACGGATGGCTCAGTAAAAAAGCAGGGAAGGGCTAATACAGTGGCGTAGGTCATTCAAGACACGCAGGTTTCCTGGGCGGAAGACTGGGTCGTGCAGTGTCCTGCAGTGTATTGCATCACAGCTGCTTTCGGTAAACTTAAGTCGTACAATTCGCAGGAAGTGGTAATCCTGACACGGACGCGGCGGCTACGTTTCTAATGGAGGTGAAGGGCAAAAACGCCCCTGTGTAGGAGATTTTGGCGCCCGTTAAAGATCCCCACATGGTCGAAACTATTCCAAAGACCTCCACTATGGCGCGCCTCATCAGCTGCGTTGCGTCGGTGCGTCAAACCCTTCAATCCATCAATCAATTCTGACAGATTGAAAGGCAGCGATGCAAATTTTGCAGATTGGGATCCCCACGAAAAGGGTCTGTCAGCGTTGCTTGCATCTTATGCAAGAACTCAGCAGCAAGGATTTTCTTTTGCGGTTTCAATTGATTCCTTCCATGTTTACGTCAAGGGCAACGATACCGCTTATCAGATGGCACGGAATGGCTGTCATTTGCATTGACTGTTTAAGTTTCTACTGGTCACCGCAATCACTGGAACGACTTCAGGAGGACAGTAGTCGACCCTTTCAAGTTTTTGGAGTTCCTCATTATCAGCCTGCACAAAGCGTCACAAAGTGACTTACAAGATCGGAGGCAACTTTACTGTACCGCATCCCATCGGGCTGAGGGAACATCAAAGCTTGGCTATTCAAAGGGGGGCTCGTGTGATCACCTCTGTGTTCCTGATGTGCAGTGCTAAGGGAGAACTGCGTAGTGTGTTGCCCACAGCATGCTGTAGAATGGATGGCAATGCTCTCAGTGATGCCTCTCAGTGATGCAAAAGTTGGCAGACACACAGGAACACATCGTCTTTCCAAAGGGACATTGGGTGTTGCGGAGGGACGTGCAACGCCTTCTTTATAGCTTCCTTCTGGAGACTGAACTGCGAGACTCCTGGTGAAGAAACGATACTATTGACTGATTAGGTGTTGCTCGCGCCGAGCGATTGCCGGCACATCTTGCCAGTTTAACACCACCTGATCAAATAAAGCAACTAGCACCACCACCATTCTCAATACATGTAACGGGAAAAAAACGTTTTGGTTCTCTGCGGGTAGGGATACACTGTTTGCCTTGGCTGCTGAGCACATTTTATAAGCTAAGCATAAAGTTGTAGTTATTTTTACTTTCCAAGTCACTCCATTAACAGTGAGAGAGCCGTTCATGACCCCATCTCGAGATCGCTCACGGAAGTACGGCCTTAGTTTAAACGCTGTTGTCGGGGTACTCGCACACAACATTCGCAGCGTTGTTGCTTTTAACCGTTGTTTGAGGCTATGCTATCGAAGCTCTGTCACTCAATCCGTGGTCCTCCCAGTAAATACTCATGTATCGTTATTCTTTGGTCTTTTTTCTCGCCATGTTAATCTGGCATGCGCAAAATCAGTGCATAACGCTCGGCAACCACGCACACAATTCCCGTAAGCGCACTCAAAGCTGCCATTCTCAAACTATTTTCAAGTTATACGTCGCATGTGCTAGAAAAACGTGATTCTTAGCTTAAGTAGTAGGCCCTATTTATTGTAGAAATGGAGCGATATAAATGATCAATTATTAAAAATGTTTTTATACCTTTTAAGCTCGAAAGAATGTTAGCTAGCTTACGCTGATAAGCTACGTTCCTGCCTAAACGCCGGCAAGCAGACGGTAAAATTTAAGAGGGGCGCTCTACAAAAAGACCACAATTATTTGCTACCTGAGAAAAAGCAGTGAAGAGATACTAACGTTTATGAAACCTGGAAAAGCTTGTCAGTCGCCCCACCGTTTATAAAATGTTGCAGGCTATGAAGCACAGGTGCATAATAATTACTTGTGTTCATGTCCCGATCATGCTCATGATCATTCGGCTGGCGTATACTGAAGGGCGAGTATCACTCCATAGACTACCACCTACTTCTAGACTGCCTCTGTCAAGATGACTCTTTTGCCAACAATTTCTCATATCTTCCTTTTCCTGAATATTGCATTTTACCCTACCTCTCACTTACCTCGTGAGAGCCTGTGCTGTCATAAGATGGCCACCCACAGATGGCCCTATGAATAAAAAAATCGGGCTCCCAGTCTCTCCGTTTGTCTGAAGTGCTGTTCTCGAGATTAACCAGTCTTGCTCCAGCAAAGCTAGGAATCGGGTTTGTAGGGAAATGTATATATAGCGACTGGCACATGTCCTGCACCTATAAATACATACACCTTCATGACAGATACAACACAACCTTGATTATTATAATTCGCAGAGAAAAAGCAAAATGCGTACAACCTTCTAGTCCAACGCACTGTTCAATGAGGCTTTATTTGTAAACCTTGTTCCAAGCCGAAGTCGGTGGTGCCACCCCATTGCTCCGAACCTACCGCTTTTTCTCCACTCCACACCTTGATATAGATAAGCAGAAAATTGCGTTATTAAGACAAACGAAGACTCGACTACGCGCCCAGCAGCTGACGACATCTCTACAAAAGAAAGTCCGCGCCCCCGCATGAAATAACTGTGGTAGATATCCCAATCAGCAGTATGTCCTATAAGGAAGGAAATGTCCTTGCGATACTCGAAGCTTTATTATCATCATCATCATCAGCCTGTATACGCCCACTGCACAGCAAAGGCCTCTCCCGTAGACCTCCAATTCCCCCGAACTTCTTGATCTGCTCTGCCCATCTAACTTTCTCCCACCCCTTGTCACGCTTTCCTTCTCTAGGGATCCACTGTAGCAACGGTTATCTTTCCTTCGCATTAAATGCCGTGCCCACACCCATGTCGTCTTCCTAATTTCTGCTAATAAGTCTTTAACGCGTAGTTTTGTGTCTACACCACTGCCTCGCTCTGTAAAGTCCCGCTATAACTTGTGCCCTGCATGGTTCCAGCATAGTTCCACATATAAACGGAAATACTTTCCCATCACTCGTACCCCACAATACTTCATAAAATTGAACACTGCCTATTTACTTTTTACATGCAACAAAAGAACGCGAACACGGGTGCACACGCTAAAACTGAAAAAACAGCCTGGGTGCTCGTGAAGGCATCCTGCGTATATAATTTATCTGTTAAGCACTTTACGCCCACTTGTTTTTCAGGCTATAGTTTATGCGGTATGACAGCCCCGACACCTTACGACAAGTTACTGGAGCGGATCTATGAATACTCCTTCACCATTGCAGAAGAAACGGACAGACTCCGGTTATGGCCTTGGTTGGTAACAATCCACAAGAAGGGCATCTCGGTAAGTTTTACCAAAAAATCTAAGCTAAAGAACATGTCTTCTAGCATCATTCAAAAGGCACTCGTCTCCACATTTATCCGACCAGGTGCGACGCCATTACCACGCCGTCCTGTAAGAAGTTTGTGCTCTACGAGCAATATTTATTCATGTAACCTACACCCAATCAGTATGCAGTGGGTCTGGCAGCATACTCTGATTTTGTGTGGTTGGATTCTGCCACCGGCACCCAGACTGCCGTAAATAACATGTTCCGATGTCACGCCCCACACTCTACCTTGTTAGAAGCTGAACCACTGCATCGCTTTGGCTACTCGTAGAGATCTATAGATCCCTTGAACGTCATCAATAGGGTTGCGCTCATGATTATACGCTTCTCTACAGCCTTGCGCTGTAACATAAACATAGGCCGCTCTAATTTATGAATTCGATTTAACGACGGCCACCTATGCTCGTCTTTAGCCGACCAGATTAATCTCGATCCGGAGGCAGAGTATATTCCCTTGAAGTAGACCTTCCACGTCCACTTGAAATGCCTAGCATGTTATCTGAATTTTCGCGGATAAAAAACATTTGTCCTCGCCCAGGTTTTCAACCCATGATTATGGCCTACGTGGGGTAATAGCTTTGGGAATAGAGCTGAGCCCGAGACTAGCCGTTTGAATCGACCAGCGCTTTGTACTTCATGTAGCTTCTGTGCGCTTACTTCATCCCTTTTAAATTCTGTCGGTTCGGTAAAACAAGAGAGCTGGAACAGTGCCCGGTTACTTGGAATTACACAAGCTAACTTGCACCGGCCAGTCTCTACTCTTGCAAGGAGAACAAGTGAATACAGTGAGCGACTATTCAACAGCGCAGTCAAATAAGCCGAATAGGAGAGACTACACCGGACAGACGCTAAACCGCGTAACATCCCGTCGTTGCTCATTTCAACCGCGCTGTTTCAATGTGAATCAAGAAACGTCTGCTAAAATGTTTCCTTCCTGACGACAGTGGTGTTCGCAGTGCGGCGGACAACCCTGATAGCAGCTCAGAGAGGACAAACACCGGTCTTGACATCTCGTTTTATCCGTGTACTTTAAGTACGACTAGTGTCTCATAGGTCGGCTACTAATTTAGTTTATTACCTCCTGAGCCGAAAGGAAGCGGTTTTAGAGCACATCTTCGCTAATCTCGTCGAGAAGTCTCACCGCTGTGGTAAATTTGACCTTGATTTACCGAAGCTGCGACGTATCTTTGGCAATGCGTCGCGTGACTCATTAGGCCGACCTCCGCCCACGGCCGCTTTTCGCCACCCCCGCCACCGCTGCCGGCTTGCGCATGCGTTCTCCGCAGCTGGTTAGCGCGCCTGACCATGTGACTCGCTGCGCACATGCGAGCTCATGCACGAATGGGAGCGAGGCAGGCCGGTATTCTTTGAGCGTTGCGCGGGAGCTTCTTTAATCCGTCCGTGGCAAGCGGAGACTGACCACTCCGCAAATATGAGCTGGCGAGCCATTTGGCTCGAAAAACGCCGAAAGCGGGACCACAAGCGTAGAAAGACAGGCTTTGGAAGAATAACATAGCGATTACAGCTAAATCAAAGGTTAACTAAGTGAAAGCAAGGCTTCACCAGGTTAACCAAGCTTTCTTTTTTCCCGATCCAGGGTTAGCTGAGCCTAGCTGTAGCAGCTTTTTTATTCCCGGCCGCGACAGCCGCTTTTCTGAGAGAAGCAAAAATGCTTTCGAGATTTCGACATTACGGCGCACGTTAAGATTCTCAATTTGCCATAACCAATCCCAAGCCCTTCACCACAGCGCGCCTCATAGCAAAAGTTCAGCTCCTGTGCATAAAACCCCCAAAATCGATCAATCAATCAATCCCGTGTTACCGACTGCGTTCGCAGGGAACAACACTCTATACACAACAGCGAGGTTACTTAGATGGTGCGAATGAGCAGGTATACAGAGAGAAAAGTAACGACAAAAAATGTGTCCGCTTTCATGCAGCATGAGAAGATGCCACCCGCAAAGTTACATTCTCAATAAATACGTTTATTTATTTGTTGCCCAAAACCTCTCTATATTACAATTTATTTTGTACTGAAGCATTGCATTATACCCGCGTAATGGAGCCTCAAGGCAAAGTCCGATAAAGTAAACAGGCTGCAGCAAAGATTTTCACAGGGACAATGTCCCATACTAGAAACCTAAAGAGTGCTGCAATCAATTAAGATGATCTAGCGAGCTCCTCCGTGTACGGTCCTGCAGTAGCACCGCTAGCCATCCATATTCCGTGAATGGCTTTGTAAGGATGGTGAGGAATGCTGCGGGTGAATTCAGCGTCTACGGACGCTGAACAGGTGAAACAACTAAGAACTGCCCTAAATACCAGCGCTACTAGGAACTTTCTCATTAATTTCCCTAAGAACACTTTTTCGTTGTTGTTGAAGGCACTCCCTGAACCCTTATCGTATTTGTTCAGATACGACTGGCCGTCTCAGTTGTTAGGTCTTTGAAAAAGGCATGTGTAAGAAGCGACAGAGTTTCCACACGTGCCTTGTGGAGGAAGAAATCCCTGTTTATGCCTAAAAGGAAGTACAATGAGTACGACGACCACTCTGGGGGAAGGCGTGGACATGGTTAGCCGGCAGGAAAATGGTGCTTCCACAAGGCGGCTCCCCACTCAAGCATGTGACGTATTGTCCTATGATAACGATTAGCACGTGCTTGCAACCACTACAGGTTTGGAATGTATCGCATGAATTGGTACATCATTGGATGTTCAAAGACTTACACAAAGTACCTGCAGGAAGTAAATTCAGTTATTTCTCAACACACGGTCGGTGGACAAAGATTTGAGCGTGTAGCGCATAAAGCACTGTTGTGCGGTTCACAAAGGCGATCGTGCGTCTTAGCTCCCGGCCACACCTTGGAACGTGCTTTCAAACGGAAAGGCGGGCAGCTATTGGTATTGGTAACTTTCGCGCCCTCAGAGTACACTGGCTTGCTCTTGGCCAATGAGGCGCAGTCTTCCGACCTTCCTAATGGAGGGTATGACATGTTTTCTGGACCCAGGAACGGCGTTAAAATGTTAGTGCACCTCATCGGTGCTACAGGGCGTCTGATCACTCTCACAGGCACAGGTAGTACCAACGTCCACAACCCGATAAACTTTTTATACTCTCTCCGTTCGCTTCTGATCACAGATTTTCCGTATTTTCAGTTTTTGTAACATTCTGATCCCGGAGTGAGTGAAACTTTTTATTGAAAGGAGAGACAATGAGTCCCTGGGGCGAGTAAGGAACAGGGGAGAGAAGGAGGTCACAGTTCACGCAATGAGGACAGTGAAAATCTTGGGGCAATATTCACAATTCTGATTACAGATGTGCAAGGTTATTCGTCTTATTTAGTCGTATTCATACTTGACGTCGGTCCTTTCTTGTATTTCTAAAGTACTCATCCTAGTATCGCAGGCTCTGGAAAGCATTTACCAGGACGATACTTTCATGCACACTGAACTTGTTTCACTGCTGTTCTGCTCCATAAACAACGAGACCGAGAAATAACTTCATCGAGAGACGATGGTGATCATAAAAGTTGTCTGAGGGCCCTTGAGCTGTACCAGAATCCTCGCACAGCTTGATGGCGAAACTTTGACCAGTTCGGTCATATCTATGCAACACTATTTACCGTTTGTCCACCAGATTTATTCTGCGCACATCTGGAACTGCCTGCGGGAAAGCCCACATAGCATAGGGGCTGGTATGACGTGTCATTACATTTGCAGCATTTGGTCTGTATATTATCTCGGGTAGCGGTAGTTATTAAGAAGAGCAACGAGATGGGCGTGTTGGTATAGATTCATGATGGACAAAGTGCACACTAAACTAAACTAAACAGGAAAAACACAAGACAGAGTGCTACTAGTGACTGAAACGTTTAATCGTACGACGAGACATACATATATACATACAATAAAAGCCATTGTCATCACTTACCTACATTAAAATCTAGCACCAGGCAAGATCGCTACCTAACAATAAATAAACCACTGCATATAATCACACCATAATTTTGTACACGTCTGCGTTTGTGCACGTGTGGTGTGATTATACGCGGTGGTTTGTTGCATATAATTGGCCCTGGAAAAGCGGTTCAACAAACAGCATGACGGCGAAGAAAATAATGCAAAAATGTTTATCCGAATACTCCTACAAAGATTACTTGACAACGTGTTCCAAAAACGGAATGCGATAAATCACGAAAAAACGAAAAAACTAGTTGCCGCAATAAGGTACGTGAGTCCTCAAGCAAAGACGGGTTTAAAGAGACTTTCTCACTTTGTAAGCTAAACTTACAAAGACCATACTAATGTCGCGAATATCCTGTAGAGAACTTAAATAGGAAGCCATGTACAGAGCAAAATTTGTGGAAGATGCAGTGATTGTGTAGCAACAAACATGTTGGATGCCGTAACTGTACCCAAAATATAAAGATTGCGTAGTACAAAACTTTCAGCGTGTCCATCTACGCTCCCGCCAGTGGTATCTACTGTTTTGGAGCAATGCATAAGCACGTCAACTTATTTTCGACAACCAACGGGACCATCCATCCTAGCGGACCGGGGTGTGGTGAGCCCACGAGACCAGAACCAGTATCCAAAGCTCCATGTGAAGTTAACTTTAGGCGTCAAACAACCATGAATCTATCAGTCAATAAGAAAATCTTGTGAAAAAACGAGGATATGAAATTACTCCTCGGGCCACATTGTCGGCGCTGTCGTTTTCTAGCTTTCTTGCACTTAACAAGAACCGCTGGACGGGAACACTAAGGCCATTTTTATTCCATTTCTGTTGGAGACGTAGGCAGTACTGCCAGGTTCTGTCTCTAGGAACCCTATGGTGCAAAATTTGTAGTGCTGGCTTGGAGTTTGTTGAAAGAACTGTACGCCACTCTCATTCAAAATTATTAATTTTCTTAAGGCCAACTTGGTTGAGGTACACTTCGCTGTTCTCAGCGACACCGTAGGGCTAAGCAGCCCAGAAGACAGTCATGCCTGGCATCACTAAGGCCGCTGCGCTCGTCTCCATCCCCAGTCGAAAAAGCCGTGCGTAAATAGGTTAACACACTTTAGATACACCCCGTCCAAGTGTTCAAGCACTGTCATCCTCTCTTCGGCCGCTGGGTAAATAGCTTCGAGCGGATAGCAGGGGTGAGTATTGTTCTTTAGGAGTAAAACGTACATGGGCAGATGTCAGTGTCTTAGTTTTTGTTTCTTTACTATGTCAGCTATCGAGTTAACGGTCGGGGTATGCTATGTGTTAGTGTGTGTGCATGCGTGTGCGTGTGCACGCGCGTGTGCGTGCGCGTACGTATATTATTTCGGTCACATTTCAAATTTCTTTTTTCTTCTGTTCGTTTGCCGTCATGTGAAAACACAACCAAAGCTGTATTCTAGTGAAGCGTGGCGATTCACCAGGGCTGTTTTGGTGGCCGTGGAAATTACATACCGTAGAAGGAGCTAAAAAACCAGTTAAAATACTTCACGTTATGTTTAGCCAGACCACTTTGCCGTATTGGTTTAGAGGCAATGATATTTGATTTCGAGCAGAGGAAATATCCTTCGCGAATTTCGGTTGTTCACTTTACGGTCGGCATGCCGTAGAGAAACGTCATTTGGCTCCAGGCTGATGGCAAAACTTCCAACTCAATTCACCCCATATGCCCGCAGATATATGCAAAGCACACAATACGAAGACAAGAATATGTGTTTCTGTATGCATAGGTGAATTTGGAAGAATTTGGGACAACTGAATTGTTTCAGGGGCTTTAGTGATGCCAGCCTTGTTGAGGTACTGAAATCGCTCAGCGCCTTCTATTTCCACGTTTTCTTTTCCTTTTACACACACAAAAAATGATGTTTGAGTGCTGTCTCGTCAGGACTATAATGAAAGAAAGTATAGATGCAGCCGGCAGAGATTGGAAGAAAAGCAGGCGTTCACTGTTGCGTATACTGAAGCCGCCTTATTACGTTCAGCTGTTATATATTTTTGTTTCAGAGCGTGTGCGCTGGCACTATAATATCAAGAAAATGGATCATGACAACTGGCAGATGCGTGAGCGATGCTGCGTCGTCAAACTTGTTTTCGCCTACGGATCTGGTGGTACAAGCGAGTAAGAAAGATTTTATATGCTACTGGCGCATTGATTGTGCTCTGAACACACCTAGAATTCTTGTAGGTCATTTAATTGTATTTATTAAGGAATGATCCAGACTAACGCGATCGGTTTTATTTCATCTCATGCTATTTCCATTTCAAACACGAAAGGTGAAAAATGCTTAGTTGGTGAAGAAACGCGTTCAATACCCGCGTAGCAAGGGCCTGCCTAAAATAATCTGATCGGTTGCGTGTAGTTGCAATCAAACTTCCCACTGGCTGCAAGTACCTCGTCGAGATTATGATTGACAGCGAACTCGGGTATGCGCTCGGCCCACTGCCCCAATTGGCTGTCGTAGCGACGCGTCAAGTGCACTGCAAACGGCTGTGTGACGCCGGCTCGACGGCCGTAACGAATACCCGCAACTTGACGTACCATAAGTTTAGCCTTACTTGGCAAGCCGTTAGGCTCAAGCATGAAGTTATTTAGCTTGAAGGCTGGAGGTAAGCTCAAAAACAGACCCACGCAGGGGGATTGACAGCGACGATGACAGCAGTCGTCAGAAGCTTCTCACCGCCGAAATTTACATTTGGAGGGCGACGTCAGTATACCAAACGACAAACGGCCCACTCAAACGAATAGGTAAGAGGGGAAGACAGCAGCCTTCAGAAGCTCAAGATAGATTTACCGATTCCCACTGGCAGTGAAGTCAACTACCTACCCACGCATACGGCTTCACAACCGAACGCAACATGATGCTCACACATTCCCACATTATAACACAAACTTCAAGAGTACCATAACCTTTTCTCTATTAATTCGAAACGGCTAAATTAAACGACTGAGTGGAAAAGCAGGTGTTATGCGGCGCGCGGTGTCCGTGGCACCAAAACCGCTCCTAGACTTCGCATTGGCTGTGATGCGTACCTTATGCCCTCCGACGAGGTTTGGCCAACCCTTTTCTGTTGAATTTCCTGATATCCGGCGCAACCTTGCGCACTCAAATCTAACGATGTTAACATGCACCCTTGTTTTACATATTAGTCTCGAGAACATACCATGGCGCCACGTACGAGTGACGTAACTTATAGGACACGGGGTTAAATTGTCTGCTAGAACACACTTCCTGCGCTTAAGCGACCGCGTGTGCTCTGTTGCTGTTGTTGTGACTGCCATGTGCCCCCTCCTCGTCATTCTGATGCAAAGTACACAAAAAAGTGGCGTACGCAGTGTTTAATACGGTAAAGCCGTCAGTGAATTTCGTGTTCCCGGCGACACCACCGCTTATAGGTAGGCTATCGCGACCCACACCTCGTATGCAGCCAGCTAACACCTAAGACAATGCAACTGATACCGAGAAAAGTATGCTGTTAATTCACACTGAAATACTCGCGGCGTGACATGAACCATGCTGTGTGTACTACGAAAAAAGAGCTTGCAACAGCGATGGAAACGTGCCGCTCAGTTGTGATCGCACCGCGCGTGCGGCGCCTATTGCCTGGTAATGACTGCGCGGCAACGGTGAGCCCATTGCTTCAACGCACATTTTTAAAAGTGCTGGTACGATCTGCAGTTTGGCTCCAGCGTGCCTTTTTCCCGTCCAATGTTTCTATTTTGTTAGTTATGCCGTGATTTGATTAACGATCATGCACTTTTTACTGCTGATATGTTTAATTTTCGCGACAACTTTTCTGCAATGTATGAACGGCATGAGTGCGAGTTGTGAACGCCTTAGAGCTTGTTTAGGCATGCCTATGGTTACTTTTCACTAGGAAGTCGACGTGGAAACTTGTAATTGCAATGTGGGCTTTCTTCTACTTGGAGTGAGCCAGCATTTAACTCGAGAACTCACCACTGCTCACAGAAACCGAGGCTGTGTATAGTAAAACTTGTTGCTGGGCTAGTTGGTTCATGATCATAAAAACTGGGATTAGCGCTTTAAAGAACAGGACACACGTAAGAAAAAAAAATCGCGCCAATCCACCCCGTGAATGTGGTTGTAAAGCAAAGCTGTAAACGGCACGCATAACGATTACCCATGCGACGTCACTTAAATTCACTCACATCGCTCTTCAAATAGCAAAACCAGAGAGAAGTCAAATGCGCTTAACCACACCATTTATTAATTCAAAGAAATATTCTTGTTAAGGTTAAACCAATGCATGAAGCATGAACGGTGTTTGGTTGAGTTGTATTGGTGTAGCGCCAGATTGGAAACTTTTTTTTATAAAATTAAAGTAAGCTACAACCCGGTGTTAGACGATCTGTCTTCTCCGTCTCTGTGCCGCTGACGGAGGCGACGAGATTTGCGGCAGAAAAGGAGAAGGAAGAAGAAATACTTCTGTTATTTCTGAGCGGCCCAGAGTGCAGCCCTGGGAAGTGATTCCTCCTTGTGCGGGGCCCATATGCAGTCCGCGCAGCCTGTGTTCTGTCCACCCGCTGAAGCTGGATAGGTAGACAGGGCCTGGACAGAAGCATCTCCCATTGCTCTTGTTGGGTAGTTGATGGAAAGAGAGGACGGCAGTCAGGGATAAAGTCGCACACCCCGATTACGGGGCAGAGTGTTCCTACTTCTGAGCAAAATTTACATTCAGCGTCGTAGCGATTCCGATACATTAAGTGAAGACGCCTAGGCTGTGGGAAGGAGCACGGGTTGTATGAGCCGTAGGGTAGTTTGTTGTTCTCTCGAAAGGTCAGGGTAAGGCGAAGGTACGGTCTGTCTCAGAAGGCGAAATGCTGGGTGATCTCCCTGAACGTGACAAGCGGGTGACTGTCCTCGTGCAGCTTCATAGCACGGGAGGTAAAAGCGCAG
The DNA here is from genome assembly GCF_048455015.1 of Haemaphysalis longicornis. Taxonomy (NCBI): domain Eukaryota; kingdom Metazoa; phylum Arthropoda; class Arachnida; order Ixodida; family Ixodidae; genus Haemaphysalis; species Haemaphysalis longicornis. Next base: position 115,549,818 of record NW_027526460.1, read on the forward strand.
GCTTGTTGGGTGGGCGTATATGTTGCCCTCCATTGAAGCGTGAGGGGGTGTCCAGATGAGCTGAATGGATCCGTTTGGGGAGTGTTTTTTTAGCACGCGCAGTGCAGGTCTGGACACCCAACCCGACTGGTAATTCCAGTAGGCTTGCTGGGAATCGGTGACTGCCCTCCGAACCCCTGGATGAGTGAGAGGCAAGGTGATGGCTGCCTCTTGTGCTGCCGTCATTTCTTGTGTCCTAAGCGAGGTAAACGCAAGGAGGTTGGTTCTGGAGGTAGCCACGATGATGGCGTATTGCTGCCCTCGATGTTTGGAGGCGTCTGTGTAGATAACCGCGTGATCCCCACCGAAGGTGGTGTTTAGCGCTTGAGCCCGTGCTTTTCGGTGACCCTCGTCATGTGAGGGGTTCATATTTCTAAGCAAAGGGAGCATCTTTAGTTTTAGTCGCCAAGAGTGTGGGAGTACGTCAAACGGAGTGACATTCTGGCCTGCCCAGCCAATCTGGTGAAGCATGCGGTTACCCACCGCAGTTCTGAGTCGGACCTTCTGCTTAGAAAGATGGCCTTCTATCAGCTCTTCCACCGTGTTGTGGAGCCCCGTGCTAAGGAGCCTCTGTGTGGACGCACTCATGAGAAGACCAATGGCCTGCTCGACCGCCTTTGTAATCATTGTATAAAGCATGTCTATGTTTTCCTTGTCGAGAAGAAGACAGGGGGTTGACGTAAGTGACTCTCGAGAGGACGAAAGCTTCAATTAATCAAAAGGTACCAGATTCCTTTAGGCTTCGCTTCTTGGTGGCAACTCGCCTGATCATGTGTATGATTTGAATGATGCTGTTTTTGAGGCGCTGCAAGGAGACGTCACTCTTGGTGTTAGCCCCGAGATGTAGGCCCAGGATCTTGATGGTGGGGCTTTGAGTGATGGCCTGACCGTCAAGGATTATTTGAATGTATTTCTTGATTTTGCGTGAGGGCGGACGACAAGGAGCTGTGATTTTTTACGTTAACACCGGAAGCCACAGGCTTTAGCACATTGGCGTACTAACGTGAGATGCCATGCATTGGTGTGAGCTTCCTTTAATTTTTGTAACTCAAAGCACATGAGCAAGGTGCGCATAGGGCCGCTAGACGGCCGTGAGTGGTCGCGTGACGCTTTCACGTGGCATTCAGCGAGAACGCAGGGGGTAAACCCGTAGATGTGCTTGGTGTGTACACCACCTGTCTTCCCAGTCTTCGCGTGGGCTCGTAGCTAAATCGGTAAGACAATGGGCTTTCGCTTTGTTAGTCTATTAGTTCCAGGCTCGATTCCTGGCAGTGCCAGTAAATTCTTTTATTTGTTCGCTGGAGTTTTCTGGTGACACCAACGGTCGCGAAAGAACCCTTGGGGGGTAGAGGTAAAAAGCTTTGCTTTAAAATGGACAGGACTGGCGCTACTTCAACTGATTTATTGACAAGCTACATCTTCGCATTTATACAATGACAGACTCGATGATGCGCAGCGAGAACTATTTGAAGGACAACTCCCAACCAATCATCACAACCAATACATAGATAACCGCAGCCCATAAACACTAAGTCATACAAGATAAAAAAAAGTGTCACTGACACAATCAGTGCCAAATTTCTTGATGTAAAACGCCTGCAATACTTCACGCGCGTTTTCATCGTGGCTTCTGCCCAAAATCTTAATCTCACTTAGCCGTGCGACACAATCCTTACAGTTAGCGCAATGCGCAGGCAAGTGCGCTGTCTCCCCATTGTTAATTGCCAATTCATGTTCCCGTGCTCGATCATTAATACACCTGCCCGTCTGGCCGATATAGGCCTTCCCGCACGACAGCGGAATCTTGTACACCACGCCGGTGCAGCATTTCTCAAAAGGCCTAGCGTGCTTCTTGTTGCAAGCTCGCTTCTGCGCGGCCGAAATGCGAGGGCAGAGGGCAGAGAGCTTCCTGGGAGCGGAAAAGACTACAGGGATGCCGTGTTTCGTTGCCACCTTCTTCATGTGGTGGGAAACCTTGTGCTCGTAAGGCACCACTTCAGGCCTTACTGTCTTGCGCGCCACATCCGCCCTTTCCTTTCTTCCGCCCCTTTTTATCTTCTGCAACAAGGACTCAGCAACCGCTGTAATAACCGAGCACGGAAAACCTGCTAAAATCAATCTTTCCACCTGTTTTTGGAAGGACTGGTGCATTTTATGAAAACACGACCTCGTGAGTGCAGACTCTAGGCATAGACCTGCAATAGCGCGCTTAACTGTCTTGGAGGGTGACGAGCTGAACGGCATCAGAGCTTTTTTTGCCCTAGGCGAAAAACATCAACAGGTGTGGCCCTTCTGAAATTCTAAGTTAAGATCTAAGAACTGTAACACACCGTTTAACGGTAGTTCGTGTGTGAACTTTAAGCCTTTTCCATGTATTCGAAAGGTGGATAAAACTTGGTTAATAGCTTGTGCACGCGCTGTTAATTCTAAATCGTTAAAGAAGACCAAAAGTCGTCGACATATCTAAAAACTTTACAGACCATTCCTCCTTCAAAGGCACTTTGCAACGCCCTACCAACAAAGGCTAAAATAATATTACATAAAACAGGAGCAACACACGAACCTACGCAAATGCCTTGTCGCTGAAGGTAAAAGCCGTCGTCAAAAGTGATGAAGGTATTCTTAAGATACAATTCCAACAATGAAATGAAGCCATTGACCGACACACCGGCTGCATTCTGAAATTTAACTGCACCGTTCTCGTCAATAATTTCCCTTACACAGGCACATAACTCTCCCTGAGGCACAGAATAAACAAATCTTCTACATCCACTGAAAACCCATAGCTAACAGAGGGATCACTTTCAAAGAAACGACTGACCAGTTCCGAATTCTTTGTGGCGTACGGGTCCTTGACAGCTAACTGATTCAAATGTTTTACGAGAAAGCCGCTGACACATTTCTGCCAAGTGCCCCTCTCGCTAACAATGGTACGGAATGGCACATCTACTTTGTGTGTTTTTGCTGAGAAGAAGACCTTTAGGGCACTACTTTTACTGTCAGGAACACACTTCGCTAACCTGGTAAGCTGAAGCTCCTTGCACATAGCAGACGCCTTGCTTTTCTTCCTCGTCGCACTTGCTTTCACCGGAACAAAGTTCTTCTTTACGGCCTGTGACGCTTTTTCTGAGAATGTCCCACTCGGCACGACAACAAAACCTCCCTCTTTGTCGACTTGTATTAGCTGCAGGTTGTTGTCCTTAACGAAGGCGACCACCTTCCTAGTGGGGTCAGGTTTCTGACTGGGAGGCCCACTCTTCACGCACCTGGCAATCACGTCAACACCGTCCAACACACACCGTTCTTTGTCCTCCTGTGGCGCCTTTCTTGCGATGCGGCGGTTCAGGGCTAGCAGTTCGTGTGCAGGTATGCGGTGCTCATAGCTGAACTTGCGTCCATTATTTAAAACCTTGGAAACCTCTTCTGGCACCTCCAGGCTATCATCCAGCACAACCAGACCACCTGCCTGGCTCCTGTTGCAGCGTTCTTTGAGATTACTGAGCACTTCCCGAATGTGTATCGTCCAAAGGTCTTCCGTCAAATGGGCAATCAACCGCCGAAACGAGGAGAGCTTGATAACGGCCAACCAGGGGGGATCCAGGCTAAAGCACAAAATGCGTAGGCAGTCTTGAAAAAATCGCACCTGCCGTCTCATCTCTGATCTCAAAATTCTTCATATTCGATTTGCGTGCCCCGGCGACGGCTTCACCTGGCCAAACATGTCCGCAACTTCCTTTGGGATCCGGCCCTTTCGTAGGCAGAAGCTGTAGAAACGTGCCCGGCATGTTGAGGTTATTATGCTGCTTGCGAAGACGTAGGCTTCAGAAGGAGAAGGGGAGACACAATTGAAAGAAAAAGAGCCCGTTGTAGAAGAAAGATAGCTTAGTAAAACTTGTTGCTGGGCTAGTTGGTTCATGATCATAAAAACTGGGATTAGCGCTTTAAAGAACAGGACACACGTAAGAGAAAATGGACAGGACTGGCGCTACTTCAACTGATTTATTGACAAGCTACATCTTCGCATTTATACAATGACAGACTCGATCATGCGCAGCGAGAACTATTTGAAGTACAACTCCCAACCAATCATCACAACAAATACATAGATAACCGCAGCCATAAACACTGAGTCATACAAGATAAAAAATCCAACTCAGAGGAAAAAAGGGCAACGGAAGTGTCACTGTCACAATCAGTACCAAATTTCTTGATGTAAAACACCTCCAATATTTCACGCGCGTTTGCATCGCGGCTTCTGCCCAAAATCTTAATCTCACTTAGCCGTGCGACACAATCCTTACAGTTAGCGCAATGCGCAGGCAAGTGCGCTGTCTCCCCATTGTTAATTGCCAATTCATGTTCCCGTGCTCGATCATTAATACACCGGCCCGTCTGGCCGATATAGGCCTTCCCGCACGACAGCGGAATCTTGTACACCACGCCGGTGCAGCATTTCTCAAAAGGCCTAGCGTGCTTCTTGTTGCAAGCTCGCTTCTGCGCGGCCGAAATGCGAGGGCAGAGGGCAGAGAGCTTCCTGGGAGCGGAAAAGACTACAGGGATGCCGTGTTTCGTTGCCACCTTCTTCATGTGGTGGGAAACCTTGTGCTCGTAAGGCACCACTTCAGGCCTTACTGTCTTGCGCGCCACATCCGCCCTTTCCTTTCTTCCGCCCCTTTTTATCTTCTGCAACAAGGACTCAGCAACCGCTGTAATAACCGAGCACGGAAAACCTGCTAAAATCAATCTTTCCACCTGTTTTTGGAAGGACTGGTGCATTTTATGAAAACACGACCTCGTGAGTGCAGACTCTAGGCATAGACCTGCAATAGCGCGCTTAACTGTCTTGGAGGGTGACGAGCTGAACGGCATCAGAGCTTTTTTTGCCCTAGGCGAAAAACATCAACAGGTGTGGCCCTTCTGAAATTCTAAGTTAAGATCTAAGAACTGTAACACACCGTTTAACGGTAGTTCGTGTGTGAACTTTAAGCCTTTTCCATGTATTCGAAAGGTGGATAAAACTTGGTTAATAGCTTGTGCACGCGCTGTTAATTCTAAATCGTTAAATAAGACCAAAAAGTCGTCGACATATCTAAAAACTTTGCAGACCATTCTGTAGCGCCAGTCCTGTCCATTTTCTCTTACGTGTGTCCTGTTCTTTAAAGCGCTAATCCCAGTTTTTAAGAGCCTGTGTACGAGGCGAAACGCGGCGGTTTAATGATTTGGGGTAATGGGGAAATGGGGCCCCCAAGAAGTTTGGGGTACCCAAAGGCAAGACACTCGCGCGCGAATAGTTTTAGAAGAGGATCTTCTCCAACAGCTCGCAGCTGGCTTCTTTTGTTTTGAGCCGGTTGTTGAGGACTTTAGTCTCAGCGTCGCTTCAGATATTTCGTCGCCGGTACTGCTGCAGTTGCGCAGTCCCTAACGTAATTTTTCACAACACTGTCACCCTTTTTCTCGTATGGGCAACTTTGAATCCGCGGTGATTGCCATGCATCTTGATCGATGATCATGGTACCTGCCATGGCCTGTGCGGACCTCTGCGTGCAGGTAAAAAAAAAAACCCTTTCGTCAGCTCCCGCTCCGCGCGTGAATGGGCCGTGGTACTGGAACCAACCTCCGCGGCCGGTCGGCATAGATCGCGGCAGATGTTTGAACATCGGTTTGAAAATCGCCGCCGATGAGAATACCTACCACAATTTTTCATCACACTAACATCTACTTTCGCGAATGTGGAACTTCCTTTCCCTCTTTTTCCGCGATCAGTGTGATTTTGAAGAGCAGCGACAAGGTGTGGCTGCCTCGACCTGCGCCTGTTCGAGCCGCTTCGTGGGCTGTGCGGACAGGCACGGCGGCCGTTTATGAGGAGCGTCTCTGCATGCAGTAAGCGGTTCATGATTTCCTGCTTGATGCATTTCTTGCGAACGACAAGCGAAATATAGCAATTTAGTTTGGCAATCGTGGTGGCCCACAACATAGGTCGAGGAAGCGAGCCGCCGCATGCCCGTATGAACCACTACGCTCAATTTGTTTTTGTGCAGCCTACTATAGCATAAAGTCCCCAGAAGGGAACATTGCACTGCACGCACTGAGAATTACCCTCAAGCCCCGGGAATTCACAAAAAAGTTATGGAGAAATTCGTAGAATTTCCTACTAATGCGCACCATTCTTATGCCGCTCATCTTGAGTTTGAGTTTCTCCCCAACAAGTTTTCCGGTTTTTCTAAATCCTGTCCAACTACTTATCTCCAGTTACGCTATTATAACGACCTCAGGTGAAACATTCCCGAGATATTCATTAGTTTTTTGTGCTTATTTCATATATTTATTTAGTTTTTCAAAATTTTGCTTGACCAACTATCTCCATTTACGCTATTTTAATTATTACAGGAGGTAATTTCACGAAATCAGGTTTAGTGTGGATGTGGCATGTGTTATACCTTCTGCATTTTCCGTAATTTCTTTAATATTTCTGTTTTTTTATCAAAATTTGGTCCGACCAATTGCGTTCATCTACGTTATTAGAACGATTACATACAGAACTTTTCAGAAATTTTATTATTCTGGAAATGCACGGCGTTACACGGTTCGAAATTTTTCGAAATTGTTACGTATTTTCTTATTTTTCGCTTTTAAACATTTTGTTCCACAAATTATCTCCATTTTGTTATTATAACAATTATAGGTGGAACTTTCGCGCCATCTGCATTATTGTGGAAATGCAGCACGTTTGACGGTTCGCATTTCCGTGATTTTTTTTATAATGTTCTGATTTTTTTTAGTTTTCCAAAATTTTGTCCGACCAATTATCTCCATTTACGTTATTACAACGATTACGATTGGAAGTTTCGCTAAATCTGCATCATTGTGAAAATGCACGGTGTTACACGGTTCGAAATTTTCCGTAATTATTTCATTTTTTTTCTGAATTTTTATCGCCTAATTATCTCCATTTAAGCTATTATAACGATTTCAGGTGGAACTATCGCGACATCTGTAATTTTGTGGAAATGCAGGGTGTTACACGGTCCAGGCTGGTGGGTACTCGGCAGAGCATGCCACGCATTAAAAATGCACTCAACAAGCCCGCCATAAATGCAATGTCACGCGCAGGAAGCCACCTACGCAGGAAGGTAGGAACGACGGCATTCTTAGAAGTGACGTCAAAGCAATCGCAGCGCCAACCTCTGAAGTGGTGCCCCTCGCGGCCAACACTCTGTAACCACAGCTTTATATAGAAGGAGTGTGAAGTTGTTTTGCAAGTTGTCAGGTTGAATGCTAAGCCTACCCGTGGCCAATGAGGGCAACAACTTAATATATCCACACGCGTGCACCGACTACAATTTTCTGGGACATTTTCCGACAGTAGATCTGATTATGAAGGATTCAAGAGGGAAGCACAACCCAGCACCCGTTCTTGCGGTGGACATGGAACACACTCTGGGCGGGCACGCGAGCGCGGTCAATCTTCGTTCCGTGCCAACGCCCCCTGGCTCTGCTCGTGTCAGCCACCCATTCCACATTTATTTCCCACACTGACATCAAACAGTTAACCGCAGCTTGGCATATATTGCTGCTAGGTGAAGCTTATTACCCCATATAATAAGCCCGGTAGCGCCCCTCTGACCTCCAAGCAAGTGCCTCGTGCGCTCAAATAAAACAAAAAGTGCTCGTCACGTTCTCCGCGCTGAGGGAAAGAACAGCGACCACGTTTCGGCTACATACCGACCCGATTCGCGGCAGCGTCGGGTTCCCCTCGGGAAGTCGCCGAATCGCTGCTTCGTTGCAAAGAAGCAGTTGAGAAGAGGTGAATAAGAGATAATCGTCGGGCCATTTGTTGCGCCGGTCCTAAGTGACCTCCTTTTCGCAACGTTTGACCGACAACTTCAGGTGGCCTTTAAGGCAAAGAGCATCTTAGGGAAGTTTCGTTTCGTGGACGACTACATCGTAGCTTTACGAATGATGGGACGTTTCAATGCAAGTGCAGGAAATTTCCGATGTCTTCTATTCCGTTCTTTGCACTTCCGCGCTAGAGTCGGCCAGCCTTCTTTCCCATGAAGTGGGGGTAGGATTGGGTATGGGGGAAAGGTTAGGGTTCTGTGTGCATGTCCAGAGAGTGTGATAGATGCTAGGGTAGTCCCCGCAGTTAGGACACTTGGGGGTACCCGGTAATCGTTGAAATCGGTGTGTTAGGTGTACAGTAGGTAGCGTGTTTGTCTGAATTTGCCTTAGTACAGCGGATTCCCGACGAGTGAGGGTTTTGTGTGGTGTTGGGTACTTTTGCCTGTTTTGACGGGCTGTCCGTAGCAGATCCCTGGTGTCAACTGGTTGTTGAGGTCCTGGTTGCGCCCTACGTTCACTTGAATGTGGAAGTGCATGCTCAGGCGCCCGGTGGTTTAACGCTCGGGCAAGTGCGTGTGCGCTCTCATTTCCTGGCATGCCTTCGTGCCCAGGTACCCAGATTACCTTGTAGCACTTTTGACTTGAAGCGAGTACCTTGTTCAGTATGTGAGCGGTATTTCTGTGCATTCGGTTGCAGATAAGTTGCCGGCATGCAGATTGAGAGTCGGTGTAGATGTACACTGTACCGGTGTCTGGCACAGAACGACAAGAGTGCTCTATAGCACGCGCGATTGCCCTAGTCTCCACATCGACGGTTGCATTGAGGTCAAGTTCTGTGGCTGCTGTGATGAGGGTATGACTTCCGTCTACGACGACGGTGACACCCGTCCCATCTAGGAGGCTGGCGTCAGTGTAGTAGAGTTCGGGTTGTGGCTCGGTCTTGTTGATCTGCTTCAGGATGGCCTTAACACGAAGGGTTCGTCTTTCCCTGTTCCTCTCCGGATGCATATTGCGGGGTAGAGGAGCAGTGCAGATTTTCCCCCGTATGTAAGGCTCCAGTTGTCCGTACGTGCTTCCCTCATATTGGCTGGTGTCGTATCCTAGGTTGTGAAGGATGCTTATGCCCTGTGCCGTGCTTCGCAGTCGTTGTAGCTGATTGATTTTGTGCGCGTTAAGCAGTTCCTCCAAAGAATTTGTTGTGCTGGTGTCTTCCAGTGCCTTTGTTGAGGTATACGTGGGCACCCCGAGTGCGATCTTATGGGCCTTTCTTGAAAGCACCTCTATGCTTTCGAGTTCAGATTTGTTGAGATTTTGGTATGGCAAATGATAAAGTATCCTGGAAGTGATGAGAGCTGCGTTAAGGCGAAGGACATCAGCTTCCCGAAGACCCCGGTGCCTGTTCGTAATTCTTCGGAGCATGTGTATCACCTGATTTCCCTGATCTAAGAGTTTCCGGACCGTATGGTTGGCATTTCCGTTGCTTTGTAGTGTCAATCCGAGTACTTTGATGTGTGAACGCTGGGGTATGACTCTGCCTTGCAGTATCACCTTCAGTTGGACTTGTTGTTGCTTGCTATTGTGCTTAGTTACAACGAGAAGCTCTGATTTTTCAGCAGAACAGGCGAGGCCACCGCTACTGGCGTAGCGCTCGACCTCTTCGGCCGATTGTTGAAGTGCTTCTTCGACTTGTGCTGGGGAGCCTTTTGTTGTCCACTCATTGAACGCGCAGAGAAGGCCCTGTCGGCTATCCCGGGAGCTCCGGACTAGGGGATCCTTGCAAAAATAAAGTTTTCTTCTTCTTCTTCTTCTATTCCGTTCTGAACGTCTTCGTACCCAACACACAAGTTCCGGACTGTGCAACCACGCGATTCCTGGATTTGAGCCTGAGTTTTTTACCGTCTTTTACGCGGCAATTACGCACCCAGAAGCCAGAAGGGTTTTGTAGCCCAAGATATAATGCGCGACCTCCGGCAGTCTTCGCGGGGTGACCAGTTTTGCCCTTGAGCGCTAGAGGTCAAATCACACCCCCTTCGTAAGCGCCCGACACGGAGCAGCCGCCCGATAACGGGGAGAGATAGACGACAGGGAAGAGATAGCAAGGAGGTAAAGCAGACGTGGGCGGGACCTGTGCGGGGAACGTGGCGGAGAAAGGCGAGGAGGTCGCTCCAGCGGCGATAAGCGCGTGACACGAAGGAAGGCCACGAGGCAACGTGCAGCGCAGAACCGTGCGCGATAGAGGTAGACGAACATCTGGCTGTTGTACCTCATACAGCTCCGAGACTTAAACAACGCCGCGAGGCGAAACAGAGGGAAAACGCTACTGTTGCGTGCAGCTTCGCTACCTTCAAATCTTACCAATTACTGTGAGCTTCCTTCATATTTTTTTGCCTTGCTCGTCTACCCACACGAAGCTCGTCAAGCGAGGCGTAGCGCAAGCGGCTCCGAAGAATTCAGTGCTCCATCCGCATCACCCTGTGATGTCCAAGAGTCGGCAGGCACAAGCGTATGGGCGTTTTAACGCAAGGCATCCGCGTACTTTACTTTTGACTGTCGCCGAGAGTGTTTTAAAAGCGGTGAGGCCGAAAGTCATGTCGAATGTGCCGGAGACTATGCGCTGGTGCCTGAACATCATTCCCTACATGCACAAACTGTCTAACGGACTGAAGAAGATCGGGAAGAAGGCGGGAATACCGACTGAGTTTTCTGCACCTACTGGGATTGGGAGAGTATGCATTGCTGCGACTGCGTTGACACTCACAAGGGCTGCATGCGAAAAAAAAACAGGCCACTCACTTCGTTCTCTGTAGTGAAACGGTATCTAAGAAATCCCCCTTAGATGTGGTGCCGTGTACATTGGACATACAGAGAGATGCTCTAATCAACGCCTACGATAGCACTGGCATACGGGTTGCCACTAGCAGCCACATTGTTTTCCACTGCAAAGCCTGTGAATGCACACCGCCACGTTTTAAAAGCACGGACGTACTCGAACGTTACCTTTGCCAGTGCGCACATGAGATTTTTGAGCCCTACATGATGGCGAAGAGTGGTTAAAGTTGTGTTATTAAGCCCTCAGTTCCGTTGCGCCGCTCCAGAAGGAAATTGAATGCATTGCTTGCGTATGTCTGTGATTGTAATATTGGAACGGCCTTGCCTGTATTGTCGTGAACATCGTTTTCTATTTTATTGCTTTAGGTTTCTTCCGTTTCATTTTAAGTGAGATGTCTCTTAGGGGCTTGAGCTGTCGGTGTCTCATGTCGTCGTAGTATCATGTAGTCCAGGTAACAAAACACCGAGACACTCGTTTCCCAATGCCTCACGCTAGAACTCTTCGTACTTCAAAGACATGAGTCCTATAGCGAAGCTGTATAGCCCTAATCCCGAACGGTTTCGACTCCCTGCGCAAAACAGCCAATTCCCCAAGAATACACGCTGCACTGCATGCTTCGCCTTGCCCCAGGATTCACGTTAGTGGAGATGGAGCGGGATTTTTTATTATCTTAGGGTTGTGACGTCATTCTTGTTTGTGTATATGTTGCAGACTGCAATAAACCACACACGGTTGTTAGTCAGCGCCTGTAAGTTCTTTTTATTGTGTACCGTCCCTGCGTTGTTATCACTAATATCTCATGCAACCGACTAGGACAAATTCAAGCTATAATCAGAAGTAACATTTTCTAAAACCTTTTCACTAAATAGTGTGCCTCCTTTATGCCCTGGGCGCGGCCAGACATCAGGATAAACTTTAAGGCTTACTAACGTTAAGCCAAGCCATGTCACTAAGCGATACGCATAGAGGTGTAATTGTCAACGCTTACCCCTGCATTTTTTGTTGTGTTAAGTTTCACAACAGAAGCATATACTCTCCTCAACCAGCTTGCGAACTTGCATACCACTCTCTCTGCGACCGCAACTACGAGACTTCCTTCCACGGAAATTATAACGAACGTCTCCTAAACCTACGATTGAGAACACCTTCCTTCCCCTTGCAACCTAAGGATCTCAACAGGGATGCATTGTAAACTATGTCCAGAATACACACCAGCAAGTATATTTCTAATGCATGAGCGAAGGTGTGCGGTACAAAATCGTCATCATTAAATAAAACGCTGCTAAATAAGGAAACATCCGCACTTTTCCAAGCAGACCGGGGCATAATCGATGATATGGTAAACGGATAACTCAAACAATGCGTATTCTTCTTCTTTTGAAACAAAGGACGCTAGTAACATTAAGATCAGTGTGATCGGATCGATAGGGCACGGAAAACAGGTGCACCTGTCGCCATTGACTGGTGTTGCTAACCAACGTTACTGCATCGACGTTTGTTATTATTCTAGATTACCTGCAATGTGTATTAGTTTTATTTGTCTCAACGTCCATACCTCTTTTCACATTTGGTTTCCATAAGTTTCTGGAACCTGGAAACCCTTAATTTCCGCTATATCGCATCGACATGATTTCAAGCGCAACAAAAACACACGGGTGCAGAACAGAGTGGACGAGACAGGCTGAAGTGCAACAAAAACACACTGACGAAGAACAGAGTAGACGAGACAGGTTGAAGCGCAACAAAAACACACTGACGAAGAACAGAATAGACGAGACAGGTTGAAGCGCAACAAAAACACACTGACGAAGAACAGAGTAGACGAGACAGGTTGAAGCGCAACAAAAACACACTGACGAAGAACAGAGTAGATGAGACAGATTGAAACGCAACAAAAACACACTGACGAAGAACAGAGTAGACGAGACAGTTTGAAAACAAAAACACACTGACGAAGAACAGAGTAGACGAGACAGGTTGAAGCGCAACAAAAACACACTGACGAAGAACAGAGTAGATGAGACAGATTGAAGCGCAACAAAAACACACTGACGAAGAACAGAGTAAACGAGACAGGTTGAAGCGCAACAAAAACTCACTGGCGGAGAACAGGGTAGACGAGATAGGCGCCTGTCTCGTCTACACTGTTCTTCGTCCGTGTGTTTTTGTTGCGCTTCAAATCATGCCACCTATTCACCAACTAGCCCAGCAAGAAGTTCTTCTCACCGCATCGACAGCAGTCTTACGTTTTCAGGATATAGTTAACGTTTCGTCGCAACAAATACAAAGACATTCCATGTGACAAATTACCCAGGCGGATTCTGAAATTACGCTGACACAAACGCGCCAAAGTTTATTCTGTATCCGAACTTAGGGAGATATATTTTTCTCTTCATAATCGCACGGTTTTACGAAACATGGGAAAAAAATTTGGCTCAATATATTTTAGAATAAGAGGCCTTTGAGGGGTATACATTTTGACCCATCTTGCTTATTCTTTTCCAGAAATCAGCTGCCCAGAAGATACGTACTTCATCGACCAGTGTTCGCAAATGAACCTCACTGTGAAGCGTATTCACCGGCACGAAGCATACCATCATGTAAACGTTTTTCACGACATAAGCCTCTTGGAGCTCGAACACGAGACAGAGTATGACGAGTTCCTTCGGCCTGTATGTCTTCCATTCCCTGAAGGTTAGCTCTTAACAACATCTTTCCTGAAGTGCCAAAAAAAGAACGCCACGTGACCCACCCCGGAATAGGTCACATGGTGGCTTCTATAACAAGACAATACCGTTGCAGGGCTGGGGCAGCTCACACTATACGTAACTGGTGAGCTACCACAAAATGTGCCTCGTAAAGCGTCAAAGCGCCCCAAAGAAGCTTTTACCTATACCTATTGGCTTTATAGTGGTGCCTTGTCATACCAGCGAACTTCAAGTAAGGAAGCAAGTTAGAACAAAAGTTTCCTCCATTTTCGCTTGTCCCATTTTAACGCCATAGGGTTATTAGGCTCATTCTGCGATTTTTCTATGGGCGCCAGCCCTCCGATATCAACGAAAACTACGAATGAGGCAGCCAGATACGAGGGCTCGTCTGAATCTGGAATATGCCACAATGGCAACTACAGTAGTCAAAGGGGGACAATAAAACTATGGCACCCGCGAAAGAAAGGTGAAAAGCGCTTTATTGCCTTTACTGTTTTCTTTCGTCCAGGTCTGTTTCGCGATGTATAAGCACTTTCCCACTCACCAGTGATGCGTGATTACAGCAGGCGCCACGCATGCCCAGCGCACTTTACTTTACGCCCCTTTGGTGGTCGCTGAATGCTCGGCGAAAATGGCGGCCATCCATGCCCCACAAAGCTCTCAAAACCAACGACGGCCTACGTACTGAGGAACTTGTTTTACGTGTTCCAGTATTTCGTCACCTGTGCTGAAGAAGGCGCGTTCAGCTTGTTTGTTTATACTTACTTTCGTTTTATTCATATTTAACTTTAGCCCCACAGCAAAACTCTCTGATTGTAGTTCTTCCATCATTTTTTGGAGTTCTTCAGCAGATTCACTAAGCAAGACAATGTCGTCTGCAAACCTCAAATGACTCAATTATTCCCCCTTTACCGTAAGCCTGCGTTTTTCCAGTCAAGCCTCCTGAATACATTCTCCAGACAGGCAGTGAACAATTTTTGTAAGATGGTATCTACTTGTTGCACTCCCTTTCGGATCGGAAATCTATCACGTTGCGAAGGGTAATCTTGCCAGTGCATTCCTTATATGTGTGTCTCTCCTATTCCTTGATCCTTAAGGCGTCCATCACTGCAGTCGTTTTAACAATATCAAACGCATTTTCATAGTCTGTAAATGTAAGTTAAGCGCTTAGTATACTCTGAATATTTTGAAATTAATTGGTTAATGACATGTGAACCTGCGGGCCAGAAATATTTTTTATTGAAAAGTGGAGTTACATTTTTATCGGTTTATATTTAATTATTACCATTGTAAATTTACCTGGAATTGGGTACGGGAAAATGTCCGCCGTACGCCCGCAAATATATATCCGAACATGAACTTACAGTGAAAGCAGAGTAACGGGCCAACCTCGGCTTTGGCTGTTCGGAGGATGTCCGTCAGGCTGTGTGGTTCCGTGGGCCTTCTCGTTCATACTGACAAAAACCCCGCGGCCGCATCTTTCCACGCCCACATCCTAAAGGGACTCTCCAACACTTCCGATAAACGCTTTCACTGTGACCTTCGCGCCAGAAAGAATTGAGGCGTTTTTTATAGAAATGAGACAGATCCACCTGACGCGAATTTGAGAAACAAGCGAAAGTTTGCTGCGGGCCTAAATGTAACGCCGTCAAAGCTATTATGTTATATATTTTACATGCCAGCTAGCTTATAGTCATAATTAATTAAAAATTATGCCGTGAATTTGAGAAATATTGAGGTGAAAAGTTTGTATTTGGCTCATATATAATTGAAGCACACAAGTTGATTCGGCATTCATAGGAAAATTTATTTAAATTAATTTCAAAAACGGCGCGAT
Organism: Haemaphysalis longicornis; assembly: GCF_048455015.1. Lineage (NCBI taxonomy): Eukaryota > Metazoa > Arthropoda > Arachnida > Ixodida > Ixodidae > Haemaphysalis > Haemaphysalis longicornis. The sequence goes on from NW_027526460.1 coordinate 115,565,071, forward strand.
TGAGTTTTGGCGGAAAAGAATTAAACATATGGAACAGGGCCTCAATAACCGTAGAACTGTGCATGAAGAGCAGGTGAGTCGTCTTGGCACCATTAGCAGCTCTTATCGAATTCTTCGTTAGGATAATTTTCTTGGGCCCCCTGAAGGCACTCACGAAGAAAGTAAGCTCTTCGTTGCTTCGCCATGATATTGCAAAACGCTTTACGAGAAGGCTGCTCATATCTTTTATTTCACCTTAATGAATTGGTTCATACTCTTAGAGGGGGGGGGGGGATTTACCAGGGCTTGTAAGCGGCGCATATTGAGTTAGTACTGAAATTGTACATATGGGTTAAAAACATACTATAACGGCAGTTTTTTTCGTTGAGACGGAGGAGGCGAGACGAAATCATTGTTTCACATCTCTCAATTTCATTTCTTTCACTTCTTCTCCCCTTCACTTCGCCGTTCACATCTGGGGACAGATGTTTCGCCGATCTCCTAACTGCCGTCTGAATTCATAAGCCAGGTCCAAGAAGCAAAAAAAAAAACTTCCAAACACCCACGAAACAGTCTCAACAGTCAAGCCAAAAGCAATCTCCATTGGGAAAATGAATTTGGCTCATTCTGATCCGTGAAACCGTAGGATGTGGCTCATTGTCGATACCAGCTGCCATCTGCATACCCGTTTGCAGGGCGTTATCTCACCAAGTTTCTTGGCATCCCCTGTTTAGGAGAAAGTTCCGGATTTTTTCATGTCACTGCAGTTTCACCCGACTTAGTTTCGACTTCTGGATGTCGTTCATTAAAAAAAAAACACCTCGCTCCCGGCGATAATGATAAAAGATGTCCGTGTATATTTTTTGAGACTGAGTGGCTGGCCGAGGCGATTGGAGGTGTGTCGTCGGCCTCTCTTGGGAATGCCCGGTGTAAAATGTCGCGGGTAGCGGCGTGGGTCCTCGGCCTCATTCCCAAAGAGGGAGGCACCCATCACTCAATACACAAGACTCTCGAATCTGGCGCCGAATCCAAACACAGACACGTACTACAACATGATAATTTTACATTATATTTCACCAACTGTTTTTCGCTACAACTGCACAACATCCAATACACCAAACAGCATTTATCACCTTGTATGGCAGTGCGTCAAACATCCCAACCCACTTCCATCACCTACATTGGGGCAGTGGGAGCACAGGCTGACCAGCTTCCAGCTCAAGGATCAGGAGTACCTGATCTCCCGAGCGAGGTCTGCTGGTGGGCCTGAAGGCGGCTTGGACTAAGGCCACCACCCACTTTCCTCTCCCCCTCCCATTTCCCTTCGAAATAAATGTTATTCCTCCTGCTTCTCCTCCATTGTAAAGCCAGAATTGTCGCCACCGCGGAGCGGGACTGCGGGACTTGCTCGTCGCAGCAGATACGCCTTCCGTTTCTGCCTTGCTGTTGTAGCGTGTTTTTAAGTTCCTATCCAATGCTTATATTGCTTCAATTGAAAGAAGCCAGCCGATAGCCGCCACACTGCAGTACTAATGTAATTTGAGCGCTTGAAGAACGCCAATGCCGGGCAGGACAGAAAATTTTCTTGAGCAAGTTTCCAGGTTATCTTATGAACATGAAGCAGTAATTTTTTGCTGATGTACTTTGTGGCATCCTATTCTAAGTAGAAGATGTGTTTGTTGAAAAGGTTTTGAAGTCATTTAGTATTCAGAAAAAAGGTTAAAAATGGCTGACGGCTAATATAATCCATAATGTAAAATTTGTTCGCAGCCCCAACTACACTCTTATCGGTCACGGCGCAAATCTGATGCGTCTCACGAAGTGATCATATGATCAGCGAACGCCCGGAGGCACCCACTGCTCTGACGTCATCTCGCAGAACGTCGCCGCAGCTGAGCATGCTGTTGTAAATCGCGTTTGAACCTGCCGCGAAAATGTCAGGTGGTTCGGATGAGCCACGCAGCGCAGAAGACTCCAAGGCACCGATGGACGTGCTGCACGCACCGCATGCTGGGCGTCTGTGGCGCTGCATCGACATACTGCCCTGCCCCTCGCACTTCCGCAGTGCTTCCATCCACCGTCTTCCTCCGGGCTCATACTTGCTGGCCTCTTTGTTCTCTCTGTTATCTGGTAGGGCGCCGCCGGCGGGGAGCATCTCGCGAGTTCGGGGCGTACCGCGATCCACCTCACGCTTTCTCCACACTTTCCTCCTCCATTTTTTTTTTCTATTTTCGGCATGTCCTTTGCTCTCTTGGTTACAAGGCCGGCAACTCGTTCAAACCGCAGTAGCGGACGCTTGAAAGCTGCCCACTTAAAGGGACCCTGCAACACTTTCTTCAACTTTTTTAAAACCTCAGATGCTTGCAGAACGAAGTCCCCCAACACACCCAGTACTTAGATTAGGGTGTCGCAAAGTGCCTCAGCAAAAAATTAGTGCTCTATGCCCATAAGATAACTTGTAAACTCGCTCAAAAGATTTTGGTCTCTTTTCCAGTCTTGACTTTGTTCGACGAATGGAATTACGTCACTAAGGTCAGAGTCCTTCAATGCCTTTCTGGTCATGAAACATCGCCTTCACGCTATGGGAGAGCTTCGCACGCTGCCGCGCAGCCGCTCTGGTGTTGATTTGAGGGCAGCCGGGGTCGTGGTCAGAGCGCGTTTGGCAGGGAACGGACAAGGGAGTAAGATAAAACCGACGCTCGCCGCCTTATCAGCAGTGCGCTTTCGCTTTATGTGTCATGAGGCACTCAAATGGACTTATCGTTTTGTGAGTGGCGAAAAAATTTGGTGCGAACGGGCATGCTGCTACTGCGTTCCTGCCTGCCGGTCTGGCTACATAGCAGCGGCGGCCGCCCGATGCCCTCCGATCTGCGGTGGTGCCCCTCGCGGTATCCTTTGTCCGCGTACAAAAGTTGCCCGGGAGTTTCATGACCCGAGAAGCATTGAAGGACTCTGCTAAGGTCGTATAGCGGCTGTTGGCCTGTTGTTCAGTTGCAGCAATGAACGCCTTTCGATAACAACTTATAAAAAAACCCACAAAACAAAGCATAAACAGAAGGCGTATCTCTTTCGACGAGCAAATCACGCAGTGCCGCTTCATGCTGGCGATGACTATAGCTTCCGCAGTGCTTCCAGACACGAAGGAATGAGTGAAAGCGCTTATCGAAAGTGTTGCGGGGTCCGTTTAAGCCGAAGAGGCGTGGATGGCTTCTGTCTTTCCACTGCCACTTCGATTAACAAGCGTTCCGCCAAGTATTGCGCTTTTTAACAGCGGAGACACTCTAGGCCTCGCACAATTATGACAGTCCCTGTTCGTACCGTGTCACGCTCATGCTTCTACGCCGCGCGAAAACCAGTTCGCGTTTCAGAGGAAAAAAGAATTTAAAAAAACCTAGAACCTTCATATTTTGATAGAGGACGCCTGGTATAGCCCCTGGAAGAATGACTTGCCAGCAATGCGTTTGCATTTAGAGGTGAGGCCAACTTTAAGGAAATCGGTGCAGGCTTGGTCTTCGTAAACTGGCTCTTCCACTTTGTGGGTCGACAGTGAAGCATGGCCATCCACTGAGGGAGTGTGGTCACCGAAAAGTGCTCTAACTGTTGTATATTATTTGAAGGTATCCCGACAATAATTATAAAAGAATTAGCCACGAAGACGGCTCCAGCATTACGGACACAGCTTGGCTGGTCGTCGGCTTCAAAGAGTAGTAAGCCGGTTAACTTTTCTTACCTTGTGCCCTTAGAACGCATTGATGATCAATACAAACACGCTGTTCCAAAACATTCCGAAGACGTCAAAGTAAAAATATCGCGTCGTACGGCTTAATACCAAAAGGCATGCGTCGTCTGAAACTTTTTGGTCGTCACTGAGCAGCTAAGCCAATAAGAATATCTATTTCCATGTCGTACAGGCACTGATCCTGCTTTCTACACACCTGGAGAAGAGGTCCTTCTCGTCACCCCGGAACCCAGAGCCCTTTACAACCTTCGTCAAATCAAGATGGAGAGAGGTTCTCCACCGTTCTGCCTTACTAAAGCAGGAAATTCTTTTGTGGCGCCAGGAATGATGTGTGCGGAATACAAAAGTACGTTTTTGGTATAAATTTGTACAGCCGGGATAACAAACTGCGACGCTACAAGGGCGTCTACGATTGGAACCATTTATCTGTAGAAAAAAGTTCTTGTCATAGTCCGATAGCTTAGCAAATCGCCGGTCCGTTTCCTTGACCTCTTGCGTGTAGAAACTCAACAAACACCTCGTAAACGTCCGACATACCACGCACCTGGAAGATAGAAGGTTGCATGGCAGGGTTTCTCGTCTGTCGGCTGCTCTTGACCCCCTCTAGTAACGGCCCGGAGGTTAAAGCAGGTCCCTTTCACCCCGCACTTCCAGGGCGCCGCCATCGTCCTCGCTCAAAAACGAGATAGAGTTTCTTTATTTATTTAGCATTAAGAAAAAACAGAGGATGCTAGAGGTCTGCAGATAAAGCTGGCGAGATGTGACCTGCACGCAGCCGCAGGCCCCCACAATGGCCGCATGCAGAGCATTTACAAAGGTTTTACGAAGATCTAGCAATACTGTTGTTTCTTACAGCAATTTGGTTTGAAGAAAATCATTCAAATACAGTGACACGGGAACATCATTGAAACACAGTTTAAAAGTCAGTAAAAGACAGTAAGACATAATTAAAATACAGTGATACGGGAACAACAACAGCAGAAAGTCTACAGTTGTACTAAACATGAATAACCCAAAAATTGGCGAAAACATAGTCGCCCAAATAACCAGTTGGTAAGGCGCACTACACGTAATTGCAAAGAAAAAAGACAGAGAAAAACGTTTTTTAGGACCAGTCATGTTCTCTCGAGAGTCGTTGACTCTTCACAAAAGGCGTAGGTACGGTTCCCACTTTGGACTCGCGTCCTTCAGTACCTTTGTTGAAAAGTATAAGGAAAATGTAAGCTTTACAAATCGTCATACTAATAAAAATTGTCACTCTTCTCCCATCCCTTCGTTTTCGCTCTAAACTGCTGGCTGTCCGATATCCATATAGGTGCGTGTGTGGATACCTGCGAATACGCCGAGCACCAAACTGCTTCAAGGAAAAAATTAACTATCTACCTTGTTTTCTAATCTCCCTCTTCGTTTTTCTTGTGTGCAAATCCTTAAAAGGTGCTTTTCTAACCTCCTAGCACTTCTGACCGCTTTCGCTCAGTTCATCGCGCTCCTTGTGCTATCAACCGTGATAAAGCGCGGACCGACCCAGCCGTTTCATGCTGGTAGCGAAGCCGTAGAAAAGCTGTCGAATTTTATAATTAGCACTGTCACGGGCAGTTCACAGCTAGCATTTTCCCCAACTATAGCAAGCACCAAGTCGCTGACTATAAACCGGTAATGATCTAAATTAAGATCCTTACCATCCCCACAATTTAGTATCTGAAACATGGTGTTTCCGCAGTGTAAAAGCACGGAAAATTATTTAGTTGTTAAACACCTGGAAACAACGCAAGCCGACGCGGCCACAACAAGACAAGTGGACATCCCACAGCGCTTTTTCAAGAAGTTCAAGAGCCACTACCAACTTGCCCAGTTGCCCGTTATCGAACCATTCGAGCAGGACGCTAGACATGAAGCATTAGAATGAGCAGTGTTATCAGTTGTACAAATCGGAGGTTTGTCCTTGATTATTTCGGTTCGTAAAGGTTCGTTCAAAATAGTTGAATCCATTTTTTGCAGATTTCGGGGGAGATTACGCTGGAGCGGCATTAATGCAGGCAAGCTGGGAAGAGGAAATCATGTGGACACAGGTGGGCTATTTTCTTTGTCATGATATGGCCATTGCTCGAAATAGCGAACGCCAACTTATTCCATACAGCTTACTCTTATATTCATGGCTTCTACTCAGGGGAAAGCTTGTACGAATGTATTTCAAGTGAAAATGCACAAAAAGTATATAGAGTGACGCTATTTAGGAAGTTTTTATTCTTAAGTTGTTCTCGTTTCTGTTTTTACGGATGCATCTGCAAAATCCTAGAGAGAATTTACATCTGTCATGGACAGCACAGATGTATCGCTTTCCCCATCATCAAGAACCTGGTTTTAGGAGTGTGTGTTCAGACATTTTACGATGCATTTAACTAACACACTGCTCGCGGTTTATAAAGAAAAAATAAAGCGTCGATCCATGATGTGAGCCTGTATTTTGATAGTCTGTATACCTTATTTGCTCGGTTCTGAGAATGCCTTTTTCTGCATGATCACCATGCGAAAAGTGAGGGAGGTCCTTAGATTTGGAAAGCCTAAATTACCCCCATTTTTAGTGACCGTATGTGGACGACACCGGCACAAGGAACAATGTTTATTTGGCGCTCATTTAAAAGAAAAATAGCTACAGACTGTAAACCCTCTGCTTACGTCCACAGGGATCCATATATTCCCCGATCCTATTTAGCCTCGCCGTGAGGTGCTTAGCTCGAAATCTCGAACGTGAGTTTGCGGCATGCTTCACAATATCTGCAGAGGACGTAAACATACAGACTGAATCGTCCGAAGTTTAATGCCCCGAAGGCATGCAAACAGAATTCCAAGCCGGAGCAACTAGCCTCGAATGCTCCTTGGTCATACGTGGTCTAAAAGTAGCCACGAAAAAACCGAATTCCTACCCGTATTTGACCCCAAACGTTCTCCGCAATGTAATCTTCCAACTGTCCTTCAGTCTGGTATTCCTACTGCCTGTAGTTTTCAACCCATACGACTGCTTGGAATCCCAATCGGACACAAAAATACCCCGGAAATATGGCTGCACCAAATCAAAGCTAAATGGACGACAATTCAACATGCCACACATCACCTCTCGAACGAATTTGGTGGACGAAGCCAGAAGGCGACCAAAACATTAGCACACGATGTCACCATTGGTGCCGTTACTTATGCAGCCCAATCCTACGACCTTAACAAGGCGACGAAGCCTTAATATCCCATGTAATACCATCCCGGAAGCGGAACTCCATGCCACCGTTCAAGCCATACACTTCCTCATGTTCGATTTTCACTCCTCCGTCTCTTCTTCCATACGCATCGTGACTGACACATAAGAAGCCATTCTGATTCTACAAAGTCCCGCGTCACCAGTAGCATCACCAACAAAATCCCTAATAAGAACTCTATCATAAAATCTAGCGCATTCATCTTCGCGTCGACTGGTCGCCTGGAGATGAGGAGTAATCACCGGGGGACCAGGCAGCTCACTCTGCTTCACGGGAGTGTATAAACTCTACGCCACCGCTGGCACCGGACTGAGCCCCTCTACCTCCGCCAACCATACATGTTCTACGGCACAAAAAAGAAAAAAGATACCGCCTCAAGTCTCTCACTGAAACTTCCTTTTGCCCGCTCTGCCCTCGCTTCCAATATGAGCGAAAATTTTCATAAATCAATGTTTTGCCAATACTCGCCGAACTCCAGAGACCTTCCGTAAATGGTGCACCCCATCCTTGCCACATGGATGTTCCTTTTGCACCTTCCCCACACCACCAGTCTCCGGAACCTAATTTGGAAATGTCCAAAATTGTAGCTACAGAACCTTCAACCTCCCTCCAAAGCCTCCTTCTCATGCATCGACCCTCATACACTGGAACCATCCATGCTGACATTAATTGCGCACTACCCTCTAGACACCCCGGCCTAGCGCGAGCCGTCTAGAGCCGTGAGCCTGCTCTGCTCACCCAAGCGGCCTGTCCAGCCTTCTGAAGGAGCCCACCTATTTGGGTTTGAATTTTCCATTTGCAAGATGTCTCAAGCCACAAACGCCCCGGCTTCCACTCCCATTTCGCCCACTTCATCTAGCGTCTTCCTGCTGCAATAAAGTCTCTCTCTCTCTCTCTCTCTCTCTCTGTCTCTGTCTCTCTTTCTCTCTCTCTCTCTCTCTCTCTCTCTCTCTCTCTCTCTCTCTCTCTCCCTCTCCCTCTCTCTCTTTCTCTCTCTGTCTCCTCGATACTGAGTCACCTTCACTACAATGCGAGTCCCTCCGTTGTGCCGCTTGGGCCGCCGCTCTCTGGCCACCAGCTAATGATCGTCTGTTTCGTTGAAGTGCTTTGTAATAGAAAACTTGATAAATGTGTTGGTCACAACGCTACATCAGGCCCGCTTCCACGCGTCTGAAATCCACCTTGCAAATGGTTGCTCAGTGGAGCGTACATTCGCGTGCAAACATTTTTACAATTTTTATTACCGAAAGTAGAGGCGGGTGCCTTAAAACGGAAGGTGATTGAAACTGCAAAAATACGGTACTTGGGCGCATTTGTGCGATCATTGTTTTAGTTACTCTCTCATTGTTGTCTCCCACCGGGCGGGTGCCCTAACATCAGGACCGCGACTCAGAGAAATAAAGTTTAATCACCCTCACCTCTCGTTGTTTATGTAATTGTTCATACAGCCGTCACACGAATATTCAAAGTTAGGACAGTCGGCCGCTTATTTCCTCCCGCTCATTTTACGCTATCTCACTCCGAAGACCGGTTAAGGCGCTTCACTGAAACAAACACTTGGCTCTGTCGCACCTGGCAGCACCTAATTCACACCACCCTGTATCAATCCCCAGCTGCCTTGCATGTAGCTTGAAGGACACCCGCATTCATACCATGTTGATACGTAGCAAAGAACCCTTTCAGTTAATCCGTCGACCGATCAATGTGAAGCGGCGCGTGGTAGCTCAGACACGCAGATACAGAAATGTTTAATAGATTGGGCTGCCTTGGTCGCCGGCAAGCTGGAACTGCCGGTCACCGCCGCCGCCTCAGCACCATTTGCATTAGAGATATCTTCTCTTTCTCTCCCTCTCCCTCCTCCCCCCTCTCTTTCTCGCTCTCTCTCTGTATCAAAGTTGAGGCATACACTGTTGCCAGTGAAACTGAAAGTTGTTTAGCTAAGGGGACTGACAGTGGCAGGGCATGATGTGTAAGAGCCCTGCTTCGTTACCCATGGGGGAAGACGCTGCGCTCAGAATTCTGCCGCCTGCACGTTGCACACTATCCTCGATGCTGCCGAGCAACCCGTTTTGTCGATCGCGCGGCATTCGTTCCATCCATGACCTTCCCTGAGACGTTTCACACTCCGCCAGAACGGCGTAGCTTGGCAACGACTTCTTGGATGTTGTGACCGAGCTCACACAGTGTCGTAAAATTCTTAATTGCATTTCCTACGCGCAAAATTTCTTACAGTGGAGCAGCTTATGGGGCGCTGTCGGGAGATTATGGTAATAGAGAGAGAGGTTTTGTTCGTGGTGTCATTGTTACGGATGGGTGACGCTGGTCGGGCTGCCTTTTCTGAAGCACTGAAGCAACATTGAAAAGGGGGCTAGTTGGCGCATTTTGGAAACCTAAAAGGAGCCCTAGCAAAGAAGTGCAGAAACGAGGAACACAAAGAAGAGGTTACCAGCAACTGAACGATTTATTGATAGACACAAAGTTCATATATATTAGCAAAAAACGTTAGAGGAACATATAGATGACTTGCGCGGGCTCTTTTTTATGCAGAGTGAAAGACGTTTTATGCCTGTGCTGCACGGTAACGTTTAATTGAATATTAGAATCTTGGCCACAGCAGCGCCCAATGTATTTACAGTGGAGCACTCGACAAAAAATTGGTTCAATGGCCTTCAGAACGCCCTGGAAATGTACGTGTAGCAGAGTCATTACTAAAGCACTTGGTATCTTCTAAATTGATGCAAAAGGCCTCTGCCAGGTCCCTGACTGTCTAGTCATTATGCCGATACAGGGATCAGTTTACTAATATGTATACTCTGACGTTAGCAATGGCTGTCTTCCTTCAAATAATAGTTTCTACCTTACTGAGATCGTAATTCATAATAATTCCCGATATATACCGCATATGATACTATATTCCGCCGTGTTACCATTTTTCCAGGTAGGAATTTCGAGCTGGCTCCTGCCGAAAAAGAACAACAGTATCCGAGTCTTCACCAATGTTTCGTATTACTTGCCGTGGATTAAAAGACACTTGCTTGGCAACATGTAAGCGGCAGCTGCCTTCATCATGGACCGGTATAAGTCAACAACTCCCTACTTCGCCTCACTCCCTACGCGTATATTTTATGTTTCATGCTTATTTGAAGCAAAAAATATATTTACAAGACTATCCGTAAAATTCTTGTGTCGTTTTACTTTCATTGTATATGTTTTTGTCTCCAAATGCTTGTAAATCACAAACCGTTTTGTCTTGATAATGATTCATCTATAATTTCCCGGCGCAAAAAAATGACACGGAAGCAAAACACACGAACATAGATGGTCCAGGCGCTAAACATGAAGTACCTATCTCATAAAACGCGCGATTAAACCTTCGATTCGCCGAAACCAAAACAGCACGCCTGTGCTTCCATCCGATTGGGTTTGGAAATCTCTTTGAAGATGAGCCCAATTCTTCGTTGACAGAAACTATGAAGGGGCGCTTGCACAACCGTCAGCTTCTTGTTAAGTAAAAAAACCAAAAGTTTTGATGTCTGCGCAGCGAAGCTGCGGAAAAACTTCGTCTTTTCAAATTCTAGAGAGCGTGTGTGGTGGCGGCAGCAATCCCGCAAATTTCCTGCCCCCAAAACTGATCTAATTGCTGCTCTCTGCTTTCTCAACGTGTTTATTGCACACAAGCCCGTTTCACCAAAGTTTTGTTTTCCGGAAGATGGTGAAATTCTGAACTCTACGACGACCTTGGAGCCAGTGCAACAGGCTATGATTGGTGTTCCTGGAATGTTGCGTTTTTGTGGTGGTTGTTGATGATATTGCGCATGCGCGACAATCAGCCCGGGGGAACAATTGGCAGAGATTTTGCATTTTGCAGCGCCGTTTTGAAACGGTGTGATAGTTAGTGCACATACGGGACCGCCACATACCGCACTTTACATGCTTCGCAGGTTACCCTGGTTGCATTACACGACTCCAGCAACTCTACGAAGCTTCCCCCAGAGAAGGCGGTTGTCCATCGTTACGCCAGCTAACGTAATACGAAAAAAATTGCGAAATAAGTCCTTATTATGACTTATCCCTACGACAAATGAGTTCCTGTCTTCTGTATGTTGCTTACGACGAACTGCTTGGGTACGCTTTAATGAGAGATACTGACATTTCTCTTTAAGAGTTTTCCATGGGATGTGAGGCACCTGTTCGCTTGATCACGCAAATAGACGCCCTCGTGAAGAAGAATTTCATCTCGTTTTTAATAAGGGCAGCCTGTACAGTGCCAGAAGGTAATTTTCGCGATGCTAACGAATCCCCGCGGCCTGTGTTAGCACGCCTGGAAATCGCTGGTGTTCAGGAAGAAAGCCAACATTGTTTTAAGAACCGCGAGTTCAGGCGTTTTGGTTACGGTACACCTTACAGAACATCTATTACTTATTCAAACCTAATGGTACAGCCCTTAAACCGATGCGTTTTATGTTTGCTACCTAAGAAGCTAGGCTGTTTATGATGATGATGATGATGATGATGATGACCCAAGAAGCAGGGTTGGCTATTGTTCTTACTTTTTGCTGCTGGTAATTTTATAGAACGTGGTGCCAAGAAGCCCTTGCTGTTATCACGTGCTGGGACGACCATGTCCACCTCGAGAAAATTCTCATATCCAATTGTTACACGTCCCGAGCAGTCGGCTGTCATCCTGTGTAGGTAACGAGATGTGAAATTCTAAGAACGATATGTATTTTTAGTTTATAAAACATGCTCATTTGTTTCATGCACCTAATGGGATAACAGAGACAACACAACCTTATTTCATTTTAAGAAGTTACCCTTTGGATACCTAACTCAAGGCCGTCACAGGTTGAAGAACCTCGTTTCCCCGAAAGAAGCATAATAAGTAAGTGAGTAAATAAAATCTATGTGCCAGTATAGTACTTGTTGGTATGTACCAGCAAGTACCAGCAAGCTCTCCAGGAGTGAGCTGTCCTCAGTCCATCATACCTTGGTGTTTGTTGGTGAGATGGGCCGTCTCCCTTATCATTTGCTGGACGGCTACGGCTGAGCGGGTCAGCACCTCCACCCACTCGGACTGTGATATAATGTTAGGGGGTGCGGGGAAGGTTGGTGTGTGTGGACATGCAACTGCTATGTAAAATACTGTACCAATATTTTCCATTTTTGATATGTCGCGATGTATTGTGTGAGGAACATGGCGTGAAGAAAAGTGTAACAAGTATTAGAAAAACTAAACTTTTGCACTACAAGACATCCACATTGAGGTACTGGAAAAATGTTAAGAACAGAGTTATCAGTTCGCAATTCGGTACTATAATTAAACGGTGTGATTCTAGAGACAACGCTTTGATCGATCAGTCGTGTTTATTGGTGTTGTCTGAGATTGGCCGCCGCCATAAGTGCTAACTAAACGACTAACCATTTAACTAACTAACAAAATTGGTGGTCAGTAGTCAGTGGTTCATCTTTTTCTTTCATACTGTATAGGTAATTGCTGAAAGGCAGACTTAAAATAAGCATGATTGTTATTGGGGCAAAGAAGGTTTCTTAATGAACTAAGCGTGCATTTCTTTTTCAGGGCAGTTTACATACAGAAAAAGGTTGATTTTCGGTACATTTACGAGCTTTGCAACCCATGCGGCGTAGATTGTAAACTTGTTAGCCTGTATAAACCAACTGTTGATTGGTAGCGGTGTGCCAGGACGGTTGTCTTCAACTGTCTAGGCCGGGTAAAATAAAATCGACAAAAAAACTTTACAAAATACAGAAACTGAAATGTTATCGGGGCTCACCAATATACGCTTGGAATATGAATATTGAAAGATTATTTCTCCAACAACTGCACTTGGAATTACCCTTTCTACCACCCAAATGCGAAGGTAAAACTGAAAATTTTCTATTATTATCATCATCTCCTGCTCCACCCCCTTAATAATCTAACCCAAAGTGACTTCCCCGTATAGTTCCTGCCAGGAACGTGCATAATAACGGCTGCTCGTTCGAGTCAAGCTGGAGACAGCCGCCGAAGGAAGCAGTGTTCTGCTTGATTTTTCCCGAAAGTATAAACATTCTGGACTTGATCAAAACACGCGCTAAAACACTAAAAGATAGCCATAAAAATAATATGTGCAGAACGGATGCAACCGGCTTTCCGCCATCTACACACGCCCATCGTTTTATCCCCTACGTTCAGAGGGTCCACAGGGCTCACAAGTTTCTCTCGCGACTCTAGTTTCCCGAGCGTGCGATGCGTGAGCAAACGGGTGTGCAACAGACACGAGAAAGGAGGGTGTCGATCCTTTATTTCGGGGCCTGGCGAAACGAAGCATGCGGAGCTTTGGGCGTAGAAAAATCGAGGAGTATGCTGTAGTACACTGCACCCTGTGATCAATCCTGTCATGCGGGTGAGCCGGAAATTGGTTTGCTTCGCTGCGCAATTCTTTCATATAAAATGCCAATGGAGCGAGAAAAAAAAACTAAACCTTCATGGGAGCCAGTAACAGCGCCCCCTCCGGGACGTGACATCTCCAAGACATGAGAATTGTGTGGCGGTTTAAAGGACGTTTAACGCGTTCTTGAAGACTACACGGGCGTGCTAACTAAAATGTTTCTCATCAGAGGACTATGTCCCTTTCTTTGTTGTGCTCCCTCTCTGCCATATATCTCTCTCCGATGTACGCAGCAGATGTTCAAGAGAATGACGACGCTATTGATCTCTAGCTTCGTCCACGATGCCAAGCCATCAAGCAGCAGGGTAGGATTCTTACACGGCATACACTTTACGATGAGGAAAACCCGGCGATGATCATACGGCCACGCGGACACTAGAAAATACTGATTGAACAACAGCTTCTCTATGCCTTCGTGTTCAGTGCACATTGCGAAAAGCGCGCCGAACTCGGAAGGCAATCGTATGTGCTTACAGCGACGAAAGTACGGCCGTCTCACGAGTTTAAATAAATGGTTAGCTTTCCGCATAACGCGACGCCATTCTAGCGTCAACACGGACTACTGGTAATGCTCCAGAAATGCAGTAAACCGCCAGTTGTTTTTTGAACTCCTCATGATTGCATTGAAAGAGTGCAACCCGGTTGCGCTTTTTGAGAGGCAGCATGCCATACCTTTACGTGATACCTAGGAAACTAAGACCTCCTTACACCGCCATGGCGTTAACAAGCACAAGCATTTCACAGCCACGGATGACAAGCAATGCTTCGGACAATATCTGTGATCAAACAATGGTGCATTGTAGGTGATTATCGCCTAATCTTATAATCGCTACAATGAAATTGGCAAATGGTTGTAATGGTCACTCAGCTTCTCCCTGACATCTTTCCTCGTTCCCACTATTGATGGAGAACCACCGCCTTTCCCCTATAGTAAAACGATGCCATGTAAGCTGTTTTCACTCACGCGGGGACAGGTGTCGGATTGAGTGCACGTGAACTTACAAATTGTTAAAGGCCATGGCGCTCGTCCCGCGCCTCAGCATGGAGAAATCTTCTGACTAGTTAAGTGTAGGAACCAAAGTACTCCAAAGGACCAAGAAATGTGTCATTTTTCATTTACTAACGTTAATACTGATGGTTGGAGCAGTGCACTTCGATCTTTTCATTGGTTGAAGACGAAGTTCACTGCCATGACGAGGAACGACAGTTATGGTCGCGAAAGAACACGACGAAACAGACACTAAGCGCTGCGTTGACACGAGTAAAGGACAATCTATGAATGCTTCCTAATTAGCACAAAAAACCGCCGTGTCAGCAGCAGTTAATCGAGCCTCTAGTCAAGATTGATAGCATTGTAATGTCGCCAAAAAACGGCCTGGCGAAGGACGCTGCTTCAAACACGAATTGATTCTCAGATAGGAGCATTACATATAGTATCAATTATTATTTCATCTCGGGCCGCCTACGACCTTTACGGGTCGCTTATTAGTGAATACCTGGGCTTTCATTGTCGACACACATATATTAGTTTCTTCCTCCAACTTCGACATCAGTGACAATATTAATAACACAACAAAACCCCATTGTGGAACAAGCGGATGCGGATTCTTATCTATATTTTCGGTGGCATGGCTTAGGCTCACCTGACATACACTGAGGAGCCTTATAAAAATTCATAGGCTATTGTACTATTTTGTTGTAGTTGACCAGCTTGTATTTGCAACACGTCCCGCTACATTTATATCTCATTTTATATTTTCTGTTCTGGCGACAGCGTGGTAACGCCTCCCAGCCTTCTTTTTCGCACGGCGCCGCTGGCTCGCTCTCTCTCCCACAGCACCGGAACAGCGCGACGTTGGCCATTGCACTCGGTGTCGCCGTTCCCTTCGGCTACTTAGGCCACCGGCCCGGCCCCATATTCACAAACTGTATGGGGCCGCGCCAACTTGTGGCACGTTTGACAGCCGAAAGCTATCTAAAGCAGGTAAAAAGCATCATAAGTGAAATAGTACAAGCAAAACCAACCTAAAGCACCACGACAATCTCATTAAAAAATTGCGCCTCCCTCCCTGCGAGGGGAACCCTGTGTAGATGCGACGCATCGTAGGGTTCACTTTGTGTTTCCGTAGGATTGATTCTGAAATCGCGTGAAACGTGTCGGGAACGCGTATGATTATTATGTTTTATTGGCCAATCTTGGGCAATCTCTCTAAGTTGTATGCTTGGGGCTCCGCTGTCACAACGACCTTTACTCCATCATTGTTGCTGTAAGTGGGAGCTTCTTTTCTTTTATTGCAAGTGTTAATCATTGCCCTATCATGCGTTGTATCAGTAGCATCTTGACGTAGTTTGAATGAGTCAAGGATATAAGGCGCGTTCGTAGCATTTGATTCCTTCTGTGTTTTGTGGCGCAGTGGGAAGAGCGCCATGTACCTTGGGTTCCGCCCACAGGGTCGTGGGATCGAAACCGGGCGCCGCTAACTATTATTTTTTTTATAGTGTAGGGGGAGGTGTGTGGACGGACAACGCCGTATGGAGGGACAAGGCGAGTGAATGAGATGCAGTCGCGCCTAAAAACAATGATGAACACACGCTCACCACAACTAGCATTTGCTCAGCTAGTTACGGGACAGTGCCAACAATGCCACTGAAAATAAAAAACAATATTGTGAACCGAACCATAGCACAGGCACATTCAGGATAACGTATAAAAATATTCCCGAGGTAGCCGAAACCAACAAAAAAGAGAACATACCACTGAAAAAGTACAGGGCCAGGATGAGTAGGAGAAAACTTTATTCAAACGCAACATTAAGCGTCGAGAATGTCCCGGGCCAGGTCCACCAACGGCAACTGGTCCGCGAGCTGGTCCGAGGCCAGCGAAGTCCGCCACGTTGAAAGAGGAGGGTGTGGAAGATGTGGAGATTGAATTGAAATGGGGCAGGAGCAAATGCAGTGGTCTGAATTAGGTTATAGTTTGCGGCAATTGGGACATGCTGGGGACTGTGGGGAACGGTAGAGAGGGGAACGAGAAGGTGTAATGAGGATATTTATCTGCAAAGTAAAGCACAAAACAAGAGATGCAACTGCCCGAAAGGGGCCAACACGACAAGAAATTGTGTTTGTAATGCACAAATCTTCTATAAAAATACCACGCATGATAACAAGAAGTGAGTAGCAAGCAAAATAAACAAGGTGATTCATAGCCAAACCGGGACCATTTATACAACGAAAACTGGAGTTGTTCTGACCATCTTTTTACACGCTTTCGGATAAGCCATTACCATTACCCACACTTCTGTTTTAAAGGATGCTAATGCGTAATTTTAAGACCGCTGCTTATTTCTTACTTTCCTGGCAGCGAATGCATCTCATAATATTTAACCTTCCAATAAGTAAAGCAGATCAAAGCCACTCGCGCCCGCATCGCCGTATGAAAGCGGCAGCTTGTGAAAGCCCTCTTATTAATTTTTACTTTTAGCTGTTAACAACCCAAACAAAACCGCTGCGACAACAGATTCAGATGTAGTAGTAGTATAAACGTTTATTTGCCATATATGGTAAAGGAGCGGAGGATGATCTCCTGCGTTGGTCTTGAGGTGATCGCCCTTTTTGGTTGGCGTCCCTAGTCCGGGATGCCATGGCCTGCCGCAGCACGAAGAGCCCGGTTCACCAGACCACGCTGGTTCTCCAGGACCGCGCTGGTCAGCACGGCCTCCCACTGCTCCGGTGATGGCGCCAGGACCTCCGGTAGTTCCTTGACGCCCTTACACTCCCACACCATGTGGTATATGGTGTTGGGCGCTCCGCTGCAGAACTGGCATTCGAAGCTGTATAATGTGGGGTACATCATATGCAATTGTGTGGCATGTGGGAAGGAATTTGTCTGAAGTCTTCGTAGTTGTGTCGATTCTTCTCTGGTGAGCTTTGGATGTGGAGGTAGGTATTTCCTTCTCGTAAGCCTGAGGTGTTCCAAGATGTCTTTGCTTCGTTTGGCGATGGGGTGGCTGTGTGGCATCTCGGGCAAGACGTGTGTTCCCGTCAAGGTAACTGCCCGGAGTGAGAGGTCTCGGGCTACGGCGTCGGCCGCTGCGTTACCTTCTACAGACTCGTGCCCCGGTGTCCACACGATGTATATTTCTATTGGGTTTCGGCGTGATTGAAAACTCTTGGATAATATTGTAAGCGTCGTTTTAGAAATTCGTCCTTTTTGGTAATTCCTGCAGGCTGCTTGCGAGTCCGTGAGCACTGTGATTCGCTCTTTGGTTACCGGCGCTGTGGTGAAGGCTAGCGAAACCGCTGCCTCCTCCGCCGAGTCAGTGTCTCCCGTCTTGATTGTTGCCGATGATAGGTGGGAACCTTTGAAGTCTACAACGCCTATTGTATGGGCTCGTTTATTTATTTGGCTTGGATACACTGCCGCATCAACGTATCTTGAGTTTTGATCATTTCTGTAGGCTCTGTGGAGTGCTTTCGCTCTGGCTTCGCGACGCTTCTTGTGGTAGACGGGGTGCATGTTTCGAGGGATGCTTGCTACTTCGATGTGCGTCCTTAAATCGAGGGGGATGCGTTGCTTTGGGTTTTCTGTTTCTATTGGGCCCTGATAGTTTAGGCGGCACAAGGTAGCTCTGCCCGTTTTTGTAAGCTTGAGCCGTTCCAGTTGGCTTGCCCGGTGCGCTTCTGTCAGTTCGTCCCACGTATTATGCACCCCTAGTTGCAGGAGTTTTTCGGTTGAGGTTTTGGCCGGTAATCCAAGCGCCATCTTGTATGTTTGTCGAATTAAAACGATTAATTTTTCTTTTTCTGCTGTTTTCAGTCCTAGGTAAGGGGTTCCGTAGGTTATTCGACTTAGGATTAGTGCCTGGATCATTCTTATCGTGTCTTCTTCTTTTAGCCCGTGCTTTTTGCTGGTCACTCTTTTGATCAGGTGGTTGACCTGGGAGAGGGTAGACTGTAATTTTTGGAGAGTGGCTTATCCTGCGCCATCCTTTTGGGAGACAAGTCCCAGGACTCTCAGGGTGTCCACCTTTAGAAGCGTCACTTCGTGGTCGAGGGACTCCGGTGGTGGTCGTCCTCTTGTCCGTTTCTTTAGTATTAAAGTGCTGATTTCTCCCGAGCTAGGGAAAGGCCACAATTCCTGAGGTGTTGTTCCGTGTAGTTTACTGCTTCCTGTAGTGCATCCTGTGGTGCGCCGGTTGACCCTGTCGTCGTCCAGAAAGTAATATCATCCGCATAGATAGCGTGTCGAAGCCCCGGGATAGTTTTTAGTAATTCTGGTAATTTGATCATTGCGAGGTTGAATAATAGAGGCGAGATCACTAAGCCTTGGGGTGTTCCTTTTGCTGGTACGTGGAATTTTTCTTTTCGCTTTGTAGGGTTCCTAGGCTTACAGTTGCCGTCCGTGAGGATAGAAAGTCCCTTACATAGTTATAGGCTTTCTCTCCACATTGAGTTTCCGGGAGATTTTCGAGTATGGCTGCATGCGACACATTGTCGAACGCTCCCTTGACGTCTAGGGTAAGAATGGCGCTCTTTTGCGTGGTACTCAGGTTGTCAATCACTTCTTCTTTAATTTGTAAAAGGATATCCTGGGTTGATAAGTGGGGGCGAAAGCCATACATGGTGTCCGGAAATCCCCCTCTGTCTTCTGGTGATTCATCGATATGGCAGGTGAGTCTATTGAGAACCATGTGCTCCATTAGTTTACCCAAGCACGACGTCAGTGATATTGGTCTGAGGTTAGATATTTCGACAGGTTTGTTTGGTTTCGGATTCATTGTGACGTCGGCATGTTTCCGACTGGCCGGCAGCCTGCCTTGCTCCCATACATCGTTGATTTTTTTAGTATTTTGTTCTGCATATCTTCGTTATTATTACGCAATAATTTGTTCGTCACCTTATCACTTCCCGGGGTGGTGTTTCTTGTGAGTTGGCCAGAGCGGCGTCCAGCTCACACCTGGCGAATGGTCTGTCTAACTCGGGGTTGGGGGTCCCTCTGTACTCCAGATTGGTAACGGTGGGTGGCGCGGACGTGGTGCTATTATTTCCAAGGAACTTTTCTTTCGTCGCTTGGAGGACTTCCTTTTCTGTCCCTGGGAAATTCTGAATAAGGCGTGCGACGTGTTTTCTGGTAGATGATTCGGATTCATTATTTTGAGGCATGAGGGATCTCAGGATATTCCAAGTGCCCCTTGTACTAAGAGTCCCTTGTAGCCTGTCACATAGTTGATTCCAGTTCTGTCGAGCCAGTTGATTTGCGTATTCTTCCGCTTGCTTTGTTAGATTTGCAATGCGGAGTTTTAGCTTCCTATTGCACTTTTGTTTCTTCCACCTCCGGCTGAGGCTGCGGCGGGCCTCCCAGATGTGCAGAAGGTGAGGGTCCACTGCTGGATTATCTATTGTCAGCTGAATTTCTTTTGTGTATTTGTTGGCCCTTTCCACCAGGCTTTTTGTCCACTTTTCTAGGTCATCCAAAGAATTTTCCTCGTCATCTTCTTCCTCTCTGAAGGCCTTCCAATCCGTGATTCTTGCTTTGCCCACTCTGGTGGGTGTTCGGTTGGGGTGATTGTTGAGGCTCAGTTGGAATATGTGGTGGTCACTGCCCAATGTTTCATCTAGCCTCTCCCATTCTACATGTGGTATTCCCCTGGAGAAGGCAAGATCAGGGCTGGTGTCTGTCGACACGCTATTGCCGATCCTGGTGGGGTGTTGTGTGTCGTTCCACAGGGTGAGGCGGTATTTTTGGGCCACATTGTGGACTTCAGCCCCTTTCTTTAGAGTTCGGGTATATCCCCATGCTACGTGGGGTGCATTGAAGTCCCCAACCATTATAAGTTTATGGCATTTTGTCACTTTCAAGACAGATCGAATTAGGTTGTCAAGGTCTCCTAGTTTGTCCGAGGGCGGGCTGTATATATTCAATATAAACAGGCTCTTCTGATTCTTCTTTGTAGGCAAAATTTCAACAACGGTGTTTGCAATCCTATGTCGGACGGAATGCTGCTGCGTCGTTAGATATTTCGAAGTTAGGATGGCTGTGCGGGTCCTGCCTTCTGCTATGTGCGTTTCGTATCCCCGCAATGTTAATGAATCTGTCCCTGTCTCTTGAAGGGACAGGATGTCCGGTTTTTCCTTTTCAGTTAGTTCTGAGAGATTATGTCTCTTTAACCTAATTGTTCTACAGTTCCATTGCCAAATTATGAGTCGTCGATCCGCGCTCTTGTCGTCGAAGTTTTGAGAGGGGCTACACGTCGTCATCGTCTAACGTCTCTTCCATTCTTGCTCATCTTCCCGGGTTGCTTTTGGGCTTTTTACGAGCTTTGTCCTTTTCTTCTATGGTGGGAACTCTTCGATCTAGTTCGGTCTTTTCATTTATGAGAGTGACCAACGTGTCCTGAATTTTTCTTTGGGTTTCCAGGTTTTCTGTGTGGGTGGTGTTAATATTCTAAATTTGTGCTTGGATTTGCTCGAACGTTTGTATAGCCATCTGCTGGAACATGCCCTGATCCTGCTTCATCTGGTTGACTTCTTTGTCGTGTCCAGCTTGGTGCTATTTCATTTGCTTTATTTCTTCCAGCATTTCTTCCATGTACGATCTCGTAAGCGCATGTTCTTTCATCAATTCTTTGGTAATTCGCGTGTTCTCTTCAGCGTTACGCCTGAGTGCTTCGAAGGCAGCTGCCCAGTCGGGTGCATCTCGTCCTTCTTTACTAGTGCAGGTACTAGAAGGACAGGAGACTTGTACAAGGGGAGGGAAGTGTTCGTCTGAGAACACTACTTTGTGCACGTCTCCTTGTGCACGCCTGGAAAGCGATCGTGATGGTGATCGCGACTCCTTACGGATCCTTTGACTTGAGCGAGAGTGTGATCTGGATCTCGAATTGGTGGAAGGGGACGACTCGCTACTGCTTTCTTTCAGAATGCCTGAGGGCACCCCTGTTGCGGGCATGACACTTTTTAGGCTAAATGAGTTGCAGTTGGTCTCTGACGGAGCCGTTGACCAGGGTGCTTTTCCGCTTGTTTGGTCCCATGCCTGCCTGGTGCGAAGCGGGGGTGGGGGAGGTTTTAACCGGCGCCTGCACTCTTTACCGGCGGTCTCGTGCGGTAAGTTGCAGAGCTTGCACATCGGGTTGCAGTCGTGTTCCTCGTTTTCGGGTTTCTTTCCACACTTTGAGCAGAGTTCTGGTTTTGGCGAAGGGCAAACATCCTGCCTATGTCCAATATCTCCGCATGCCTTGCAGTATTGCACAGATTTACGGTAGGGGCGGCATCTGGCTATTGTTCCTAGTACCTTTATGTAAAAAGGCACATGTGGTCCCTCGAAGTGTATTATGGCCGCTGACGAGTTGCCCAGTCGTCTGGCTGATACAATTTCATGGCGTTCTGCCGATATGTAGTCCATTATGTTGTCATTGGTTAGCCAATCTGTAATTCCTACAACTACGCCCGCACTCGTGTTGGGCAGTGGTTTGAGATAGGCAGTAAAGGTGCACAGGTTTGGGCCTACCTGGAGTTGTCTGATGGCTGTGAGGCGGTCGATCATATCCTCGTGCGCTGTGCTTGCCACAAGCAGATTTTGGGCCCACTGAACTTGAGCAGTCACTTTGTTTACAAAGTCTCGAAGCGGCATGTCTACGGCTCTTGCCATTGCGAGGGCAGCGTCGGAGTCCTTCCATTTGGCGAGGTGAAGCCCGGGAGTTGGTCTGAAGACTATTTTGTAGTCGGTCTCCGGCAAAGGTGGTTACCTGTTGCCCGTGGATTTCCCCGTTCTTCTGGGTGGTTTGCCGATACTGGTACTGTGGTTGATGGCAACGTTCGATAGGCTGTTGATCCCTGCAGCGGTTTCGGACTTTCCCTCCTCTTCTTTTTTCTTCTTGGCTGCGCTGCGTCTGTGAACTTCTTTCATCCATAGCGTTTGGTATACTGTTCTTCCGCTGTCTGCATCGAAACTTACTTTTACGGCGTTGTTTTCGCCTTGGTCTACGGTTTCTGGCGTTTCGTCCTGCATCTCCTCCTCTTCTTCTTGGGTCATTCCTCCCTCCGGCGATTGCATGCTGGACCAGTAACAGGCGGCCACGAGCTCACTGGTGAGCGGCGCGCCCGGCCACGAGCGCCACGTGCACCGTGGAGCTGCTGCCTGGCGAGCTGGGGCTTAGGCCACGTCGCGCACTCGGGTGATCAGTTATTGTGGTTACAGTCCACGTACCAGTCATTGTTTGACGTCCGCGTGTTCTTTGTCACTTGGCGAGTCCGATGATTGCTCACAGACAGAGTTGCGTCACAGCTAACTGGGATAACTGCACTGATTAGCAAGAGCCCATCTGAAGCACGCCTGCGCTCCGTGGCCCCCTAGCGGCTTTTTCCATTCAGATGTAAAATAAACTTTAAAGGAAAACCATACCTGTCTCAGCCAAAATAAAAGTTTTGCGCTCTCATGTACGCAGAAAGCTCTTCCGGCGCAACGTCATGCACACGTCCGAAGAAAAAAAAAACATATTTTAGGGGAGTTACATGTAGGGAGAGAGATTGACTCGGTTTGTAGATGCCGTAGCTACACTTTTGATTTTACCCACACTGTTAAGTGGGGACGACGCCCCGCAAGGAGCATACAAGTCTCTTTCGGCGCAGAGCACGCGCTAAGCGGGCTACTGCGTGAAGCCGAGAGCAAGCAATAATGGCGGGCAGGTGGGCGGTGGAGCGGGTGAAGCAACGTCTACATAATGACGGCAAACGCCGGCCTCACGCTACATTAAAATGGATAGGTCACGCGTCACACGTACTACCAAGAAGCAGGCTACTCAACATAAGTGGTGCCGGGTGCAATAACGCGAACGAAAGTAATTGTGCCAACCACGTAACGTGTAAAGAGAACACGGTTTTTGAATTATCAGGAGCAACACACGGCTAAACACCGACCGCACGTTACAGCTTCGCTGGCTAGCCATCTGTAGGCAGTGCGTCGTAGCATCTGTGGTCTTTTGCTTTACTGTCACGCTAAAAGCAATGAAAACAGCGAAATAAAAGTAAGTCAACAAAGGCTATCGAACTCTCGTTATCACAGTACACTTTGTTCGTTGTCAGGAGCTTTTCTTTTGGCCTCAAGCTCTCGAGAAGGATTTGGCGAACTACAGAGACCACTATCATTAGTTTTGGTTGCGAAGTAAATGAGAGCCACCAACAAATTGGTTCAAATGAGCTTGTGCATTGAATGAATCCCTAACGAGGACTCGCTCCTCTGTTCCGACGTAGACGATAGCTGACCCGACAAAAGCCAGGCATTCCACGTACTTTAAAATCCCGAGTTCTTGAATCTTTGCTCAAAAACTATCAATGTATAGGGCACAGTTAGGGCACGTCAAAAACCGTGGAAAATGTACTTACATAACACGTAGAACCTTGCTTATTGTTTACTGGTTGAGAAGAAGTAGGAGAGCAAAACTGCGGAATTTTTTCAGTCACGCGTAGCTTTCCTACTCCCGACGTAAGTAAACCAACGACCTGGTTCCGCAACTAAACTGTAACACTAACTGCGTGATCGGCGTATCATCATTGCTCTCTAAGCAGCCATTTCGTAGAGCTTTCCGCAAAGTTAAAACAAAATCTTTCCAAGGTACACAAGAGTCAAGCCAAAGATGAAAACTACAGGCTGTAATGGTGAAAAGTGAACAAAGCGGCTAAAATATTTAGAGGAGATAAAAGCACGTAACAAATTCTGAAGTGCGCAGTCAACAAGCCCGTCAGAAAAACTTGGCGTCGCAATCCCCAGCCGCAATCGGAATAGTCGTCTAACAGCACCTATCAGATACCCAATTTGTCCTGAAAGAGCTCAACTGTGACGACAATAATCCTTAACCCAAAATCTGGGGCCGGTAATTCGGCGCCCAAGAGCCCTCGTCAAAACGGACACCGAAAACATCCGACTGGAAAACCTACATTTCAAATTCTTGGTTTCTGGAATTAGGCAAAACGGCAACATTGAAATTGAAATTGAAAATAAGTTTTATTTAAACCAGCATGACTTGGGTACATAATGTATACAGGAGGAGGTCCCAAGGTCGTAAAAACCACAAGCGGGACCTCCTATACAATTTAACAAAATGACTTTAAAGGAAAATTACAACGAGAACACAGGTAAACAGAATAGAAAACAGTATTGTACAAACATTCAAAAATCAGCTGTGAGAGTAGGAAGTAAACTACATTTAGACGCTTCACATCAATGTAATGAAGGCAATAGGTAATGTTTCAGTTTTTTTGAGGGCATGACAGACTGAGAAGTTTTAGTATTCTGGTTTAAAATATTGTACAAGTGCAAGAACGAGAACTGGATAGTTTGTTTACCGAAGTTAGTTTTTACTTTGGGGAGTACGGATTTGTTGTGAGAGGAGAACCTAATGGTGTTTTGGTTAGAGATAGTGTTGGGAGGAAAAATAGATATCAAGAGTCCACAACGCAATATTTTGAAGACCAAAGGGCCAGTATTTACCTGGTAAAGACAGGAGAGGGGCAAAATCGCAAGTTCAATGAACACAGGAGTGGAAGAAGACACACGGAAAGAAACATCAATGATTCCTAAAGCTTGTTTTGGAAGTTTTTGAAGAGGTGAGAGATAATTACAATACGTGCTACCCCAAGATCATATACAGTAATTCAAATGGCTGTGAATAAACGCATAATACATAGATACTAGTGTTTTTGTGTCAAAATAGGATGAACTCTAAGCAGAGCACGTATCCCATATGAAAACTCTCTACAAATGAAATATACATGGTAATAAAACTTGAGATGTATATCTAAAACATTACCAGGAAAACACACATGATTAGATGACGGAATGTAATCTCCATTGATGTATAATTAGAGACAGGCAACAGGTGTTTTTGCGGGGAATGAAACCGAATAAAAACATTTTTTTAACATTAGTAAACAGCTGGTTACAATAGCAGCATTCTTGAATGCCCAACAGGTCATTCTGCAAATTGCACATATACAGAAGGGAAAAGGTTTGGGCGTGTTGGTTCATTGTCACACGTAAAACAAGCGCTAAACAAAAACACGGGACGAGGAGTAGACGGAACAAGCGCTGACTTTCAACAAAAAGTTTAATGCCGCTCCAGCGCTTATAAACAAGTCTGGGAGCACGAAGAGAGGGGAAAAAGAAAGGGAAACATCAAAAACGGAGGCCAAGAAAAGAAGAACAATGACGTGCCACCTACGATAAGAAATCCAATTCGCGTTTCGATAAAGCCACAGACGGCCTACTGACGCATTGATCTCCCGACCTCGCTATCTCGGCCGCTTCCACAATTTCCCTTGTAAGGGCCGTGCGGTGAAAATACAAGATGGTAGTCTGGTCGTACAGGGGATGACACTGGTTACCCGAGACACATTTTTTACAGTGGGCAGCCAGCTGGCCGTCGGTGGCAACGCTCCTGACCTTGTTCTTGTGTTCTTGTAGGCGAACGTTCAAGCATCTGCCGGTCTGGCCGATATAGTGTTGCGCAGAAAGTTGGGCAACGTTCAGGGGTCAAGGTCTTGTTCACGGCACCTAACAAGGTTTTAGCTTTGTGCAAGTTGAGCTGTCCCACGCGTGCGCGGAAACCGATCTGCGCTATCAAGCACAGAGACGCTTTTGTGAAATGCCGACGTAGCGTTGTCTACAAAATTCCTTTCTCGTGTGGCAGACACTATATCGGCCAGACCGGCAGATGCTTGAACGTTCGCCTACAAGAACACAAGAACAAGGTCAGGAGCGTTGCCACCGACGGCCAGCTGGCTGCCCACTGTAAAAAATGTGTCTCGGGTAACCAGTGTCATCCCCTGTACGACCAGACTACCATCTTGTATTTTCACCGCTCGGCCCTCACAAGGGAAATTGTGGAAGCGGCCGAGATAGCGAGGTCGGGAGATCAATGCGTCAGTAGGCCGTCTGTGGCTTTATCGAAACGCGAATTGGATTTCTTATCGTAGGTGGCACGTCACTGTTCTTCTTTTTTTGGCCTCCGTTTTTAATGTTTCCCTTTCTTTTTCCCCTCTCTTCGTGCTCCCAGACTTGTTTATAAGCGCTGGAGCGGCATTAAACTTTTTGTTGAAAGTCAGCGCTTGTTCCGTCTACTCCTCGTCCCGTGTTTTTGTTTAGCGCTTGTTTTACGTGTGCACATATACGTACGTTGATTACGATGCGATGACGCAATAGTGGTATCACCTGCGTGCACAAAGCAACTGCAGTTATGTAGGCGTAAAAGAGGATCACTAAAAACTCCCACCTCCCCTCGCGGGAAGCCCTGTGTAGATGCGACGAATAGGCGGAGCGGCGAAGGGACCGCGTTTTATAGCGCGCATAACGTTGAGGTGACTGCGTAAGCCGGTCCTAGTCGATGACGACGTTGGCGTACTTGTAAAGCGGCGTGGAGTCTAGGTGTTTGAGCCAAGCGTGGATGTTGCTTCGCCGGAGAACGGCACACCGGTTATATGCGCAGCGCGCCCGAAGGAGAGGAAACCGCGGAAAAGAGAGTACTGCACATGCGCCGGCCCCAGTGCGTCTGCCGCGGCTATGACGCAACACAATCCAACACAATCCACTTTAATCCAATCCAATCCAATCCAAATCAATCCAATCCCAGCCAAGCCAAGCCAATCCAATCAAATCGAATCCAATCGAATCCAATCCAATGCCCCTCGCGAGAGAGTGTTCGCTATCGGAGAGCAGAGGGGGTGAGCGGCGGAGAGCGCAGCTGATGCGGCGAGGAGAATGGGAGAGGGGTGGACAACGCCGCCGCCGCCGCCGCCGACGACGACGACGACGACGACGCCGGAGGGACAAGGCGAGTGAATCAGATGCTCTGCATCTAATATTGATTGTTTGTAGGGTTTAACGTGCCGACGCAGCACAGGCGATGAGGCTCGCCGTTGTGGAGGGCTCCGGATTAATTTTGACCACCTGGGGATCTTCAACGTGCGCCGAAATTTTGTACACGCGGGACTTTTTGCTTTTTGCCTCCATCAGAAAAACGGCCGCCACGGCCGGGAAAGGAACTCGTGACCTTGTGCTCAGCAGCGCAACACCTTAGCTACTGGGCCACCGCGGCGGGTGAGGATCACTAGTAAAGATTACGAATAACAGGGGGCCTAAGATGGAGCCTTGGGGGACCGCTTCGTTAACAATAAAAAGGACAGAAATGGAGTTATTGATATAGATGACTTGGGATCTACAACTAAAGAGACTTTTTAGGAGCGATAATAGGGTTCCTGAAATATTAATAATTTTTATTTCGAGAACAAAATGTGAAGATCAATGGTGTCAAAAGCTTTGCTGAGGTCGATGGCAACAGCCCCAGCTATGTTACTGTGATCGACCACAGACCTTACCATATCAGTGAAGCAAGCGATTGCAAGATCAGTAGATATTCCTTCCTGAAGCAAAAGTGACAAGGGGAAATACTAAATTAGTTAACATGATTGGTCAGTCGAACTTCGATTATTTTGCCAAAATTCTATAAAGGAACTGAAGGGTTCCAATGGGTGTATAATTTTCAGGGAGTAAAGGGTCGCCTTTTTTAAATATAAGTATAACCTTAGTATACTTTATTTGTGAAGAAAAAATGGAAGTTTTAAAGACCAGTTTGAAAATATAGCTGAGTACTGGTGACAAAATTGCGCTAACCTACTTAATCTGCTTGCAATAAATGCTATCAAGGCAAGGACCTGTCGTTCTTAAAAAGGAAATCATCGATTAGATTTCACTGGGGCAGGGTGGATGAAGAAAGACCGATTGTGCGCACCTCTGATGACGAGGGATATGATGAGATGGATGAGTGTTGCAGGAAATGTTGGAAAAATGGTTACTAAAGGCATTGAAAATGCCAACAGAGTCTGTAATAACAGAGTTATGACTCAAGGACAATACGTTGTTTGGACGGTTCTCCGCGTCCAGAAAATCATTAAACAGCTAACAATTTTTTTCTTGTGGTTATTAGACTGTTGAATTTCTTTTTCAAAATAAATGCGCTTTGCTTTTTTTACCATTGAAGAAAGTACATTACAATGTATTAGGTATCATTGTATCGGTCACGCACTGAAAGGTTGGCGCTTAGTTTTGTTATAAAAGTTGTCTTTTTTACGTAATAAGCACAGAAGATAAGCAGTCAGTCAAGGGGGACGCACAAAACTATATTTTCTTTTAGAAAAACTGCAGGTAGTATTGTCATTAACTGCCGCAACCACAGCGTTGGATAACTCACATAGAGCGTCTTCAGGATTACATAAACTATGAATACGAGACTAGACCCTACTAAAAATAATGTCAAAGAATGTTTCCGTCGCAAAAACGCGGTTGAATTATTGGTTTGATATCGTATGATTTGACAGCTTGAAAAACAAGAATGTCGGGTGATAATCTGTAAGGGAAGTGTTGATTTACGCCAACATAAGGGAAAATTGGCAAATTTTAAAGAATGTGATCAAGTAACGCATGGGGGCCGTAACTGGGACAGCGGGTGGGAACAGAAAGCAATGACAGCAATCTGTAACGACAAAAAGAGCTTTTGTATTCCAAAGTACTCGAGCTATTGCAGCCAAGTTGGTTGACACTTAAATAACGTTACACTGGCCCAGGTTGAGCAGTTTCGCGTGGCTCCTAGAGAGCCATGCTGCGCATGCGTGAGGAGCAGTGGCGTCACACGGCGCACAGAACGTTCCTCGCTGCCCGGTGTCTTTCACACACACCGCGCGCCCAGCGTCTTCGCCGATCTCCGTTCCGCACGTGGTTGCCCAGTCCGCTTGATGATCATGCGAGGGGTGGCCGAGTGTGCAACCGATGGCTCGTGCGCCGCAGCAACACTGGCGTGTGCCTGTGGAATAAGCTTAGCTCTGGGGTGATTGGCCACGCTGCGATGGAGCCGCTTGATAAATATACATGTGTCACATAATGCGTATACCGTGTGTGTGTCATTGAAGCAGCAGTAAGTATGATAATCAAGCTAATCCTAGACAACCAGGAAAGCTAAGAATACGCAGCTGAACCTTAGCCCACGCTACGTATATCCTGGCATAGCCGGGCTAATCCACTGTAATTTTGTTTTCAAGGACAATTTATCAAGAATGATAGAGAAAGCAAGGCACAATTGTGCAAAGTCACCAAAAGGGGACAGATAAATACTACCCAAAGCAGTTTTTGTATGATTTCGGGATGAATAGATGGAATCAAGTTCAATCTATACGCATTCACAGTTTGCGATATTACGGTTTATACCCGTGCCACACGTACACGAAAATGACATTAAATGCTTAAGGCCTTAAAAAACCGAATGACATTATTTGGGTGGTCCGTGCCACACGCCAAAATGCGAAGGCATTTAATGTGTTAGCTATGATGGTGATAATGACCAAAAAAAGAAATGCGCTCATATTTCAGAAGTTTTAATGCAAAGAAAAACGTCTTATAAGGGTTTAAAATGTTTTTCTGTGAAAGAAAACGCTCTGAGAAATAGCTGTTTTAACGAATGGCGTTAGCTGCTTCTAGCAACGACTTGAGCGGCTGCCGTCGCCTGCCACCCGTAGCCAAATCCAACGCGGTTGTTTTCCACATGGTTTTTCACATGGAGTTTACCGTTCTTCGTCTTTCTCTGATCGTTGTCGTGGCGGGATCTTCGCGCTAGGCGACAAACAGAAAAAGTGAAGAAAAGACGCAGAAATGGCGCCCGTGTGTAGTCGGCCGCTGGCATCGAGAAGGTCGTCTGCTGACGTTCCCGGCGCGCAGCTTGTAGCTGCACTTCTATGCTTGCGCGTGCGTCATCAGGCCGAGGAGCGACGCTTTCAACAACGTGGTGAAGCCGCCAAACGGCGTGTGCGAAGCATCGAACAACTCTTGCTCGCCAATTCTTTTGTGATGACCGCTGTGGCCGTGCACTCACTGGGGACGGTGGAGAGGTCGCGCTGGCGCTTCACGCGGAACGAGAGGTGGTTTGAGGAGACACTGCCTCACTTGGGTGAAGCCCATTTTAAGCGCTGCTTTAGGGTGGCGCCGGCCACTTTCCGCTACATTGTGGATGCATGCCGCGCCGACCTCACCCGCCAAGACACCGAAATGACGGAAGCGGTGTCCGTCGAGAAGAGAGTGGCCGTTGGCCTTTACAGACTCTGCTCCACCGCGGAAGAACGAACCGTCGCGGAGCTGTTCGCTTTGGGACGGTCGACAGTGAACATGATTTATAAAGAGTTCTGCGTCGCCGTTTTGGACAACTTGGAAGATGAGTGGGTGAAGGCTGTCTCGCCCTCCAACATTTCCCAGCACATGAGGGAGTTCGCCGCGGTGACTGGATTTCCACAAGGCATTGGAGCTCTGGACGGGTGCCACTTCGCGGTGTCACCACCTCAAGAAGACGCCACAGATTATTATAACTATAAAGGCTGGTAGGTAAAGCTTCCCTTCTAATTACGGCAATAAATGTATACTTCTAGTGCTCAAGCTGGCTGATTGGTGAAAGTGTTTATGTTCGTCCAAGTAATGAAAATGCTTGCAGCTGTTAGTTCACCTTTAGAAGAAAAAAACATTACAGACACTTTCATGCGCATGGATGATTTACATTTCTTCCTTTTCATGCAGGTACAGCATTATCCTTCTGGCATTGGTGGACCACAGGTACCGGTTTCGGTACACGAACATTGGATCGCCCGGGCGCTGCCATGATGCATACGTGTACGGGAGGTCGAAGCTGCGCAAGTTGGTGGAGAGCGAGGCATTTCGAGGGCCAACGGCTGAGATTGAGGGAATGGTAGTGCCACCGATCATCCTGTGCGATCAGGCTTTTCCCCTCTCCGACAACATGCAGAAGCCATATGCAAGTGCTTCCCCAGGAACGCCTGAAGCAGCTTTCAACTATAACCTGTCAAAAACGAGAAGGATAGTTGAGAACGCATTTGGGCGCCTGAAGGCAAGGTTTCGCTTCATCATGAAGCGTATGGAGTGTGACCTTGACACTTCCGTACTAGCAATTAAAGCCTGCTGTGTCCTCAACAATATCTGTGAGGACTTCAGGGATGGCATTGAGCCACGATGGGAGGAGGCAGTAGCCATGTACAACGCTATGTACACCCAGCCAGCCCGCACCACTGATTGTGAGAGAGGCAATGGCAAGGAAGTGCGTGCTGCACTGGCAAACTACTTCTATAAACAAAGTGGTTAGGGACTTTGAAGTGCCTGTCAAAACACAACACCCAGTTTGCATACTGTAGTATGTGTGTATTGAATTTTACGTGTTTTTTATTTTTATCTTCAAGTTTTGTTTTTTAAAAAGCCTGTTTGTTGTATATTGCATTTTACACGTTAGTTATTTCTATCTTCAGGTGTTTCATGTTTTTCAAAAAGCCTATTTGTAGTATATTTCATTGTGTTGTAGTTTCTGCCCCACCTTTGTTTTTCTCGGTTTGATGGTCTTTGTGAATTTCCTTTCTCGATTGAGTATGGGTTTTAATGCGGCAACGCTACACAGGCGATGAGGTGTGCTGTAGTGGAGGGCTCTGGATAAATTTCCACCACCTAAGGATCTTTAACGTGCGCCAAAATCTCGAACACATGGGGGTGTTTTTGCCTCAATCAGAAAAACAGCCACTGCGGCCAGGAATGGAACCCATCATCTTGGGCCAACGCCGCCTGTATAAACAGTGCCTAACGCGTGAGCGAAAAATGGCCAAACAGCCACTCTCCTGTTGCTCTCTCCTACCCTTCCCCGCTCCGTAGCCTTCCAGCGTGCTTTCGTGTCCGCCAGCCAGCGCCGCTTCTCGGAAACTATGCAAAATAGTGGAAAGTTTGTTTAGCGTTCCCGAGGCGGCGCTCCTACGCCTTCTTGTTTTTCACCATGCCTGTCTGTCTTGGTCTGTCACTGATAAAACTTCCTTTGTCACGAAGCAAAATCCCTTGCGCTGCCGCAGGCTGATGCCGGCTTTGCGCGCTTATCTACTCGGATCACAGGCCCTGAAATTTTGAGTGGGGCATCCCCCCTCTATCCCCTCCGCATTTAGGTATTGTTTTGACCCCCCTGTTCGCACTCCGCATCGGTACGCACTTCTAAAATTGAGGACTGTACTGTAGAAGCGGCCGGACAGCGTGGCAGGATCGCAGCTGCTTATCCTTTTGTTTCCTATAATTTTCTGCAGTTTAAAAGCACGTGATATTATTGGAAAGTAATCGTAGAAGTGAGCGCCTGAACAAAAAACGTGCACGCAATTTTTTCTTCTCCAAATACTACAGAAAGAAAAATGTCAGTAAAATAATGGCTGCCCCATCCGAAAATATCGTTTTCTGTTAGCTATATGTCTACCCGACAATCAGTATGTTCTTAGACTATTTCAGTCCCCCTCCGTCTTTATCTTTGGAAAAATGGAGCAAGTATGAAGCGAGCGACACGTTGAACGAGATCCCCAGTGCGCCACAGAACTAGCGCCCCGTCACGGCTAAGATGTAAGCGAAACGGCCCTTGAAGTCCAACAGGCAAGCTGACAGACACACGTCGTAGAAGTGGGTGCAGCGTTCGCGACTCGCGAGCAGTGACGTAAGGCGATATGTCCGCCGGCACGCGCCACATAGCGGATCAGTGCCTGAACTAAGCGTCCCTACCCTTCCCATTGAAAAGCGCGCGACGCGTCAGGCAATGTTAATACAGGCGGCGTTGCTTGGGCTCAGCTGCGCAACACCCTAGCCACTGAGTCGCCGCAGCGGGTTTTTTTCTTAATGTTTATTAATTAGATATTAATTAATTAGGTACTCTGTGAAGAATGCCTTGCAGGCATATTTTCATGGTTTCTTCACTTGACTGTCTTCGTTGAGCTTATGTGCTGTGGCGGTGCAGTCAGTATACATGCTACTGTCTGCTGTAGTCGAACAGTATTTGTTTTCTGCCATGTAATAATTCTTTCGTTGCCTGTACCTCATCTACATTGTGGGTACCAAATAAACATCATTTCCTGCTCTCGTACTTCTGTTTGTAGAATCGTGGTACCCAAAACATGTCTATAAAAATTTCAAGACGAGGTGTTCTTTCGGTTAATTTTATTTGCTGCCCAGCCCAATGACAGGTGGGTTTTGGTAGGCAAGCAAAACATGAGTGGACCACATGCAAAGAAAGGGTAAAAAGGTACAAATTGTGTGCTGCATATCACAAGGGCTTACAACCTTTTTAAATGAAGTGTAAAGCAAAACCTATTCGAAATGTGACAGACATCATATAGCATAAACTTGTACAATCACGACAGTACCGTACCACAAGATTGGAGCCCACATCAGAAGACCACAAGTTGCCTAAGTTTCAACAGCCCACTACAACATGACTCGCAGGGCACAAGCTTTGGCAAATGAAATCACTAATTTGTACTTCTGTAAAACCGCAATTCAGTGCAAAATACTTCGCAAGACAACTGGTTCTTACTGCAGACTAGTGAAATACAAAAACATACATGCTATAAAACAGACTAGTGAAATAAAAAAACATACATGCTATAAAACAGAGGAGTGAAGGAAATGATTCATATCACAAGGCGGCATAACTTCTCGGTATTGCAACTGTGGCAGACCCATATAAAAATAAATGACTCGTATCACAAAGCCCCAAGGCAAAAAAGACAATTCAATATATACAATTTGTACCACAAAGCCACAAACTCTTGACATGAGGGCTGCAGCCAAGAGGGGTGAAGAAAGAGAAAAGACGTTCATATCACAATAGTACATAAGCTCTTGGTATTGCACGTGTGACAAAAAAGATCCTAACTGCACAGCTTGTACCACAAGTACGTTCA
The DNA here is from genome assembly GCF_048455015.1 of Haemaphysalis longicornis. NCBI lineage: Eukaryota > Metazoa > Arthropoda > Arachnida > Ixodida > Ixodidae > Haemaphysalis > Haemaphysalis longicornis. The sequence continues at coordinate 115,599,276 of NW_027526460.1, forward strand.
GCTCAACACGCCAAGTGCAGGATATAAACAAAACGTGTGTGTGCACACACAAAATCACTCATTCATACAAATGTTTTTGGTTGAGGGGGCACACTGGCCTTAGAAACTTTTTTTTTTTTTGCTTTCCAACCAATTTTGACAAAACTTCACGGGCTTGTTCAGTTTTTTTTAGCTGATTTGAAATATCTAATTAGTTTTGATGTGAGGTAACAGTTTCCGAGATTTTTAAAACTTTTTCCTTGATTGTTCTTGAGAACAATAGGAAAAAAACTATTCAACAAAAGATTACCAGCAAGGCATGGATAGATACCAGAAGTTGTGGCGAATAAAATGTGGGAAGCAGTAATTCTAACTTCTAGGTTTGAACTACTACTGCTAGCAAATTTAAAATAATGCTAATTAAACAACTACTGCAACACAAAATGCAAAATATGCTTCCCATGTCGCATGGTTTACACGTTCAGTTGCACAGTGCAAAAAGAAATTATTGTCCTAGCTGCACTACATGCTGGGATGTACCTCTCGAGAATTTTGTATAAACTCCGATAGCACTCGTGGTGAAAAAGGGAATTATAGGAAAATAATTATACCTTCTTTGAAATCGGGCCTCTATGGCTTTTCTAAGTACCTGGTACTGTGCCATGTACGGAATTTTTGGAGGAAAAACATTGGAGATCAAGAGAAAAGTGGTAGCTAAAAAAAATGCTTTTTTGGGCAATTTTTTGGTCCCAAACACCCATGTGCCCCCTTAATTACACAATGCAGCCGCAAATAAGGTTTCAAAAAACCAACTTCAGTGCCGCATTAAAGGAAATCCTTGATTTCAACTAGCCGGGAAGCTGCTGTGTACTGCTTTCCTTAATTGACTGTATATTTTAGTGGGGCTGATTGAAAAAACCTTTAAGCACATCAATTAGCTCTTGCTCTCTTTTGGCCGATTCCTTCTGGAAGTTTAAATGCTCATGTTGCAACTGCAGCTCTTCCTTACGAGCCTCTTCGAAGCTGGCACGGAGGGCCCTCTGCTCTTGCAGAATGTTGTCGAGCAAGCCGTCCCGTTTCGAGGTCCTCTTCCTTTTTTGCCCCTCAGCAGCCAGCCTGTTGGGTGGGCACGCTGGTGATGCCGCTGACTGGCTCGTGCTGGCCACCGGCACCTGTGAGCACGCCAGACCTTGTTCAGTGGTGGTGCTTAGAGGCACCGGCGCTGGCATGCATGGTGCACTTGACGTTTCCAGCTCGCTCTCTGCAGGCTCAGCCGGGTCGTCGTCAAAGACCCAATCTTGGAAATCTGCCTCATTCGGCTCGGGGGATCCACGTTCCATACGGTTGACGAGCTGCGTAAAGCCACATAACAAATTGTTACAAGATTCCAAAGAACTTATTGGTTATGACTAGGGCTAGGCATCGACTGATTAAAAATTATGGCCCAATTAATTGGCAGGCTTCAATCGATTAATTAATTGTCATCCCTGCTGTTTACTGAATCAGGATCATATGCACTCACCCTAATTGCAGGGGGCACAAATTAATCGTGGCTTACTTACACCGACTTAGTGTATGCAATGCTAAAGCGCGGTAAGCGCCCGCTCAGTTTTTTGTACCGTGTATATTTGTATTGGGAGTAGTCATTTATTCAGTCTGTGGTTTCACCTTATGGTTTCAATCACTATAATCTCGGATCATGCTTGCATCGTTTCCTGTTGACTTAAGGCAGGTTATTTGAACATGAGTATGATCGTCGACATGCTTCCGCAGAATTTTAGCGTGGCACTTTTGGTTCATTCTGCTCGCATGACTTCAGCCGACCAACCAGTTAAAACAATTAATCGCAACTAAAGCATTCATCGATTAATCAGAATATTAATTGATCAACTGCTCATTTCTAGTTATGACTACACCCCTCATACACACATTAAATGAACAGTTATGCAATCGCAATTACCAGTAATCAGGCACTTGTCTACAATTTTTTTGGCTGTGGAAGTGATGCCGGCATAAAATGTGCTATTTACCTCATCGACAGTCACGTTGCTTTCCACAACTCGGGTAGGGTCGTTCGCGGGTAACTTGCCCAGAAGTCGGGCCACTTCCCAGTAGTGTGGCCATTTAATAGCAGGAGACCCGGTTGTCTTGTTTTTGTTTATTTTGCTGTAAACAAGAAAACCCGCTGGTGAGAATTCGTATGGCGAGGTAACAAAAAAGAAGCAATGATGAAACCGCGTGCCAGTTGTCATTCTCGACCAGTGTTCCAGTCTGCTTCACTATTAGGCGAGGGTACACAATCTGATCATAGTGCAAGCTAGGCTTGGTCAGCACGCAACAACCATGCTTGTGTGCATATCCAGCACCTACTTATGTCAGAAAGTAGATTGCCTGCCACTATGACCAGGATTTTATCAAGGAACAGTGGTCATACAACGCTAGCAATAGTTTTATTTAACAGGCCGATGCAACGCAGACGATGAGGTGCGCCGTAGTGGAGGGCTCCGCATTAATTTTGACCACCTGGGGGTCTTTAACATGCGCCAAAATCTCGTAGACACGGGCGTTTTTGCTTTTCGTCTCCATCAGAAAAGCGGCCGCCGCGGCCGGGAACGCTAGCAATAGTTACCTCCAGAGCACGTCACTACACTGTTAAAGAAAGAAACGAATGTCTCGTGCGCTTGCTGAAGGCAGCCTCAAACACTATCAAGCCCAAATGTGTCAACAATTGTACAGGACGTGCACAACGACGGCAGTCATTTCAAATACAGCGTGAGAAATGGATCGCGCCCTTGGTTCAAGATTATTTTAATAAACGCTAGGCAAAACCTATCGTTTACACTGGCCGGGAAGCGCGGATTCTAGCGCAATTTAAAGCTATGCTGACGCGATCCGGCATGAAGCTTCGCCGCCAGGGTAAGCATCACCTGTAGAGGAATCTGGGATAATGGTCATGAGCCATTTATCGCGATGTTAACTTCAAAACAACGTCCACAGTATCGCCTGACTGTAAAACGCTAATAAAAAGAACTTACCGGAACTTGTTGCCGAGGTTTTCGATCTTGGAGTGCACTTGGTGTCTCGTTTTGATTATGCCGAAATCTGCGAGGGCGGCGGTCATTTCGGCGTACACTTTCCCGTTACGTTTCACGCCGCGCAAATCGCTGATTCGCTCTTTCCAGATCTGAATCAACACGGACTCTTCGGTGGTCGTCCAATGCGCCCGGCCCGATGCTTTATCTTCCCGTTGCGACATTGCGCGTTTCATACACAACCACACAACAGGGAAACTGAACGAAAAACGCGCGTACACAAACGAAGCGCGGGTTGCCAACATGCTAGATAAAATCGGCTTGCTTCGGCCACTTTTCCACGTCAACACCCTGGTGCTGAGAGTTGTTTCATTTGGGTTGGGTTCGAGAGTACGCAGATTTAATGCGTTCGTGAAGGCGAATGAGTTGTGCGGAACTCCTTAAACCAAAATGACATTAAAGCGAATGGCATTAGATTTTTGCGTGTAGCAGCAAAAAATGGCATTAAAACTTAAGGCATTAAGCATTTAATGTCATTTTTCGTGTACGTGTGGCACGGGTATTAGATAGTGACATCTACGGTACCAAATATGTTTTCGTACACAAACTGTGGTGCCAGTGATAGGGGCGTCAGACCGGTAACCGTGTTCTCATGAATACCCTCGGATATCATGCAAATTCTTAACTGCCCGGCTGAGCCACGTTTCCGAAAAGCACAGCCGAGGATGACTAATTTAAAGATTGATGAAAAGCCGCGATGTCTTTATAATTCTTACGCAAGCTGCGAGCATTAAAGTGAACAGCAGAAAATCCGTTCGTGCAAGTTAAATTTGATTCAGATTCTTCAGGACTTAGGCGAGATAAGAAGGAAGCACAGATTTGACTGATTAACGACTATGACGAAGAGGCGTTGAGGTCATTTTTGCCAACGATGCGAAAGACACGGCACACCGTAGATTTCCTTGGCTTGACGATGCCGCTTTCGGTCCATAGGTGAAGCCAGTTATACTGCCTTTATTTGGAGCAAGTGCGTCAGAAAAAACAAGCTCGTTTTCCGCTTTTATATGGTCATTCACGTAAACTGGCTTCTTCTGTGTTTCAGGGAATTCGAGACAAATTGTAGTTGGGAGGGTTTTGCGGGCTATGGCAAGAAATTCTGACCCCTTGACAGCGGAGCAGAATGTAACAACTCTGTTCATTTCATTCGCCTTTCGAGTTGGCACTCTGTGAGCAGTGTCATTGTCCTCTTTCATCAGCGGGCACTCGATTTTGTTGCAAAGAACGTGTAATATCGGCGGCAACCCCCATATTTAGTAAAGAAAACTTCCCTGACTTCAAGGCTGTTCGCGCGTGAGTAGAGGTCGAGATGAGGAACCTTACATTTGGGAGCTTTATTTTTTGTGATTAGGTGGTTGTTCTTCACTACCAGGTTCGCATTTTGGGCTTTCGCGGCATGAAGTGTCTCGCTCGTGAATTCAACCGATTTTTTGAGTTCCGAAAAATCACCTTTTATCTTTTTAAAATTAGCTCTATCGCACAAAGTGACAGCCTTCAAAGCATTCAACTTGTTAGTAAGAGAACGCAGTTGTTTTTTATGAAATTAATATATGAAATACTCAAAAGCCTTGACTAAGGTGGCAACAGTACGCGCTATACCACCAGGAGCGATCTGAGGCAGCGTTAGCAGCTGGCCCACCAGACAATAAACAAATGATTTTTTCTTTACCTGTGACTAGGCAGGGTGCTTCCATGCGGCGAAACCAATGCACCTTCGCAGCCTCAGATCGCTCCCAAGAGTGTGGCCAGCACGCAGACGTTGTCGTTTGGAAGTGCGCAACTGCTTGATGCGACAGCGGGCAGATTAGGTCGGTGGTGAGAAAGTCCGGGGGGGGGGAAGGGGGGGGAAGGGGGCGGTGCGAGAGAGCAGCTGGTTGCAGACTTCGAGGCGTGTGTGCAGGGGCGGGGAAATCTCAGCAGGATTACCAGCAAGTGATGAACCTTAACAAGGCACGGTGTTTCTTTAGCGGCAAAACCAACATTACTAAACAGCGCAACAAAAACACGGACTATAGCTGAGGTACACAGCTATAGTCCGTGTTTTTGTTGCGCTGTTTAGTAATGATGGATAACCAATTCGCCCAATACTGCACTTGGCAAAACCAAGGCAGCTTCGCAGCCTCAGATCGCTCCTGAGGCTGCAATCTAAACATTACCTCCTGAAAGCTCCTGATTCCAGCCCAGTCCTCCGAGTGGGTATGTGCGCCACGAAGAACGCAACAACTACGACATGAGCTTTTGTTCTCTTGCTTGCAGCTTGCGAAGATGGCCGAGTCAGTCGAACAAGGTTGTCCTTTAGCTCCGTTGTTGTTGGCATTTACCTCGACCGTTTCTGCCGAAAGGTAATAACAAACGAAACAATTCGTGGTTTCAGGCTGATGTCATGGGAAGTTACCAACCTCTGTTATACCGATGACGTCGCTGTTTTATGCGAAAGTGAGGACGATGTTAGCGAAGCTCTTAACCAGGCACACTGGTTTTGCAAGCTCACGGGTGGCGTAATTATTCTGGACAAGTTTTCAGGATTTTAGTACCGCGTATGGGACAATCCACCGGCTTTGCTGGCTAACGTACATTCGGCTGTTATCCCAACAAAGTATTTGGGTGTACCACGTCAACGTTACCTAGACATCAAGGAATACTGCAACACAGAAAGCGAGCAACTACGAGCGAAAACGGTGAGATTGGGCGGCAGAGATTATTCATTGTTCACCCGGTCAACATTGAGCAATATTTTTATGGCTGCCAAAATATGGTACGTTCTGCATGCAGTCTGCATTGATAGAATGAATATTCAGAAAGTACACAGGGTTTCCGCAACTTTCATTTCGTAAGGGTGTCAGGGCCTCGTCAGGCATTTCTTTGCTTTCAGGCTTGTCACCGAGACAGTACATGCGTAAGAAGTGTCTTAACAGATACAAAACAAAATCGGGGATCAGTGAACCGCACAAACCTATTTCGGGCGGTTGAAAGATTGTGTCTAGGTCTTGCTCGCTAGCTTTTGAAACAAATTATCTCCGGGTTTATATTTATACATGACCAAAAAGATTTGTTTTCACGCGCTGTACTAGAAGTGACAATGTTTAACACATTGCCTGATTTTGTTGTGCCGTCGAGCGATGTTCGGCAACGGAGCCTTTGCGGTTACCTGAGCGAAGTTGCTTCAGCATTTACGTTTTGGAAGGTTAGCCTTTCGTGAAATATTCAGGTACGACAACTAAGAACAATCATATAAGGACCTGATAGATGTGTGCGTACCATTGTCCTTGTATTGTTCCTTGTGCCAGCCCAAGCCTGGCGAAGCTGTTCTTTAAAGTGTAAAAAAATGTCTCTCCGGGCTTCCACGAAGACTTTCTGTTCCATTTCCATACTGGCACGTTACCAATAAGACCATGGCTGCAGAAAAGGGCTATGTTTATTTCATGGACTGCAAATTGCAGGATAGGCCGAGGGGCTGAAGTCATAAAACACATCTCCCTGGAAGGTTCCGACGACGTATTTTATTGGGATAGTTTACAACACACAGTGAAAAAGATTTGCGGATCTCACCATGTGATATTCGCTTTCTCGCAGTAACCAGGGAGAGCGGAGGGCCTTATGACATGCTACTGTCCTGAGCCTTCGTAGTTTAAGGAAGACAAAAATGGGAGATATACATGCTGATGTGGATGCGCGACCTCGAAGAGACTATTTCATTGAAGTTTCTCTGCGACTAAGGGAAGTATATAAATCCCGGTGTGATCCACCAGATTTGCTGGCTGTATAAGCTGAATCGTTATTGAAAGGACTTTAAAGAATATGTGACCTCCAAGCGAAACAGGTTCGTCTTAATAAATTGTTGTACTTGGCTGTAATGCCAAGCAGGTTATAAATGAAAAAAAGTTGCGATAGCACTGCTATAGCAAGTCTACTGTTGAGACCCGGGTTAAAATACCATTGGAACGAGCGCATTTTCATTTATTCACTTTTGAGACCGGCGGCAACTTTCTCCACGAGCCAACAACGCCGACGACGGCAAAAACAACAAGGGGTTTTTCGCTCAATTGGGCACTCGAGGCATCCGTCGTACAAGAGGCCACAGGCGGTAGTAAAGTGTGACTGCAGAAGCGTACGCAGATATTTCTTGTCTTTCTCATACTTTTATCCCGGCAAAGAGATTGATGGGTTGGCTAAGTTGCCTAAAACTTCCTTTCAACGCAAACAATTTTGGCCGCCCGCAAACGTAAAATACAGTGGGAGCCAAAAGGGAACTTCTATCGCAGCGCGTATTTCTTTACGTATGACCCTCTGATTGATGAGCTGTCTTTTTTTATTCCTTAGGTTCGTAATAGCCAAGTCGCTTGCTCTTTTATTTGCGGTTCTGGTTTTACTATCCTGAGAATGGGCAAGAGCAAAAGTATACAAGGGGCCGACCGAGGTAGAGCTTTGCGTTCTTTGATGTCAAGCGCTACGTAGCAGCTGATCCGTCAATGACATGCACAGACCTTTCCCGGCTCCACGCGATTCAAGAGAGCCACATCGATCGATGGCCATGCCGGCGAAATGCCCCTCTGCTGTTGAACCTCCTATGCTTTTAAATTACTGCTACAAGTATTACAAGTATTACAAATATGCCGCCGTACAGCGCCCGCAACATGCTTTGGACACATTCACGGCCCTTCTCATACCCACTGGCATGGAGGTGTCAGCAACAAAAACAAATTACTTAGCTGTGCGCGGCAAAGCCACTAATCGTGAGCATTCGTTTAACTATCGCAGGGCAACCCATCTAGCCAGCTCCAGATGGTTGGATCCGCATACTAGGTATTCCGTTTCATGAAAACGGGGGAGCTCAAGAGTGGCTGAGACAGCTCAAGCCATTGTGGCGACGTATCCTACACATAATACGTCGCATCTCTGGCACTTTCGGTGGTGCTTCGCAAGATATCGCTCGACGCTTAGTACAGGTAGTGCTGGTATCTAGAGCGGTCTACGGCGCCATGTGTTACGATCTCACAAAGTACCAACTTCACCAGCTAGAGGTCTTGTATCGGGAGGCGCTGCGGGCTATTACTGGCCTGCCCCGTCACACTCGCGTCGAAGAGCTGTACCGTTATGCTGGTTTGCCCACGCTTGGGGATACCCTCTCTGCGCGCATAGCAGGCGCCAACGACCGTCGCCACTTGACACTGCAGGGACGCCGCCTGCTACGTTACAAGGCACAAGTGAAGTGCTTGCAGCAAAGCATGCTGAATGTTTTTCTGTAGATCGGCGTTCAAAGCACCGGCTATTACTGCTATTCTCGCTACTCATTCCTTCCTACCTCTTTGTTCGTTTCTTCACGCCTCGTTTATATTGTGCCATGTTAACTATTTCGAATGTGGCAAAAGAACTCCTGCTGGTTTTGCTTGTTGCTTTCATGAAAACTTTGTGGTGCAATAAAGCAAACAGAGTGTGTAAGCAATCAGAGTAACTAAGGCACTTGTGCTACATACATGCGTAGGTTTGTCCAGAGATGTCCATTGCTTCCTAGTAATAAAAAACCCTTGTAATAAAAATATTGGCGTTTAATTGGTGAATCATGGAGGCAGGATGACATGGGGTAAAAACAAAAGCCATGCCAATCTCTCGAACGTAAATCACCAGACACAAAAACTCTCTGCTAATAACTGCCATTCAAACGTTACTTCCTTCTTTCCCCCCTGTCCCAACAAACAAGCAAATCCTTCGACACATATGGTGTCGTGGAAATTGTGGACGACCATAGGTAACAGGCGGCATCAGAGTTTATCAGAAAGGCGAATTTCACATTTGTTTATGAATAAGCCTGGCGGCCGCGTTTCGTGTCCGTAATTTCCTGCCAACACTCGAATCCAGAATTGTCCAAATACATGAAATACATTAACTCCATGCTAGAGTGTTGGAGATAGAGAGGCAACACAGCCACCAAGACATAAATAGACATTGCGACAGAAGGAAAACACTTCAGCAAAATAAGCAAGCGCAGTTTGTGTGGGCGCTAGAACTGATTTTTTACAATAAGAAATCAGCGCAAGATATAAAAACTTGCACATGATAACAATGTAAAGGAAAAGAATTAACTCGGGCTCTGCCGTTCTCCAACGACTACACGTGAAACACAATGAAAGAACAGATGACTGATGCAACACACACGCACGCACACACACACACACACACACACACACACACGCACACACACACACGCACGCACGCACGCACGCACACGCACACGCACACGCACACGCGCACACGCACACACACACACGCACACGAGCACGCGCACGCACTCGCGCACATACACACACACACACACGCGCACGCACACGCGCGCACGCGCGCACGCACACGCACACGCACACGCACACGCACACGCGCACGCGCGCACGCGCACACCCACACGCGCGCACGCGCACTGGCACTCGCACTCGCACTCGCACTCGCACACGCGTGCGTGCTGGAAGTTAACAGCTGGGTACCGTGGCGGTAATTGCTTAGAACGGTAGCGTGGTGCTTTTCCGAGCTGCGAGTGCTCATCCCACCTAGCAAATGCTAATAAAAACTAATACAAGTGCCTCAGCAAACAACGAGGCACTTTTTTGTTTGTCCCACGTGATTTCCCTCCTCGACCCTCAATTTGATACCCCACATTTTTTAGCGCCACATCTCTCTGAATTTTAACCCAACCTGAGACTGAGTTCGCGATTTTCGATATTTTTCTTCGTATTATTTTTTTTTTATTTTTTTAGCATTTAGTTAGCTCAATTCTCTACATTTACGGTTTTATAATGATTACTGTTTGAACTTCCGTGACATCGGCATTATTGTGTAAATGCAGGGCGTTACATGATCCTGCCGGGGGGAGGCTGAGGGGGGTACTCGACAAAGAATGCTACGCATTAAAAAAGCAAAGGCATATTCATGAACGCCTCGCGCTTCAGAGATTCGCGGCGACAGTTCTCTTTGACACAAGACATTTTTTCAGGATGCAGAGCAAGAATGTACGGAACCGTAACCCTAAACAGCTTCCACATAGATGAACGGAGCAGTGAGCGCAAGTCCCCTCGCCCAATCTTGCTTGTTTCGACCCAGGGACGTAGCACACCATCAAGTCTGGGCCGCCTCTGTCATAAACACGAACACGGAGCCCAAATCAAGGGTTTGGCATTCATTATATACGTAGAATTGCTTGCAACCAGCGCTAGTCATCATGGGCAGCAGGTATAGCGGTATTAAATCTGCAACGAAAATTGTTTCCGACCTCACCGGAGCTACGGTGTCATGTCATGGCGAATGCAAGAGTTTGAGCTCACGAATTTGCACCCGTAATATTTTTACCACGCGTGAATTTGGAAGCACTGAATGCTAATGAAATCAGAGTCCATCGTAACCCGAGCAAATTCCTAGCACGAGAGAGTTGTGAGGCCATTTGAGTTGTGAAATATTTTGAGTTCTCAGCCCATTTTAAATTCTGAGTTCATTTTGAGTTTTGAGTACATTTTGAGTTTTGAGTCCATTTTGAGTTTGAGTACATTTTGAGTTTGAGTACATTTTAAGTTTTGAGTACATTTTGAGTTTGAGTACATTTTGAGTTCTGAGTACATTGTGAGTTTTGAGTCCATTTTGAGTTTGAGTACATTTTCAGTTTTGAGTCCATTTTGAGTTTGAGTACATTTTGAGTTCTGAGTACATTTTGAGTTTTGAGTCCATTTTGAGTTTTGAGTACATTTTGAGTTTGAGTACATTTTGAATTTTAGTACATTTTGAGTTTTGAGTCCAGTTTGAGTTTGAGTACCTTTTGAGTACATTTTGAGTTTTGAGTCCGAGTGAGTTTTCAGTTTAGCGCTTAATGTGAGTTTGAGTTTGCGTGAGCGCAGATGTGCTGCTCAGCATTGAGTCTGAGTTTGAATGAGTGGTGATTCGAAAAAAAAATTGTGAGAGAGTTTGAGTGAGCCGCGCCAACCTTGCTGAGGTATGTCTATGACGATTGTCAGGGTGGGACCAGTGACTCGCCGAGGCGAGGCGGAGAATGGTAGGAGCTGTGGGAATTCAACGGAAGAGGCCTTCACCCTGCACTGGGCCTGAGTAGGCTAATGATGATGATGCAAATATGTTTTGCTCATGGTATTGGTATGTTTTTTTTCGTTGTTTGATCTGTCTTTCGAAATATTGTTTCCATGACTGCTCACGGTACGGTCTGTTTATTGTTTTGTTTTTGCTTTCCTGGCGCAGGAGGTCCGCTTCGCAGTTTAGTTTCCACAAACACTATCCGTGCTAGTAATTCCCATGTTGCGTTCTCGGTTATAAATAGTTTTGAACAAAACCAGAAATAAAACATTATGTGTGTGTATGATTACCTACTCTTTTATTGAGGAAGAGGCGGTCTGAGGCCCAAGAAAATAAATGTTCCGTTTCTTCAGCTGAAAATCCGAATAAAAGCGCAGCAACCTTGGGGAGTGAGTAAGTGTGCCCCAGTAAGATGAAGCTGCCGAGAACAGTTGCCAAACTTTCGTATAGGGATCACCAAGAAGAATATTCTAGTCCATATTTTGACACATAGTTTCGTTCCATGCAGAACAAACGTATTTTTCAAGCTGCGTACAGTCGCCTTGGTGCTTCAGCTGCTTCACCCACTCAGGCGTGGTGCAATTCTCAACGCGGGAAGGCAAGCCATGTCAAAACCCAGGAACAAAGGACAAAGAGGGATGCGTCGGAAGGGTTTCCTATTGCGGAAGGGCAGTATACAACCTGCCCGCTTCGTCAGGAAGGATGCCTCAAGCCACGCATGCGGAACTGGGTTGTAAAAATAGGGAAGCCCGATTCGCCCGAGGATTGTGCTAGAGATCAACAGCACTGTTGGCGCTGAGTCATCGGTTCCAAGCCATGAAACTGTGCGGTAGCATGACATCATTGCAGGCGTGTGAATTACGATCAATAAAGCCGGGCTGTGCATCTCGCAGCGGGAGAGAAGATGCTTATTGAGCAAGAAAGGGTTGTATGTCTCGGCGGGCTCGCTCCACATTATGCAAGTGTACTGGGCCCGTAAGCAGGGAGTCGTACGCGCTGGCAGAGACAAATGTGTTATTGTTCTTACAAGGACAGACGCGAATGTGCCCTTTCCGGAGTCAATATTTTGACGCTAACCTTCTACATGGAGGGATTACTCTCAATGGCGCCATGACATAGATAACACTATGAACAGATTTCCTTTCCAGTTTCATCGCGCTGCACATGTTTCAAATAATAATAATGACTTGCTTGAAAGATGAATTTTTCATTTGTTTTAAATAAACCATGTCTCGGGAGGAGAGGCCAAACACAGATTAACTCTGCCTGACGGCGGCCTGATAACCCCGGTCATTGCAATATTGCACAGCCACGGTAGAAAAAAAACATGACAACTAGCTTTACAAAGGTGATGTAGAAAAAACAATAATATACATTTTTTGAAATAATATAGTAGAAATAACAGCAGGCGCACAACACAAATAATTGCAAACTACAAAGCGTAACGCTACACAACTCCACACTTAATTCCAAAGCTTAGCTTCACACTTAATTCCAATATCCTCATGATACTACTCGGCCAGTGATACGTTTTCAGGTACAGACAGTATTCGTGCAATTGATCCTCTGCTAGTGGGAAGATTACTGTATCTATTTAACTGGCCTACAGAGTACAGTTAGAGTCTCCTAGATGTAACAAAGTAGAATGAAAAACCCAGTAGGAGGACGTAAAAGGCAGATGTAGTGTGGTCTCAGTATGCATGTTCTGTAGTCGTTAACACCCCCAATCCTTTAGAGATTGTTAAGCAATTGTTTTGCTTGTCTGAGACATTCAAAATTTGCAGGGGTACCTATTCACTACTTTGCCGGGCATTTTTTAACGCCCAAAGCAGTCACCATTTAAGGAGCCATGAAGAGAAAACAACAGTTTGTTTTATTCGAAAGATTCGGTGTTTCATAGTACCCCAAGCGCTTTTCCGGAAGCAAATGATGCTTTATTCACTGAGAAATAAGGCAATTTAAGCCAAAATTTTCAATCTCCCGCTAAATTTGCACATTCCGTGACGTGAACCATGGCGTCATACGAGCCGGTCCATGAAACAGATACTTAGTATGCCGACTCCATATAGCACCCACACTGGGGAGTCAACCGAGACGGCGGCCATTTTAAAAATACTAGTAAAACCTAGTGCACCCGCAGCCCTAGTCAGGGAATCGTCTGATCCGGAGAACAAAGCTCTCGCCAAGGAGCTCGGGCTTGCATTTAACAACCTCACACCACTTAAACGCTCAATGCTTCTAAGTGCACGAGCGGCAAGAGTTGTGGGATACGCGGCGGACGGGAAAGCGACCATTCCGCGATAGCCACAACAGACGAACGCCCTGCCGTCGGCACCGCTGCCTCGTCAGCCCCGCCGCGACGGACGAATACAGACTGGTACGTATGTGCCGTATTTTTATTACGGTTAATAATAGCTCAATTTCAGTAGCAGTATCGCTTATGCCAGTTTGCCGGTGTCGTGTATGGAAAGCCGTTCGCGCGAGCTCTCTGCTTCGACCAGAAAGATACGAGCGTCAATGCTCGGTGTTTACGGAATTTTTTGCCCCAAGGTCAGAGCGCTTTGCCGGCGATCTGACGAAGTCGGCGACAAGCGCCAGCATGTCCCAGGAGTGAGCTAACGTAAGGGTCCCTGCCGTAATCACTTCCTCGGAAATGAAGCGAGCACACTCGTACTTCCTTTAGCTCTCTTTCTCCTCCGTTTGCAAAGTTCACAAAACGTAGCCACTTGCTTCGCCGAGGTTCGTCGTTGGGCAGCACATGAAAGGAGATCTTCTCACCGGGGATGTCGCACTCCCTCGACGATTTTCCCGTACTACATGGGCATTTCAAAACGTAGCAACGAAATTTCATTGTAAAGTACTCGAACAAACTGAAGTTTTCAGTGGTTGTAAACTGGAAACGAGCTCCTAACAATAGCAGCAAGCGAACACCATTCCGAAACTCCGACGACTGTCACTATCTCGTCGCTGCTTGCTGTTCCTTACTCTCCTCGTTTCTATTTTTACCTTTGCTGGTTGGCGATATGACGGCCAACCTCCTGTGAAGGGATTACGATACCAAGCAAGGTCGCGGCTGTGCGTGCTGGGACGGTTCGTTGGCCCCTAAGAGCCTCGAACCCGAAAATTCGTCTGCGCGACGGCGAGATGTCGAGCTCGGCCGGCGGTAGTTTCGTACGCATTGGCGCACACGCTTGCGTGTTCGTTCGGAACTTCAACCGTTTACTCCACCGTTCTTTGTCATAAAAAGAATTTGCAGTATGTTTCACGGGCATTTAGCTCGCTATGCAAACTGTAAGCTCTGCCTAACATGCGTTTGCTTTTGCCGGCCTCCGCCAATCGCAGAGTATTCTCGAGTGCCATCATAGGTTCTGTTGCGGGAAATGAGCTGGTGGGTCGCATGACCATTCCCGTTTTTCCTAATTATGTAGCTTACTTGAGCGAAGTTTGCGTTATAAGTGGTGTCGTTATGGTTCTAACGAGGCAATCTTTCGAATGAACCAAACTTGTGTTTTCTCTTCATGGCTCCTTTAACTGTGCTACTTTGAGCTACATGAGCTACTTATATATAAACCAGTTCCATAGAAGCAAATTGGGTGTTCATTTCACAGTACGCATGGCATACCAGACACCGAGGCACCCACGGAAACGAGGTACGCAGAAATGGCGCTTAGGATGGTCGGTGTCCACAGCAGCGCTAGACCGATCGTATTTATGAATTTCCATTATATTTCAGTTTCCGCGCGCTCTCAGCCGTCCCCAGAAATGCGCGACATTCAGCCATCTCCCCCAACTGTTTTGCATACAGAGAACGCCATACTACTGTGGCACAGTGAATAGCGGGTTTACTTGCCGATGAAGAAGTTCGAGGTTCACAACTAGCCATTCGAACGAGGCTTTATTTTCAAGGTTCGAGATCGTCCGCAAGCTCAGGAGTGCGGCAACCTTATAAGATGTGTGAAGGCGAACAAAAAGGCCAAATTGCTTGCAGATGTATGGTTCGGAAGGAACCTCAGACTAACGCGTAAGACCTGAAGGTAGCGAAGCTCTACGCAACCTATGCGGCCATAACAATATCTACCATTGCAGCCAATTTGCTGCTTTTTCGCTGCCGCAAGGACCTTTACTCCATACTTGTTGCAATATACTTCGTTCGCCCGCATATTCCGCATGCTCTCCACCAACAATGCCGGCTGTTCAGCGAATTCTCTTCTACGGGTATACAAAGCGCTTTGCGTTGGCCTGATGAGTTACAGCATCCCTGCTTTGGTCCCTCTATCAAAAGGAACTGTTAAAGCGCTAGAGAGCATGCAAGCACAAGTCCTGCGGGTCTGCATTGGCGTTCCAAAGACAACCTCTACCATCGGAACGCAAACAGAATGCAGGCAGCTTTCACCACTCGCTCTAAGCACGCAGGAGTTGCTTCGTGCGCGTCTGCGGATTGTGGCAAAACAGCTGAGCCATCCTCTAGCGACAAGCTGGGCCGAAGAAGCGCGTGAATTTCTGCCGGAGGTGTATCAAGAGCCTTCTCCTCCTGAGCACCCGCCCTGGATGTTCCTGCTCATACCAGTCACGACTACTTTGCCCAGTATCACGAGGAAGGAGTATATTCCGGCTCCCGCACGAATGTTCTTCGCCCAGGACTACATGTCGCGGATATACAGAGACCACACTCATGTGTACAGTGCTCACGGATTGAAACGCGACACTGCGAGCGCGTGGCCTGCAGTACATGCAGCGCCCTCCGTGGACGCCCGTGAAAGCTAGGTGTTGCACTATGGTATACTACGAGGATTAGAGCGTTTTGACCGTAGGCTTGCTGCTTCTGGTTGCCAATAAGCGGGGCTGTAGTTCCCAGCAGCGACAGCGGTGCGCTGCGAGCATGGAGCGCAGGAGCGCGTTTGTGCGCCCGTGGTCGGCGCAGCCACATCGTCTGCTCGCGCGCTCTTCTTACGCGTGCCCTTCCGATGCGAACATGTGCATGCAAGGCAAGGTCACGCTTATCTGAAGAAAACGAGCGTCTGCACAAAGGAACAGACAAATTTATTTTATGATATAAACTAAAAAAAGAGGAGTGCCGACGAAGTACAAATGCACCGCACCGCACGTGCCTGCAAAGGCGTATTTCCTTTTTTTAAATGCAGAGCATTTCAGTAACTCACGATGTCACCCACGTTGGCGTCCGTAGTCCGCATCGCCCCCCCTACACTATATGAAAAAATAATACTTACCGGCGCCAGGTTTCGATCCAACGACTCTGCGGGCGGAACGCAAGGTACATGGTACTCTACCCACTGCACCACAAAGCCGACAGAGAACGGAAGGTTACGAACACGCCTTATATCCTTGACTCATTCAACCGTCGGCCACAGGTGCGTCCTCTCCCCCGCGTCCTCCTCGCCTTCTCTCCGCTCGCAACGCCCTCTCTCGCCGCGTTCGGTTCGGGCGCACAACAGGTGGGGACGTGCGCAACACCCTCTCTCGCCGCGTTGGGTTCGCGCTGATCAACAGTCGGTTCGCGCGCAATAACAGGTGGGGGCGCTCGCATCGCGCTCTCTCGCCGCGGTTGGTTTGCGCTTAAACCACATATGTCGTTCGCGCGTGCTCCGGTCGCTAAAATCTGTGGCGTGACCGTGACGTCAACATCACGCGTTCGTGTGGTGGCGCGATTTTGGCGCTATAACACTCTCTCGCGAGGGGCATTGGATTGGATTCGATTCGATTGGCTTGGCTTGGCTTGGCTTGGCTTGAATTGGATTGGTATGGATTTGGATTGGATTGGATTAAAGTGGATTGTGTTGGATTGTGTTGCGTCATAGCCGCGCCACGTCGCGTCATAGCCGCTCCACGTTTCATCATAGCCGCGGCAGGGGGTTCACGGCACGTTTCACGTTTCACCAGCGACTTCATCGACAATGTCTACGCTGGAAGACAACAATTACAACAACCAATACGTAATCCATACGACTTGCAGGCGCGCCCCCCGCGCAAATGCTCTGGATTTGATCGTGCCCCTCGCGAGGGGGATGTTTTTTTTTGCTCGCCCTTGAACGAAAGTTGGAGAGACGACGCTGCGAGGTTTGAATTTATCCTCTCTTTGGGGTTTTCTCAGGACTTCTCGGGACTTCGGCACTTCGGTACTTCTGGGGGAGTTCTGGTGATGTGGGGCTGGCTGAGACGCTCTGGGGAGGGGGGGCGGGCTTTTTTAAGGATGATCAGAGAAAACATTTTGAAATGTTCTGTGATTTGTTTCTTATCACGCTATCTTGGGAGTGAAAACTACCAGTATGTAAAATATGCTTACATATATTGGTTCCACTAAGTTCCTGAGAGGTTTAAAGAATGAGTATTGCGGAGAAGCTTCAAGCATTGCGGGAAAGCACCTGTCGGTCGGCCCTGGAAAAAGCCGCATGTTTAGTTTACATCCTGGAATAAAGTTTGCTGTTCCTTCTTACAGAACTTTCTTTTATTCAGATGGGCCTGACTGTGCATTACATAAACATTACTGCGCGGCAGTGGAAGGGCACGCGTAACAAGAGCGCGAGCACACGATGTCGCGAAATGGCTGCGCCCAGAGCCGGGCAGCAGAGCCGCGCAGAGCCGGGCAGAGCCGGGCAACCGTCGGCGCACAAACGCGTTCCAGCTCTCCAGGCTCGCAGCACCCCGATGTCGCTGCGGGGAACCACAGTCCCGCACATTGGCAACCGGAAGCAGTTAGCCTACGGTCACCACGCTCTCATCCTCGCGGTACACCACAATGCAACACCTAGCTTCAGCGGGCGTCCACGAGCGGCACTGCGTGTACCGGCGGCCACGCGCTCACAGGGTCGCGTTTCACTCCGTGAGCACTGCACATTGATGGGTTGGTGTCATCAACACCATCCACTATCGGGGTGTGGATACCGTCATCCCGTACTACCTTCAGTGCCATGCTCAGTCAGAGAACGTCAACTACGGCTACCGAACTTTCAGCTCTGAGGTTGGCTTTCGCTCATATTTTCAAGGAACCCGCTCGAGAGTGGGCCATTTTCACAGACTCAAGGGCTGCCCTTCAATGTCTAGCGTCTTCTCAAAAAGACCAGCTTGTGTCTGACATACACGCTTTACATCTGCAAGCTCTACAAGCGCACCATCACATTGCAGTTCAGTGGATTCCAGCCCATTGTGGGATAACTGGCAATGTAAAGGCGGACATTGCTGCATCCGCTGCGCATAAGCATCATGCATCGGCAATAGCTTTACCATTCTCCAGGAAAGATGCATCTATACTTGCATCCAGCGTGGCATAGAACATGCAGCGCGCAGCCTGGGATGACCTATCACGTCATTACGCGCCGCTATCTTTCATCGATCCCAACTGCAAATTTAAAATGCCATCGGGACTCTCCAAGCGGGTAGCAGCAATTCTACATCGCATGTGGGTGAGTTTCTCATACACGCGCAACTTCCTCTTCAAGATAAAACAGGCTACGTCACCACTCTGCCCACACTGTGATGTGCGAGAAACCCTGCAGCACCTGCTCTGTGAATGTGCTCGATTCAGCGCTCAAAGAGTATCCCTCGCAGTGGTTTCGGGACTGCCGTTTTCCGTGGACATGCAGCTAAAGAATGTTTTAGGACTATGGGCTTGTCCTAAAAGTGCTTTACGGGCTTCCAAAGCTGTGATAGAGTACCTGCAATACACAGGTCTAGACCTGTCACTGTGAATAACTCGCCGTATCTGTACGCATCAACTTCTTGAACATCATCGCCATCACCTTCATGACGTCATAAACTGGCGCAGCAAGTTAGGCATTTTAGCCGAGCTAACATCGCCAGACTTCATTAAAGATCGCTCTCTCTCTCTATCTCTATAATTATGACCTCCTTTCATATTTTTATGTGTTCATCATTGGACATCACCTTAGAGGGGCGTACTAGATATGACGTGTCTTTCTCGTTCCCATCAGTCTTTTCACAATAATGGGCGAGCAAGTGTGGCCACGATTACGGTGAACGCTGGAGTTTCTTTTTTTTTTTGGGGGGGGGGGGGGGTAATCTTGGCCAATCTCCTTCAGTGGTTATGCTTGGCTTGACAAACCTGCTCCGGGGATGCTGGGCGGTCGTCGCGAAGCACGTACGAGCGCTGGGCATTTTCTAGGTTTTTCTAGCAGCCGTACGGTAGCCGCACATTTGGCCAATCTCCATAAGTGGGTATATTTAGCACGACAAACGTGCGCCAGAGACGATGGCAGGTCGCCGCGAGGCACGCACCCATGAGTGCTCGGCATTTTCTCGGTTTTTTAAACTTTCGGGCGGTTGCCTCAATCTTGGCCAAAATCGCTATGTGGGTATGCTTGGCTTGACAAAAGCGCGCCGGTGACGCCCGGGAATCGCCGCAAGACATGCAAACACTAGCGCTAGGCATTTTCTTGGTTTTCTTAACTGCCCCGTGCTCACATGCGCGCGCTCGGCAATTTCTTCGTTTTTTAACTTCGGACACAAAAAATTACGATTTGCTAAACAGTTTCGCTGGTACAAAATTGGCCGTGTGTCTGTCTACTTCGCCGAGAGTCGCCGAAAGACGATAGTCCTCTGGCGCCTCTGCCGAGTAAATTCCTTCATTCTTTTTCCCACTCAAATCTCATGCGGTTTCGGTCCCATCTCGCTCCTCCCCAGATAAACACGCTATAGGTTCGCCCAAGTAAATTTAAATTTATCGCGCTCAACTGCTCCACGCTGGCAGCGTCCATGCTAGTGCCGCCGTACGACGGACATTCGCGTGCATCCAGGCGCCGACGTTACAGTACCTCCACGCTACACCATGCCCGTTCCACGCGCCATCTAGTGCAACCTATCGTTACTGCTGGCCCCGCGCGCAGCCGGTTTTGTATTTTCTGGGCGTAATTTTTATGTAATCCCTTATCCATGTATTTTTACTAAAGGAACCGTGCAAATTATTACATTTTTTTTTATTTCAACATACTGAAGGCCCCTCAGGGCCCATGCAGGTATAGTTACAAGGAATTCAAGTTGCCAACTTAGAGATGACGTAGGTATTCAACAGGCAAGAGAGAAGAGAAATTGAAAAATGCACATCAACAGAAGCACTACAAAAGCCTTAATCAAAATAAATGCAATGTAACCGGTAAGTCGAAGAAAAAATTATATAATCACAAAACATGCAGTTTTCGCTGTTTATTACGCGTTAAAATTCTGGGTATTTGATGGCTCTTGCAAAGCACACATAGGATGTGCTGTTGACGGTGTCCGGCGGTAGTTTGTTCCACAGTGCACTGGCGGATGGAAACAAGGAGTACTTATGTGTGTGCATGTTTTGTATTGGAATTCCTGATAGTCTTATAACGATTTGTCCGGGAAGGATGCCTGAAGGGAGCTTGGAGGTAGTTAGATCGCGATGTTTTATTCTGGTCATGGAAGAGAAAATTAAGAAACTTTACTGTGGACACCATTCTTTAGTCTCATACAGTTCGGAGGTCTTCCCGTTTTCGGAGATCAGAAACACTAGTAAGCCTAAGGTAGGAGAAGATTAAACGTAAAGCCAAGATCTGTACCCGTTCAAGTATGGATATAAATATTTTAGGGGGGGGGGGGGGGGGAAGGGGGTTTCAAATTATGTCGGCATACTCTAGAGTTGGCTGAATCAGAGATTGATAGGTATTACGTTTAAAGCTTTTAGAGCTTTTAGACCTAAAGCCTTACTACCTATGTTGTCAATATGGCTTTCCCATGATATATTGCTAGAAAAGTGATACAAAAATATGTTATTTGGCGAACCTTGAACACTTCAGGACACTCAAACTAATATTAGAAGTTTAAAGGAGTTTTGGTATTAGTGAAACTGATACTGAAAGTTCGGGTTTTATTTAGTTTCATACCCGAGTTTTCGTACCATTCCGGAATAGGAGTTAATGATTTGTTAGCATTTATGTGACCTTGTATGCTTTTAACTGCTGTATACATCACACGAGCATCTGCGTGCACTCCGTTGTAAAAGATGAGTCAACGGAGAATTGTATGTCATCGATATTAATAAAAATAAAATTGGGGTAAAGACTGAGGCTTGCGGCACACCAAACATACACCCAAAGGACACAAGATGTGTTCATTTTGGGCAACAGATTGTTGTCGGTCTTTTAACTAGGTCTGAATCCATGTCAACACGAGTCAACACGCTCAACACGTAATGCATATAGTTTTGTTATGCGATCCTGATGGGAAACGACATAATAGGCTTTCGAGAAATCTAAGAAGATTGCATCTAACTGCCATCTTTCCTATGTGAGTTGGCAATATCGTTAGTAAATTCAGCAAGTTGGGTAACTGTTGACAGACAAGCTCTAAAACCGTTTTGACGCTTGTAAACCAATGCATTAGACTCTTAATGGGTCACATTTTCTTTGAAGATAATTTGTTGAAGCATTTTCCAGCATGTGTGAGTCAAAGAATTTGGACTATAACTTAAAATATTGTTTAGAGCCTCATCTGCGAACCGGTTTATTTTGCGCATCGCTGATCACCAGGAATTGTGGATATGCCAAGTGTTAATAGGGGCTGTGCAAATATTGTACCGGCATTTTGCAATCCACCCAGCGTAGGTATTTTGAAATCCACTCAACAAAGCTATTTGTTGCGCAATGAGGGCAAGGTGATTTTTTTTTAAACCGAGCTTACTTAAAAGGCTAAGGACACATTCCTCGCTGATATTCATTCCAGGTGTAGGGTTATTAAGGATATAAGGTTTTATGGTTACCTGGGAACAATAACGGGTTAATACTAATTTAAAAAAGTTATTCAACTTTTCTGCTATAGTTAACGGATCACCCACCGTAGCATTCGCGGTTTTATTTCAAGGAGTGAGGTTTTTTTTCACATATAGGTAACCACAAAACTTATGTGGATCATTGCGCATAATCGAAAGCAGCGTGGCCGTGAAGAAATGCGTCTTCGCCGCGCGTACTCTATCTTGTATCTCAGTGGTAAAGATTCCCAGCTAACGTTTGTCCCCCGTGTTTGCGTCGCCTTTTAATCTTTCTTTTTAGATAAGCAAGTGCATTTATGTATTGAAGTGTTGCCTCAGATATGCGTAATCTTTTGTTTTTGCTGAACAATTTTAACAAGTATGAACATTGCCACCAGACTTGTATGTTTAGATATTGCTGTGGGTGCATAAACGTATCGTTCAACTTCTGTATTAACTTTGCCCAAGTGGCTGAATCGAGGGACACACAGACATAAAATACAGGTAGACGAAAACTTCAGCGTTCAAGCAGCCCAAGAAAGACCATAATCTTCAAAACCGGAAACTGTTCCCCGTACAGCCTAATAACGTTTACTATCAGCTCATGGCCTGCTGGTACTTACATCAGTACATGACAATAAAAGCTTCAGTACTTTTCTGCCCAGCTCAGTTTAAAGTATGCATGTTGGGAATCCCCTCCTTCAGAGAAATGAAAAACGCAGGTCGACCATACACACGGCAAAGTGGCCGCCGCAAAGCTGGATTCCTATGTCGACTGATTTCACGTAGTTTCATTGCAGATGTTTTTCCTGGCTAATTATTCCACTACAGCCGCAGAGCTCGACGTCATGCATACATGTAAGGAACACGAAGCTCGCTGGCGCTACTTCGATGAAAAACCCGTTGGTGACCCATGCCCGGATTTGGTTCGTTCCAAAATGTATTGTAGCCTTCCTTGAAAAAAAGCGTCTTGCACGGACCACTCCCTCGCAGTGCCGGCAAGCTTGCTCTTGGACGAAGTTAGGAATGCAGCTCTGGTCTTTTGTGTGTGTTGAGGCCAAACTCGTGTGGCGTTTCAATGGAATGTCTTTAATCGATAGTGGAAAGGGCACTATTCCTAGTCGGCATAATGCCAGCATAATGCCGAAATGCCTGCACGCGCTCGTCGGTTCGCGGGTTCCTGCTGTCACCAAATTTCATCTGCAAATAAACGTAGGCTGTGGCACGCAGCCACTTCGGCGCCTACCACACCTTTCAAGGATTTGCTTGTCAATACCCTTCCATATCTTCGTCGCACCCTCCCCGTTTTGAACCTTTTACTCCACCGCTTCCCTCTCTTTCTCTGGCACTTTCTTCCCTCCTACATTGCTTGTTGCTGTCCCTTTGATCTAAAGTGACTCGTTTTCCACGACGCCCTTTCTCCAATACACACCTTTCCTCTTGCAACAGTTGCGAGGACTTCCTCGTCAAAAATATCTCACGTAACACTGCTTACGGATACACAAACTAGATTTGTTTATTGTCCAGCTTCTTCTGCCACATCAATACTGGAAAGCCCACGTGGCTGTACACGTAAGTGAACAGCTTGCAGTGTGAGCGTTTTCACTTTACGGGAACGCATCAAGGCTATCCGTAGGCAAAGTCGAGTCTGGACGCATTGTTGAGAAAAATGTATCAGTGATTAGATATATGCCGCTATTTGGAGCACCATAACACCAAAGTGTCAAGAAATTTAAAACGATATTCATCTAAAACATTCCGTACCCAATTCTAATACGAACCCACGAGTGTGTAACTTGATAGCGATGATTCTATTACACGAAAACACGAAAAGACACACTGGCCGATAAGATTTTATTGGGCGATAAAATGCAAGTTGTTGCCTTAAATATTGTTTCATTTTTAACACCTGCGTGCCAAAATGAGCCAATATATCTCCGTCAATGACAACCCATGCTGGAAATGTAGTTATGCACGGTGTTCATTTGCTAGTGACTTGCTCTTCCAGCAGTCGAACAATTTTTGGTCCTTTGTTATCCGTGCTGCGAGAAACCACTGGCGTCGTCTGTGAACCGGTAGATGAGCGTAACATGTGCACCAATCTTGCCGCAGTAAAATCTCTTCTTCCGCAATAGCGATGATAGAAACGAAGTATACCTGTTGACATTTCTTGGCACACAAGACGCTTTGGGAACATTTGGGATAAAACACAAGTACATAGCTAAGTCCCGCAGTATTTCTTAAAATAAAATATGTTTTGACTATGGTCTTGTAAAAATAAGCTAGATAAACCCCATCTGTTTGAAAGAATTCGCTTCCTGCTAGACTAGAAGGGCACTTGGCGTCGCGCTATTACAAAAGACGGTGGCTTCTAAGTTAAATTACTAAAAAGCGTACAGGCGGGCGAATGACTATAAGATGACGCGTAGAGAGACCTAAAATGGCTATTACAAGAAAATTCCCCCCAAAATAGCTTTGGCTAATTTTCTCCAGTGTCGAGGCTGATACGTGTAGAGCTAGGTTTGGCAGGGGAAATCGAAGCATTATTCATCAAGCATAAATAATATTTTGACAGACTGGCACTGTTTCGAATGCGGTACATCGAGAAGCCTTAACTCCGCTTCGAAGAAAACGGCGTTCCTACTGTGAACCAGAAACGAGAGCTACGAATTCGGCTGTTAATATTGGGCTGATGTTCCTAAATGTGTTTCGTCCAGTTAATGGCAACATTCACATGCGTCTAAGTGAGAAGGATTGCATGCTGTAGTAACGACCTCGATGAGTTGCTACAGCATTGACACGGAATTTCCAGACCCAGAAGACACAGAAGCCGAAAGAGGAGGTACTTGCAGATAGATAGACATAGTACTTTCTGGAAAGCACATTCACTCGCTGTTCTGTGCGCTTGCTGTAGCGTCAAACAATCTGGCGGCATTGATCGTGATACCAAATACAATCAACGTAAAGGTACAAAGTGCGATAGACATGTGTCCACATTCCTGCACCCGATAAATCAGGAAGCAAAGCACGATAAAAGCTAGAAATTGGCTGTAAGCAAAAGTTGCAAAAAAAACAACAACCGCGCAAACACAGGAAGGTTATTTCTTTATTTCCTAAGCATACTTATAATGCGCCGTTACGGAACTGGGTACATCCTGCGCTTGTTCCACCAATTCGCCATTAGACCTCGGATTCGGAAACACTCACTGCCGGACACAGGGCAGTTTTAAGGAATGCACTTTAGATAAAATGAGCAAATAACGAACAATACAAAATATTGCTTCAGAACAAAAATGCACTACCAGGAGTTTGTCCTCCCCCAGAATGTGACGGCCTGCAAGGCGAAGAAACAAGTGGAATGTTCCCTGCGCTGATTGAAACCTCGGCCTATAAAAGTTTATTTTTGTCTGAATACTTTTTTATCTTCACGAGCTTCCGTGTAGTCGATCTTGTGAGATTGAATGGTGGACAAATGTAGAAGAAGAAACAAAAAGGCCACAAAGAAAGCTGCTACGAGGACAGAGCACCGATAGGGGCTTCCTCTGAAATGTTGGGAGTCGTGCACGCTATCAGGTATCCTTCTTCGCCACCGACCCGAAAGGAACCATTTCTGAAAATAGGAACACGGTCATGATTACTGTCCAGCTATTACATGGACCTTCTCCCACAGACTCGAAATCGCAGAAATAACTTTCCGAGTATCCGTTTTCAGTTGATTTCTTTTTTTGAGTGTGAAGAAGAAAGCTTCCCGCGGATTTCCAGACTTGACACCCCTGCAGTGGTTTCTAGTGTCCCATTGCGACATCAAGCCCACCAGACTAGCAAGTGCAACCCAGGACATTCAAAGCAGATTCGCAAGAGATTGCAAGATACCACACCAGTTTGTGTACTCGGCGCGCTCAACATGCTAATACGCTCGGGGGACGTAATAGGTAATAAGGTCTATATGCTAACACGGCACTAAATCCGCACGTAGTACATAAATAGATCGCACATCCAACGCTGCCCGTAAAAATAAACAAGAATAATAACCCCCTTTCTTAGCATTAGGATTTGTGGGAAGTGAGTCTTTGTTAAAGAAAAGTGTCATCGCTTCTTCTTTCCTTCGTGCTTTGAAAACAACAGCGTGCTTTGATGCGCCTCCAAATAAGATATACGTGTGCCCTGTTTCATTAATAGCGGGTGGATACAGACGTTCTTTAAGAGTTGCAGAAATGCTCTCTGTTAAATGTGGATGCTCTTCTTGAGACAAGGTCAATGCAGAGCAAAGTTGCTTTGGAGTAATTAACCAGGGATAGCCAGGCCAATCAACGTCGGTTTATGCGGAATGACTCTGGCGAACGATCTCTTACCGCCGATGATGTTTACGCGCATGAGCTAAAACCTGTTTCGAGGCTCCAGACTAATTGTCGGGTAGTTTTTCATTGTGGCTTTTTGCTGATTCTTGAGGTAGCCTAACAGAGATCTCAGTATATATTGGAAGCACATCCCAGAAGTCCTAATATGTAAATAGGTATAATTTGGTCAGGAATACCGTTGCAGAATATGAAGACTATCAAAACAGGATACCTTAGCCTTAGCGAAGGAGCTTGTTTCCAAAAAATGAGTCGACATTTAGTCTTTTTAAGGAAAATAATATAATAAGTGATCTCTTCCAGAAAACTGCTACCAAAGAGATCCTGATCAGCAAAAGAGACTGCTGGAGTGGATTTCATTTCGGATAAAGACTCAAAAACGTGCGGCGTCATTTAAAATTAGCGCTCAAGACTTGTGCGGCTCTCCTCTTGGCCAGATCACGAACCCTAACTGCGACAATTGGAGTTCGCTGGAAACCGCTGAATTCGTTTTTCTAGACTGGTTGGCACATAGCGAAGACAAAACTTAGCTTCTTGCGCAGATAATCGACCACCTCCACGACGGCCATGTAACTGTAAGTGCACCGCTGGAGCGTGGTTGTCTCCGGTGTGTTAGGCGGTGGGCTCCCTTAGTCTTATTCAATCATATGCAATATAGAAAAGGGGCTTGCACACTTTATAAATTTTGGTCGTAATAGCCTTACTAGCTACTCTGGACTTTTCGCGTGACACGCTCAAAACTGAATGTTACCACCTTTTTGTTAACTCGTCCTTTATTTGTTCATAGTTCTCGCTGACCTTCTGTACGTCTTCTACTGAAGTAGTAGGGCATGGGGTTGTAAGCATCGGGTCACGACCATTTGATCAGGATGACATGATTACAAGACAATGAATCTACTGCGATCAAGCCGCCACAGCATAGGTATCAAGGGTCAGCATGGTGCCAGGCGTCAGCAGGGCGTCAGCATGTTGCCACGGAACAGTCGTTTGGAGATTATGTCCGAAGTATGTGCCGAGTCAGAATAAATTTTATTGTCGGTGAATTCTCCCGCTTCGCGAGGGACGGCCAATGCCTCACCATCTCTAAAGGGTACTCAGCAACCGTACCGAGGGTACTGGTGCGCCATTGCTATATTCTTTACTCGTTCTGCAGTCCACAAGGCAATACTCCAAGTTCAAAAAAAAATCACTCGAACCACGTTCCCCGGAACTTACCCTCAACAAGAATGTTTGGCGCCACGTTTCGAGTAAAGTAATATGTTACCCTCCCTCTTGTTAGATGCAACGCATTTCTTTGACCCGCCTTGTCCCTCCGGCGTAGTCCGGCGGCGTCCGCATCCCTCCCCCATTCTCCTCGCCACGCCAGCTGCGCGCGAGCGCCGCTCTCACCGCAGCGTTATCTGCGTGTTAGCGCTCGGCTGCGTTCGCTCCGTCGCCGTGACAGCTGTGCGTGGGTGTGGGTTAACACATGCGTATGCGCTGCTCTGCGCTGCTCTCTCTCATTCCCCTCACCGTACATATAAACGCGGTAACTGCGCCGCTCCGCTCAGTCGTTCCGCCGGCGCTCCTCCGATGACATCCTCCGGTGACCGCCGGTGATTTGAAATGGAGACTAACAGGCCTGATATCGCGATGGTCGGCGCAACCTTAAAATTTACACCATCTTCCCGCGACGGGAACCATGGGGTAGATGCGATGCATTCAGGCTGAACATGCTGCGTAAATAGGACACACAACAACAGCAATCCACACGCTAACATAACGGGAACGCAACGGTAACCCCCGATGCGTCGCATCTACCCCATGGTTCCCCTCGCGGGAAGATGGTGTACATTTTTTATCCTTTCTCTTAAGCCCTATTTATTCTAAGCCTTACTTCCTTTTTGCCTCGCCCCCCCCCCCCCCCCCCCCCCCCCGTCGCACAGTGGACACTTACAACACAACATGGTGTTCCATTAGTTTGCTTTCCTCTAACAGAAAACGTGTCTCTCACACTCGGTTTCTCTCTCTCTTCAGGCCTATCGGCTTTTTGTGTTGTCATTCTTTCCATGGTTTTATTGGTTACATACAGTAAGCACTGCTGGATCAGCCCGATGTAAGCGACCGTGCGACGGACACCTTCCAACTTGAGTGTATTGGTGGCGAAATATAAATTATCTCTAAGGTTATGAACTGGGAGGTTGGTAAGTACAAAGCCCTGAATCACTCAGTCATATCACGAACCTAGGATACCGGCCTCCCCTCGGCTTAACCGCCCACTGCACACCAACATTTTGCGATCAACAGATAGCCGCCTTTACATTTTGTATTATAAATGGGATGAAGTACAACATGGATGAAGTACATGGTCGATGAAGTACAAGGGGTGATAACGTTGGGGAGTGTTCACTAACCGTCACACATAAACTATGGTGTACTAACCACATTGAATTACAAATAATATATAGTGCTTTTACGATCCTCGCCTCGCACTCTGTTGCTACGGCACTAGTCTTTTGTTTGTGATGAGGTAGGTTAGGTGTGCTGTCAGTGGACATCTATCTGTTCAGGTTGATGGCGGGTGAAGAAATGAGGGCGTATGGGAAAGATCAGGCGCAGATGTCTTCGCCTGTTCCAAATTCGGCTTTAGTTCATCCTCATTGTACGCACCTTGGCGTATCTCAGTCCAAGTTTAGTTCAATCAGTAGCTTAAAAATGTAATAAATTTGCAGGCTTTATATTATTATCAACGTGACAACGCGATGCTGGAAGGAAAACACAAAATTTAGGAAGAGAATGAGCCGCATCTTTTGATCCGAACAACAGCGGCCTCATAATTGCGGCCCTTTGAGAGACCGTAGCCTTTTGTTTCCCACCTTAGCAATGTGAAGGCCTGAACTAGGAGCGAGATGTCGTCCCATAGCGGGTACAAGCCCGGTAGTTCCTATGCGCTTCCAGCGACATCTACTGCTTCGCTTGGAGCACTCCTCCTATTCTGTTATGCAACTGCTAAAATAGCTCCGCCATTTTGGCTCTGTATCCTAGCGGTAGAGCTGTAACTTCAGGAACGAACTCCTCGGATTCGAGCCACAGCAGTGGCAATGGCTTTTGCCAGGGTCCACCAAGATCTGACTAACGTTGTTATATCCGTCACGGAAATGACGTCGCAAGAAAAACTTCGACTGGCGCGGCTGTGCCGGGATTTGAACCATTAACTCTTTCACCGCAAAGGGAGGTACGAAACGCGCTCCCGACTGCGCTGTGAGCAGACGCGTAAACAGGACGACAAATGAGCGTGATATTATTTCCTTCTGATGGTGATGCCGTCTAGGAGAGGCGAAGCGAGGTAGTGCGTTTTGACGCTAATGAGCACCGACACTTGCCGCCTCGATGCCAGCGCCTACGTGTACGGGAGATGCTGAGCAGCGTAACCTGCGGAGAAGTATGTAAGGCAACGACCAAGGAGTAAGATCGACGCCGAATTGCGAATGTGGCTCTCGTGGCACGATCTGCTGCTCCTTTTGCACCAGCGCAGCGTGTGTTCACCAACGATTCGCTGACAACCCATTTGGTTTCGGTCGCACGGACGGTTTGCGAGCGCCTGTGGCTTAAGTCGGATTTACGCAATGCTCCGGCGCGTGCAGTTCAGTGTGTAGCGTTGACGTGTATAACGGTGCCGTACCGACGAAATATAAATACCGATGTGCAAGTTCATATCGATGCACAAAAACATTCAACTGCTGCTGTGAAGGAACTTTTTACTTTCTTGTTTTACCCGTTCCTATAAAAGAGTGATCAACCACATTTTTTATATTTTAAAACGTTCTCTACGCTTAATTCTGAGCATTGTTTTCGTAGATAAACGTGGTTTAATATTTTTTAGATCGCTTTAGAGGGAGGCGGTAGCGTGCAATTATGTTTAATTAACATTTTTTCATTGTTCAGGAAGGACCATGCTAGAACATACCTCGTGATCGAATAGCGCAAACAAGAAGACGGACCCATTTCTCGCTGCTTGTTCGAGGCGTAACATCAAATCTTTTTCAAGTAGAACGGTATTAGCTTCAGCGCCATAGGTCAGTGATATGCTTAGTTCAATATAAACCAAAGTGCTTCGACCTTCTGCTTCTGTATTTATTATTATGCGCAATTAGAATTTCCTTTTGTGAACAAAATGAACCCCTCAAAAGTAACTTCCCTCAGCCAAAAGAGGTAGAATTGAGACGATCATAAACAGCACATAGCGCTACAGAATCAAATTACTTCCCTTGGGCAATCGCAAAATGTATTTTTGAGGCGCGACGCAGTTGCCAACGTAAGAAATCACCATCAGCTGGTTGAGCCGTAAAAAGAGCATGAATGAGCTTTGGGTAGGTCGCCACAAAAAAGACCCCACCCAGATGCGTACTTAAAACATTAGGTACAATCCTTAGTTCAGAAAAAAACAAA